>NC_085007.1:24787967-24892967 GCF_963854185.1 Sardina pilchardus | reverse complement strand
CTCCTCCTGACCCATATCTCATGTCCGCCTCGCTCTTCCTCTCCTCTCCTTCCAGTACCAGGAGTCTTCCTCGGCTTAGCCGCTCACACAGACACATACGCACGACACACACCAATGGCCTTATTGCAGAGGGCCACTATGCCAGAGAAACAGAAAAGCATGAGTGTGTGTGTGTGTGTGTAGGTGGTGGTGTCAGAGAGAGGCATGGGAGCAGGGGATTATGGTAGACCCTCTCTTTCTGCTCTTCTTCTCTCTCTCTCTCTTCTTCTCCTCTTCGTCTCTCACTTGTTCTGTCACTCCTGTGTTCGTCCCCCTCCCCCAGCTGTCTGCGGAGCAGCAACGCCTTTAACCCTCTCTGGGCAGCCCAGCGCAGGGCAAACAGAGGAAGAGAAATGAGAGAGAGGCAGTGGCCTCACACACACACACCGACACGGACACACCGACACGGACACAGCGACACGGACACACACACACACACACACACACACACACACAGTACAGACACATCCAGACACACACGCATACACACACACGGACACACACGCACGCACGCACACACACACAAACACAGCTGACAGACAAACGTGGCCTCCTGGAAGCATTCAGCAGGGTAGCAGGGCCGGGGTGAGGAAAACCACTCAATTATTTATCTCTCTGTCTCTCTCTCTCTCTGTCTCTCTTTTTCTCTCTGTCTCTCTCTCTCTCTCTTTCAGTTCTCCAACTCTTTCTTTCTGTCGTGGTCCTTGACACAGGCTGAACCACACACACACAAACTAAGCAAACAAACAAACAAACAAACAAACAAACAAACACACAGTCACTCTCAGTCTGCAGATTCACACAGAACACATCGCCTTCACAGCAGACGAACAACAGCAGCGGACAGACGGACAGACGGACAGACAGAGGGAGGGAGGGAGGGAGGGAGGGAGGGAGCGTTCGAGGGAACCAGCAGTGGAGTGTGACGCAACGGCGTGCTGCCCCTCCGCCATTTTCTGCGTGTGTCGAGTCTTTCACTTCCTCTCTCGCTCGCTCGCTCGCTCTCTGGGCTGAGCTGGAGCTGCCCTGTGCCTGGCACATCCTTTAATTAGCCGCGCGGCCAGAGAGTGATTCACAGCACGTCCACCAGAGAGAGAGAGAGAGAGAGAGAGAGAGAGTGAGGCGGAGAGAGGGAGTGAAAGAGTGAGACAGAGAGTGAGTAAATGAATGAGTGAGTGAGTGAGTGAGCCAGAGAGAGAAAGAGATGGAGTGAGTGCGTGAAAGAGAGATTGAGAGAGGGCGAGAGAGAGGGAGTGAGTGAGTGAGTGAGGGAGGGAGGGAGTGAGTGAATGAGTGAGCAAGCGAGTGAGAAAGTGAGTGAGTGAGGGAGAGAGAGAGTGAGACAGAGAGTGAGTGAGGGAGTGAGTGTGAGAAAGAGAGAGAGAGAGAGAGACTGAGAGAGAGACAGAGAGAGAGAGAGAGAGAGAAGCAGGAAGTATGAGCTGCTCACATTTCCTGCTTCTTTGTTTGTATTTATTTAATTTCTCGGCAGAACCCCTTCGTCATCGTCGTCAAACCCTGCACCCCACCCTTAGCCCATACACTTCGGCCCGAGCGTCCAGCAGTCGAGAGCAGCGCCGGTCACTGATCCATATCTGTAGCGGACGGTCCCTAGAATCAGGGCTGGACCCACCACAGAGAAAGCCTCTCTGTCTGGGGGAGGCCCTCCCAGCTGAGTGGCCTGTGCTGCCTCCCTCTGCCGCGAGAGACCCAGGACTCCAGAGCGAGCGAGCGAGTGAGTGAGAGGGGAGCGAGAGAGCGCCCTGTGTCTCAAACACACACAGTGAAACTACCCTGACGCGTAGAGTAGAGTAGACTCTGAACACAAAACACTACGGCACACTTGGCACAGAGTGCACGGCTAGAGCAGACGAGAGCAGAAGGCAAGAGAACGGAACAGGGGACAGAGTGTCGTGTCTGACAAAGAAACAGGGGGACAGCACAACACCAAACGGAAAATAAAACGGAATGTAACAAGACAGTTAGAGGACAAGGACGGAACGGGAGGGAACGGAAAAGGACGGGACAAAAACAGAACATAACCTCGGCCTGAACAGAACAGGACAAAACGGGAGGGAACAGAACAGAACAGAGACGCTACAACAGGGAACAGCAGAGTAGAGTAGAGTAGAGTAGCGTTGTGTGCGTGCGTGTGTGTGTGTGCGCGTGTGTGTGTGTGTGTGTGTGTGTGTGTGTGTGTGTGTGTGTGTGTGAGCATGCACTAGAGGATGAGAACATAGTAATCCACAAAGCCTCTCGTAAACGCAATGAGTATGCCATGACCTGCGACCTAAGTTCACTGAGCTCCTTGAGTCTCTAAGGTGCATAGGAACTACATTAGATTTGACTCCACTTACTACGCTGCACTGTGTAACATGTACGCTACTGTGTGTGTGTGTGTGTGTGTGTGTGTGTGTGTGTGTGCGTGTGTGTGTAGGCTATAGCGATACAGGAAGTGTTTCCTTTCTAAACCGTAACGGTTTTATCAAACAACGAAGTGCCATACAATCACCTAATCAGTTCATACGAATTCCCGTCAACACAAATGAAAATAATCAGGGGATCCACCCCTCATTCCTGTAACATAGTTCTAACTTCACAGAACTCATTCACATTTCTCCCCAGCGCTCGTGGACATACAGCCCACCACTCGGCCACACACAATGTATAGGCGAATGCCCTTCACATTTCACACACAAGGCGTAAATTGAACAAAACATACATGTACACAGCTCTACAATAACTCCGCCACTCGGTACACTCGGTGCGCAATAGTACCGGGGCCATTAGTCAAAGTTCACAGTCAGTCTGACTCACGGCGGAGGCCCGAACAGCAAGCAGTAAAAGGACCAGAAACCCTGTGGCCAACGTCTCAGTGCTCAAACTCAGATACCTGTATCCCAGTGTGGAGAGCGTGAGCGCGATTGTCGGGCATGTAGTCCAGCTAGCCAACAGCGGATGTCGGCCTACCAAGGGATAGCGTGATACACTGAGATCGTTCCTTCTCTCTCGCTCTCTCTCTCTGGGCACTTGCGGAAGCCATTTCAACTCTTAATTGGGGGATTGGCTGATTCAGAAAAGGCGTGATTTGCAAGTTTAGGAAACAGGCTGGTGCATCTCCTGGACACGAGCATCACAGTGTGTGTGTGTGTGTGTGTGTGTGTGTGTGTGTGTGTGTGTGTGTGTGTGTGTGTGTGTATGTATATGTGTGTGTGGGTGTGTACGTGTGTGTGTCAGGAATCTCTGCGCTGACGGGAATGCTCATGATGACTCAAACACCACAGCTGATGGCAGTAGCGGGAAGGAGGCGACCCGAGGGGGGACTGAACACAACAACATGGTCTCCCATCCAGCCACATCACCCTCTCTCCTCATTTCGCCAGACAACTTCTCCACCTCTTACTCACACAAACTCTCTCTCTTAAGGCACTTTCCACCTCTCTCTCTCTCTCTCTCTCTCTCTCTCTCTCTCTCTCTCGCCATCTATCGCTTCAACTTCTCCACCTCTTACTCACACAACCTCTCTCTCTTAAGGCACTAACGCTTCCACCTCTCTCTCTCTCTCTCGCCATATATCGCTACAACTTCTCCACCTCTTACTCACACAACCTCTCTCTCTTTAGGTGTCTCACAGTGACTCCTCCATCTCTTTCTCCCTCTCTCTCTCTCTCTCTCTTTTCTACCTCTTACTCACACAATCCCTTTTTCTTCGGGCGTTCTGCACGACCTCAATCACGCCTTCATCTTTCTTTCTCTCTCCCTCGCTGTGATTATCTGTCGCCATCTCTCACGCTTTCTCTTTCTCTTTCACAGTGCTCGCTCCTGACCTCTGGAAGCAGACTGTGAAGGTTGAAGGCACAGGCCTCCGCTCCACTAACACAACAGCGGGCCAGCTTTTCCAGGAAAGTCTGGGCAGGGTGGGGGAGGTTGGGGTTGAGGCCTTGGTAGTCTCCACGTAGAGGCCCACCCCCCACTCCCTCTTAGTGTCAGCAGCACTGGGTGGAAACTCTCAAGTGGCGAGGCGCACATTTGTAGTTGTGTTAGGGTGTGTGTGCATGAGCGTGTGTGTGTGTGTGCGTGTGTGTGTGTGCGTGCGTGTGTGTGCGTGTGTGTGCGCGTAAGCGTTTGCGTGTGTGTGTGTATGCGCTTGTGTGTGTGTGTGTGCGTGCGCGTATGCGTGTATGCGCTTGTGTGTGCGTGCGTGCGTGTGTGTGTGCGTGTGCGCACATGTGTGCATGCGTTTGCTTGTGTGTTTGTGTGTGTGTGTGTGTGTGTGCATGCGTTTGCGTGTGTGTTTATGTGTGTGTGTGTGTGTGTGTGTGTGCGTGTGTGTGTGCGTGTGCGCACATGTGTGCATGCGTTTGCTTGTGTGTTTGTGTGTGTGTGTGTGTGTGTGCATGCGTTTGCGTGTGTGTTTATGTGTGTGTGTGTGTGTGTGTGTGTGTGTGTGTGTGTGTGTGTTTGGACGGCCCGCATGTATGCCTCATCCTTCACCCTGCCCACCAGCCCACCATGTGCATGGCGGCAGGAAGTAGTTGAGGACCGCAGCGAGTTCTTCGGCTCCAGGCCCACAGCGATGACTCAGACTTTCGCAAGCATTCTTCACAAGTCGCAGCGTCAACAAAACCAGACACCCCACCTCCACTTCTCACCACCCTTCTCCTCCACCCTCTGGCAAAAAAAAAAAAAAAAAACACGAAAACGCATAACCTCCCTTCGTCCGTTAGACTGGAGTCTATCTGACCCCAACCAAACGTTCGCAGAGACGTCACAGATAACGGCTCGCACCTCTCAGAAGCACTGGGGAGTGGCAGCCTGGCTGTAGCCTGGGCCGCCGCAAGGGAACAACGGCACGCCAAAAGAACGACAGCAAACAGAGAGAGAGAGAGCAGAGAAGAGAGGCGTCCCGACACAGAAAGCACAGCGGAAGGAATATCACAGAAAATGAGCCGCAGCCGCGTCGGGAAGATAAGAAACGCAACCAGAAAGAGCAGTTAGCGCAAGCGAACTGTGAAGGACACAGTAGCAGCACTGTCCAGTTAGACGAGTCCGTCCGTGTGAAAAACAGCCATTTATCATCTCTGGCCACACCCGCGGGCTCATGGTCTACTCCGTTGTCAAACGGTCCCCCGATGCGTTCATAGGATGTTGAATGCATTGTGGTGGACAGTTCCGGAAAGGGCCGTGTGTGTGTACTACACTGGCCAGACACAGATGCGTCTCATCATCGTCCGCACACACAGACTCACTAACCAGATGGCGAGAGAGAAGGTGAGGAGGGAACAATAAACACAAAGGAAGAATTTCAGACATGACGGCGACAGGAAGAGAGAGAGAGAGAGAGAGAACGAGAGAGGTAGAGTGAGATAGAGGGAGGGAGGAGAGAAAGAGACAGAGCGGGGGAAAGAGGAAGAGGAAGAGGCAGGACATGAGCGATATTCGTAATCCCTGCAATCCCTGGCTGTGTAGGATTGTGCGGGATTGAAGTCGGCTCAGTGAAGAGGTTCTACTTCGGAAACAAGAGTCAGGATAGAATCCAATCAGACCTTCTCACCTGGCCCATAGAAGACACAGAGGGGGAGACGGCCATTGTTTGTGTTGTCTTTGATCACCCATATTATTGTTTTACCTCAGAAGGACAATGAGACGCCATTACTGAGGATGTTGTTTATTGTTAGACCCAAGTACTCGGAGTGCCTCTGAGGCAGAGGTGGCTAATAACACTCATATCACTCTTTTCTGTTATCTCTGGCGTCTCTGGTGGCGGTACTATCAATTCTGGGGCGGCAGACATCTGTATTGTTGTTGACATACTTGAAGTTGTTTATGGTTGGTAATGTTTTCTTTCCGTCAACGGGCTCTTGCTGGAACACGCTGACACACTTCGATGGAATCTCCTCTTGGCTGCCCGAGAGACGAAGGTCAGACATTGCGGGCTTTGATGCCGCCGGCCACAGACGCCCTGACTCATGGCCGCTCATAGACAGGGGCCGCCTCTGACGGCCGAACCGAGCCGGTGGCCAAAAAAGCCCCCCCCCCCCCTCTCCCTCCCTCGCTCGCCTTTGCCACGAGTGCCGTTTCAGGCGAGCCGCAGGTCGGACGCCGACGATCGGACGCCGACGCCAAAGGAACAAGAGCAGGAAGCGGGCTCGTCCAACCCACAGGCCTTGCACATTCCAGCCTTAATTTGATCCGTGGGGGTGAGACGGCACCAGCACATGGGCCGAGGATGGGCGGGGTAGAGGGGGGGTGGGGTGTGTGGGGTGTGTGGGGGGGGGGGGGGGGGGGTGTAGGCCTGCTCGTTAACTACAGTGGCTGGCAAAGAATAGAAGGGGAGGGGGTGCAGAGAGAGAAAGAGAGAAGGGGGGAGGAGGGAGGGAGGGAGGGAACGAGCACATGGGGGTTGGGGGCGGTGAGGAGAGATGGAGTGAAAAGCAACGCCACGCGTGCTGACGGCGGATCAGTTTACAAGGCTCCCCTCCCCTGCCACCACAGCACCTTTCACAAGCCGCTCCCCTCCCCCACCTGACATAATGAGCGAGGCGAGGGCAAAGAGGAAAGGAGCCGGGGAAGAAAAGAGCCGCCACACATCCCAGCGGCCGGCCCACTCCACATTAGGGCGGCTGCTGGTCGTTAGCCGGGCCAGCGGGGGTTTCTCTAACAGGCTGGGCAGAGTGTGATAGTTCGAGGGGAGCGGTGAGGAGAGAGCATGGGAGAGTTGAGAGTGGCAGGCGGTGGTGCAGTGTGTGTGTGTGTGTGTGTGTGTGTGTGTGTGTGTGTGTGTGTGTGTGCGCGCGCTGCCTGCGGGGCTTGACGGGCATGCCGAAGGCAGGCGGAGCGGATCGGGGAGTGGGGGAGGGGTGGAAGCTCGACTGCCGTTCGAGACTCAAGGCAGCTCCGAGCGGAAAGAAACACTGGCCCTTCGCGAGCTCAGGATGTGACGGGGACCGAAAATACACGCGCCGCTGCGTCCTTCGCGCTCAAACACGCTCGCGGAGAACGAGACGACGCCACGTTTCAGAATGGCAGAAGAGCCGTTGTGTCTCACCACCTCGCCTGCACACACTCGAGCGGTCTTGTACACACCCATACGAGGCCTGAACGTAGCCGTTTCGAGATGCCTGGCGGCGGCTCTGCTGTTCTAAGTCTGGCCTTTACGCACACACGCGCACGAGAGCAGCACTCCCACACACATAGTATACACACACGCACGCACGCGAGCACTCCCACGCACATAATATCACACACACACAGAACAGTAGCTCAGAACAGTGACGCCACACCAATACTCAAAGTACAATATCTCGAAACAGAGAAGTGTCACCATCAAGCACAAAGGACAATATCTCAATACGGCAAAGTTTCACCATCACACACACACACACACACACACACACAAACACACACAAACACACAAACAAACACACACACAAACACACACACAAACACACACACACACACACACACACACACACACACACACACACACACACACACACACACACACACACACACACACACACACACACACACATAAACACACACACACACACAAACACACACACACACACACACACACACACACACATATAAACACACACACACACACGCAGCACTTCCCTTCCTCGGCACCGTCAGAGCCGCTCATTTGAATGAGAAAGAGGGGCACCTTTTAACGAGCAGGAGAAGAATGAGGCCTGCCGTCCCCCGGCACTCCCAGTGGAGGGCCTGACAATCCCTCCGAGCCCTGGGGGGCCACCGGCAGAATGCCGCCGAGGCGACGGGGCCGCCACTACCAGAGGAGGAGCGACGGGTAAAGCAACTCTTCTCAAGAGAGGATTTAACACTCCTGTGTCTACCATGGTGCAAGTGAGCGAACACACACACACACACACACACATTTGGAATCACTCTACTGGAACACTTCACCCCAACCGCCTAACGAATGCTGTGGCTGGCAGATGAGCGATGAGGAAGAAAGGACCCCCCCCCCCCCCAACACACACACACACACACACACACACACACACACACATACCCAGTGCACACACAAATGTTTGAAGTAAGACTTTAGAGGTTTGGTTTCCGTGACGCACAATGCAGGCCAGTGGTCTGTGACAGTCATTGTGAGAGCCCCACTAGTGCTGTCAAGCACTTTCAGTTTCAGTGGCGGACCAGCGATACCTGTTGCTTTGCATTTCTAGCCCAGCACAAAAGATGTCAGTTTGACGACAAGTTGGTCACATCATCAACATTACAGACAAAGCCTAGTTTCACAAAACACCGTGGCTGTGTGTATTTTTAGATACATGTATGGTAACTATTTGAGTCAAGATAAGTGAATTGGTGATGTGTACAATACAAAAAAGATGTGTCACTCACACATGATGTAAGGAACCATCAGATTTGTGCTGCAGGGGTTACCCAACAGCTGGGCTATTTCAACATCAACAGCATTATTTACCAGTATTTAGTTTACCAGTACAAATTATTATTGTATTAATAAGATAACTGAACTATTGAGTTAAGTGTCCACTCCCATGAACTGAATTTCATGAGCCTTGAGGGCAACAGGGCATATCAATTTCTGTATCAATGATCATATCATAGACAGCGGAGTTGCCATGTCTCCGATTTAATCAATTCAGGTCAGTGTCAATGACCTATTGCAACTGTAACACTGTGGAACGTCAAGACAGCAAGTTCAGGAGCTAAGCTAGGTGGGTGTTTGCCACTTCATGGCATCACATCAATTAAAGTTAGCCAACGAACTGCTACTTAGGGAGTGGAGTTCGTCCAGGAGGTCACATCATTCTGGTTATGAGCAGTGCTGTACCCGATTCAAACTCCCACTTCTATTTATGTAGTTCGGTAACAGACTCAAATGTAACGTTATTTAACTTTACCTGTAATAGTACACATCGCTCTTCCCAGCACTAAGTCCCGACTTCCGGATCACTTCTTCTTTCTTCCAACCCGGGGGCAAAGCCGGGCAATCCATCCTCTTCCTCTCCATGATCATTTAGGTGGCTATTATGACTACGAGGGAATACCCCAGCCAGTGAGAATTACAAGGGGTCCAAGTCAGAAGTTGCTAGCGAGCGAGCTAGCAGGCTAACCTGAACTTGAGGAGAGATTAGACTGAAGTAAGTGGTTCGAAGCAGATCATTCAGCTGTTAAACTTCTGCATTAACGCTCCGCGTGATTTCAACGATGCCTTTTGTAACAGTGGACGGTGGGACTAATAACACATCGGCCGACAACTACACTAGCTGACAGTGGCGGTAGCAAGTCCGTCAGTCAACGGTGGTGGCAAAGTAATGCTGTGACGCGCTGAAATTTCAGCACTTCCCACACTCCGACCGAGCGCCTGGCAACCACAGTCGTTGGCTCACACGTCGCCCCGCCTCCCGTGGAAGCCTCCCGTCACTTCTCGCTACTACCACCTACCCTACCAAAGAGCTCTGAACGTATGGTCGTCCTTAGATTTCATGGATATGTCAGAGCTATGATGCAACACGAACACTCATCGCCTCATAGTGGATGGAGAGTTGCAAAGCTACGTGTCTCGAAGTGGTCTTCCTCGGGTATAGTCTTGGTTTCAGACAGTGGCAGTGAAAGGTGAGAACAGAATGTTTGAGATGAATGCAGTTTTAGTAGGAGTTCCCAACAGGCAAATGCAGTTGCTTCATCTTGTTTGGTGACAGGGTTGTGATGATGGCATGCCCATATGGCCTAGCCTACTTGTATTATCTTACTGAACTCAACCCTTTGGCTGGTCGGCTAGCCTACTAAACAACAATCCCAGAGAATGTAGGCTGTACGGACATCATCATTCTTCAAAATGAGTGTGATAGTAAATATGTAATAGCAAGACTGGATGTAAATGTATGTTGTCACAAACTGTTCACCTGACATAATTAAACTGGTATGGTATGGACCCTAAAAATCACGTGGTAATGGACCCTAACCTCAAACCTCAAAGTCAAATAGGCTAATGTTCTTTGCCCTGTAGTAGGCTATAGGCTACATCTTGACGAACTACCCCCTCTAGCGACTGGTAAATGACTGTCCAATAATTAATTTATGATCATAATTAATTCGTCTATTTACCTGTCACTGCATGCCTTTCAAAATACAGTTGGTAACTTAAACTCCTTAAATCACTCTATTGTATTGTGGCCCACTTAAGAAATGATTTGTAGGCTATATGCAAAGGCCATCTTGCCATATGAATCTACTTGGAGCCTGTGTCAGAGTGAAAAATGGTGAGGCTCTAGTAGTGAATTGATGTGTTGGCTGTGACACTGTTGAATCTTGGTTTGATCAGCTGATCTCATCTGACAGCCTACAGGTGTTGCTGAAGTAACAGCAGTGCCCCACACATTTTGATAATAGACACCTGGTGTTCAGTTTGAATAGTCCAAGTCGCAACATCAAGGCCCATAGCTCATCTAAAAGTGCACAATATTCTTATTATAACAAGGTTCTATAGTTTTTATATAATGGTTGAAATGTCAATGTAACAGTGGCTACTACACTACACTGCATTACAGTATGCATCCACTACACTACACTGTTTAATATTCAGTCTAACTCATTCCACACTTCTGTGCTTGTGGCCATGTAAGCACGTGTCACTCTGATTCCATTCTTTAGATTCCAAATATACACTGAACGATCGTGTCTCCCCATTCTCAAAATAGTCTTGCACACACACATGCATCTCAAACTGATTTATACATGTGTGTAACTTGACCTGCTACTTGGAAGTATTGACAAGAGGACCTCCATCACACTGCAGCTACTGCAAAAAAAGGAGCCATTTCTTGGGTAATTCACATAAGTGGATTAATGGTGAAAACGAATCAAAATTAAATTAAGCACTCAAGCCCTAAGCACAGGACAACAATGAGCAATACTGCCTTGGTAATGGTGTGTTGGAAAGGGTTTGATGGCAGCTGGAATGCACAACTTTGATGGTTGGCCTACCAAGTATCACATGTCTTTGGGGGTTTGGAAGAAATGGGCACCTCCCACCGGCAGATGTTCAAACAAACTAGCTTCCTTTGAAAAAAAAAAATGTTCTCCCCTCCTCAACACCTTCTTTCCCCTCGAGCTCCACGCTGTATTAGCATCTCTTTCCCAAATATAGTCTATAATATAATTATGCCAAAATGGCCGCGGACATAGCTCTGTCCTCTGGGCAGGTACAGCGTTTGCCAGTTGGACGCGATCATCCCAAGCTGTTCTGCCAAAGAATGCCATCGCTCTGCCATCCCTCCGGTCCTTTAATGGTAACCAGCGCCTGTGTGCCAAAGACCTCCATCGCTCACGTCGCTGTGACACAGCCCAGGGGCTAACTGTAAAAAGCCTGCGTGTGTGTGACACGAACTGGAGTGTTGGGATAATGTGCCGTTGAGTTGCAAGCGGGAAAAACGGTTGCCAGTTAAAGAAATGAGGAGAGGGAGAAAGGAGAGGGTGAAGATCTCATTACGTCTGCCATAACCGCACAAGTGTGCCACTTCACAGTTGGCATGTGGTTGGATTAGATGTGAAATCAGAATCTTAATGTCTGTTGTATAGTGAGTCCTTGAGAGAGTGTGGGCCCACTTTGTAGAGCTATAATGGAATATTCACACACTGCACGACAGTGGCATTTATCCTGCAATGACCACTCTTTTAGTCAGCTAAGAGACTACTTATGACTGTATCCATTATGGCACAGCACAGCAACAACTGAACCACCCAAACAATGCCTCAAAGGCAAGCAATTTAAAGCATGGCTGGCCAGGTCTGTTTGTGACATGTTTAAGCATAGCCCTACACCTTTGGGACTTTTTTGGGGTGGAGCCTCTAGCTGCGACCATGGTAACTACACAGAGCTCCCATAAACACGAGAACACCTGATGAAAGAGCAATGCCAACTGAGAAATGTTAGCTTTGTCTTTGTTACTTATATATTAATGCTGTGCCTATATGTATTGAAAGCTGAGTCCTGTAGGTTCGCTGTGGCCAAAGATATTCGTGTGGCCTCGGGGTGAACGACACCGTGGCTTCCCTCTCCTCCAGGCAGCACCGGCTCTGCCGCTCCCCGCCCCCACCCCCCGCCGTTACGCTCGGCCTCCATCTGAATGAAGCCCCAAATGACCGTTTCTTCACTCCCCACTGCCACATCAAAGGGGCTGACAATGGCCGAGCTCAGTGTAGCGCGCCGGACGCTAACGACCATGGGGAGCCCCGCGCCCCTCATTGTTCTGGGCTGGTTTTGAAAGGGATGGGGGTCTGTGAGGCAAACAAGCTCCGCCAACTGTAATGTCTACCAGTTGCATGGCCGATTCATCCATCTTTGAAAAATACTGAATGTTGACCATTTGAGATGACAAAATAGATAAAATTTAACAGTGAACACTCCCATTGTTCAAGGAGTATATAGAGAGATATGTTGTAGACCGTTACAAGAGACATAGAGTAGACTTATGGATTTTACAAATAAGACCTCACAAAATGTACCATTATTGTGTAGAGTGGGGCTCTTCACCACCCCCATGGCCAATACAGCTTACACACACACACTGCACATTAGGGGAAGAGATGTGGATTAAGATAAAGACGACTATGTGAAATGTCTAAATGGCCACAATACAGAACAGAAGTGATTGGATAGTCATTTTCAATTCATCACTTCGGATTCCATTTTCATGCGTTTTTTTTTTTTTTTTTTTTTTTTCAAAAATTATTTTTCAAGCTTCTGCTACACTTCACAGTTGTCCAGTCCTTGCTGCGGGAGGTTTTGCTGCACTCCACTCCACTCCACAGGCAGTAATTATGAGAGAAGACTGGACTCACAGTGACAGGCCTTGAAAGAGAGAGAGACCCCCTGAGGAGGAATCTCAGGCTCGTGAGATGCGTGGAGCGATGCTCACCCCGGACGCTGAAAATGACACCCACTGCTTCTGCCCTCATTTAGCTCTGCCCCGCACTGCCAACATTCACTCTGTCATCTCCCATGTCTCATCCTGCTGCAGTCGCCACTTTAATATCTATCGCTGCAGACGGGCCATTACAGTCACAATTACTATTGTGACACGTTACGTATAAATAAGGCGTCTAAATATTATGTATGCTATTGATGAAAACGTCATGATGTGTTGTTTGTGTATGACACTGAGGTGTCTATGTTTCATGTGTACACATTTCAGTATATAATAAATACTATTATGTTGTCATAATTTTGTCTTTCTTCGGATGAAACAGCTGTGCCAGGTGTTCTTAATCCCATAAGAAGTTAAGTGCCTTTGAAAGCAATTATGTGTGTAAAGCATCTTCTCTACAATCTAAACATCTCATTACTAGCACTTCAGTAGTGGTGTACAGTAGAAATGATGCTCTGTCAACAAACAACCCTTCCAAAACAAGCAGTGCCATTGAGTACTTTCTCCAGAGTAAATCCACTTATCCCACTGAAAATCTTGGGCATTCATTTATCAGAGACTTAGAAGGCTGTGGAACGACGACCTTCAAATAGGTCTGAGACCAAGTCTTCCAGTCCTCTCATTAGCAACCAAAGTGGCATGACGTCATCATTCTCGTTTTTTGTTCACCACACGCCCTACTTACAACCACGGGCTACTCTGTAAACCATATGTATAGTGCCGGGCCCTCTGTGTCAGGCCATGACGACAGCTGACCACGTGGCCTTGTCCTGCATCTCCCTGCTACGACTGAGGCCTTATGTAATCAGTGGATTTCACTCAGCGGCCCATTCACTCAGCTGCATAACTTGCGGATAGGTCAGTTCAGGCAAGCGTCACAGGCGGAGATGTGTGTAAGAGGTTTTCACCGCAAGTGTGATTTATGGAAATGTGACTGGAATTAAGTGAGTGAGAATTATGTAAGATAGGGCTGAATAGTTAAAAACGTCAATTAAAAAAAAAAAAAATCAGGTGTCACTTTTTATGAGACGGATGAAAGCATCATCTGTGATCATCCACAACAAAAACATCGCTTTATCTCCATTTTCAACCAGTTTAGATACAAATAATATTTATTGTAAATCATGTGAAAACACAAGTTCAAACTACATCTGACTGAATACTTTTTTTTTCAATATTGTTGACATAAAAAGTATTTTTCATAATGTGTATCTCACGTGAGAGTCAGACCTGTTTGTCTCAGTACCAAGACACAGATGAGGCCCAATAGAACATGCCATGGAACTGCAATGGACAAAGATTATTGGAAATGAGCTGTCGTGTTTGTTTGGCCCAGACATTTCACTTCATCTACTGTGTGTATGCGATTCTTTTAGTTCCACACTGGTAGGAACTGTGAAGGTGCAGATTGTGACAGTGACTTATGAAAAGTAACTGACAGTACATTTGGGATGGGAGATTGCAGGAAGTGCATCAGAAGTATGATAAGCGTTTCAAATCCTTAGAGATGGAACACCTCTATATTTTTTCTGTATCTGATATGCAAAAGAAAAGTGTGCCACCTAGTGGCAGTGGATTGAACATGTATCTGTGTCCAGACCAGATGCTCAGTGAACCAGGATTAGTGGACTTTGAGGCATCTAACCGACACACTGGACAGGAAGTCCAGTACACTGCTAAAGGCTCAGTTGCTTTCTAGATTTTGTGACGTAACGATACAGTGTACTGAACACAAAATCACAGGTTAGGTTAGGAAGGGTGGAGAGTGTAATAATCATTGTAAAACAGAAACCGAAATGGCAGTAAACATGGACCAAAAGACAGACAGTGCGATTTAGCAGTTTATTAGGCAGTTGTGTGTACAAATTTTTCTTTTCATTTTCTTTTTTGTTTTTTAATACACAATCAATAACTTTACAAAGGTCAAACCTCAGAACTGGGTCCCTTTCCACACACCAAAAAAAAAGGTAAAGATTCTCAAAAGCAGTTAAGACATGATGTCAGCGATAGATGCTTGTTTCCATCCTCTCTCATCATCAGAAGTGCAAGCACTCTATCGCATATCCAGGCATGATAATGCAGAGAAGAAATAATAATTAAAAAAAAAACATTTTTAAAGAAGTGTGTGCTCCTATTGGGTCCCAGACCATTCAAGAAAGCACTTAAAAAAACACACTTCCTATTGGAATCATCCGTTACGACTATGGTCTACTGTGTGCCTCTCAGAAACATTTTTATCTCACGTCATACCAACACTTGGTTCCTGTGGTACCATAGGGACATATGACACCCACACACACAAAGAAACAGACTCTTCCTGAATCCAGAACACAAGTAAATCGCATGATAAGGCATCTGACAAACTAACAGAGGCGGATTCAAGACTGTTACTGAGGACAGACATCCAAGAACATATCAGAGTGATGTGACAAACACAATCAGGTTGGACCTGGGAACACAGTTCAAAGGACTAGGTACACCTCTTCAGATTTTTTTTTCCTTTTTTAAATAGACCACTGCCGCTTCAGCCGGCTCAATACGAGTGTGTCTGAGTTCATGTCTAATTAGTTCCTTTTCAACCCTTCGATTGCAAAAACCTAAACAAATCCTTTCATGTAGTCAAAATGGTTGCTACATGCAAATCCCACTTGCGCGTTGTTACCAGTAACAAAAATATATAACAGTGTCCGTAACTACAATTGTCATGCGCATCAAACTTTTTTGTGTCAGGCAATTAACATCTCAGTCAAAATCAGCAGAATTAAATTTCAAGAAGGAAAATGTTAACTGTTGACTTCCTTTTTTTTTTTTTTAAGGCTAACCTTGACATGAATTATCCCTATGATTATTCCACACTCACTCTAAGGTTAATTCTGACATCCCACTTTGCTCGCTGGAATGAGAACTTCTGTTTTAAAGATCAAGTTCAATCATAAGTCATCTGACAATACCTCCCTGGTCCATCTAACCAGTGGTCTTTTTCAATTAAAACCTAAAGTTAAAAAAAGGAAAAAAACAAACGTGTATCAAATAAAACGTCATCCAGCAATATATAATCATTTTAAAAAGCGAATCATTCAAAGTCCATAAATCCACATTATAATCTGCTATACTTATGAGCACTGATAAATATAGATCCAAACACAATTGTTTATTCTGAATATATAGATATATGTCTATAAAATTGTAAGGAACAGACCATTCAGAACTTCCGAGACAAGAAACAACCTCTGCTTAAAAAAAAAAAACAAATCCAAACAAAATTCAAAATAAAAATGTTTCTTTTTTTTCCTGAACATAGAGACACGGGGGCATTGCACTTCCTCACAGAGCGACTTGGGTACTGGTGCTACAGGCATTCAGATAGCCGTTAGCCCTACAGCGCCGAGCTGGGCACTCAACATGGCTGCTCGGGCCCCTGATAACTGGGACCTGATGCTCTAGAAAGCTACTAGGCCCTAAATGTCCTGCATGCTTGGGGGGCCCTGGGCCTCTAGAGTGCTGGATGGTCATATGACCTCTGGGTCTGCCAGGAGGACTGTGGTCTTTGACAGGCCTTTGACTGGGCCCGTCGGGGGGTGTTGGGGGTGGGCAGGGTTGGGTGCTCAGAAGACCTCCGAGGCCTGGATCTGCTGGCCGTTCAGGCGCCAGTTAGCGCGAAGCGGAGCAGCAGGTATGAAAACAAAACTGCTTAACAAAAGTGCTTCCCACCACGCAGCTAATCAAAAGATCAGTGTGACCAGACCCACACATACACACATACATACATACATACATACACACACATACAAACACACAGACTCTCTCGCACACACACGTAATCTTGCAACTCTATCTGGATACAGTACAGTGAGCTCAGTGTATCACTTTCAGTCATTCATAAAACACTGGGGCAAGTTAAGTTTGTGGTCACTGTTGAGGGGGGGCAAATTTCTTTGTGAAGACTACCAAAAACAATCTGTAAAATGACGAATATTTCAGTAAAGTGGCGTAGCAAAGATTTCTCAGTTCCGCTGCCTTCTCCCTTCCTCTCTCTCCTCTCAAGGGGCACTGAAATCTGCAGAACACGAAGCCACGTCATGCTACCTTGAGATGGCTGTGTGAGAGTCCCAAGATGCTTGCCTGAAGCACCAACACCAACAGGTTCTGAGATTAAATAATTGTACTTTCATGTAACTCACTGATATCCATGGTTTTTGAAATTAGGTAATGGGGTTCAAGCCTACTTCTAAACATAATTTTGCTACAGGAAGTTATATACACCTTTAATTGTCCCTGTCCAGATACCTATGACAGTTTTCCCTTTCAAGGCCACATTGAGAAACGATATCCTCTGTGACTGGGAGCTGAACAGTGTGACTAACAGAGGGTAAACTGACTCGACTCCAATGTATTACCAACTAAACGTTTGATAAATGTTCATACATCAAATCATTATGGTGTAGTAAATCACTGAATCCATTCTTAATCATATCAGGACTCTGAGCTGCAGGCAAACACCGCAGAACCCACACAGGACTCAAGCACACCAGGTGCAGTGTTCTGTAACAGTGCCCCACTAAATCTAATCTCTCCCCTTTCTGTCACCCAATCAGAGCGATGAAACGTCCACCTCAGTGCATCCATGAACCAATCATATTCATCCAGCTGCGTGGAATGATGTAGAGCAATGAGTCTGTTAACATGCTTATTGCTATAAAGACACAAAGAGTGAGACAGAGAGAAAGAGACAATCCAAGGAGATGGTATGACAGAAACGAGAGAGAGAGAGAGAGAGAGAGAGAGAGAGAGAGAGAGAGAGAGAGAGAGAGAGAGAGAGAGAGAGAGAGAGAGAGAGAGAGAGAGAGAGAGAGAGAGAGAGAGAGAGAGCAGAAGGCGGTGTGAGCAACTGAGAGCTATCGCGCGAGCAGCTTGATGAGGTTGGCGCACATCTCGAAGAACTCGATGGTGTGGCTGCCGGGTCGCGGGTACGGCTCACCTCCGGTCGAGTCCACGGAGGAGGTGAGCGAGGAGGCCAGCGAGCCGTCGCGGCCGTGGGCCTGGGTCACCGGGGGCGTGGAGGGGGCCGAGGCCTCTCCGTCCACCACCTCGCCCTTCTCAGTCTTGTCATTCTTCAGGGCCATTCTGTAGTTCCCCACTGAGCCGGAGCGGTGAGGGGTTGCAGTCCCAGATTTGGCCTCCATCACATCGTCTGTGGCACACAGGGACAAACAAACACCATCACATATGTATACACCTACACATGAAAAACTAATAGAAAACATATCTTCAGTCACAATGTAGTAGTCTCTCGGTCTCAGCCTCTCTCTCTGACACACACACACACACACACACACACACACACACACACACACACACACGCACACACACACACACACACAAACAGAGATGAAGATGAGTCACTGAGACATGGCCTACCATCTATGCTCCTGAAGTCCAGCAGGTACGTTCTGCTGTCCACTTGGTAGAGCTGTAAGCTCATCTTCGTCTGCATGCCTGTAACAGGATTCTTCCTCCTCACGCGCAAATAATAGGGATTCACTACCTGTGGATCAGACACCAGATTCTTCACTGGTCCTACTCAAATCAATCATTTAACACAAACACATGAGAGGCCATAATAGATCACACATAAACCAGGTATCGCAAGAACATGAAGTGCCTGAAATACAGTTTATCTATAATATACTTCTTACTATTGGCTATAATACACAGTACGTTTTTATACATTTTCTACAAGCAATTAAAAGCATTTAGTCACAATTACAAGCACCTCAGGTTCACTTGGCAGTCATGTTTAAATGTTCAATCTGGTAATAAGTTCCACTTGCCATTCCATTCCATTATAGGCATTGTCTGCCATTTTGGTCAAAGGGGCTGTGTAAAAGAGTTGAGTTGAACGCACCACTGCATTGCTCTTCCATTGACTTGCAATACATTTGAAACAGTGGCAGAAACACAACACTCAACCCCTTTTCAAGTAAGGCAAGGGTAATGGGAAGTGGCATCTTTATCCAAAGCAACAGGGACTCGCAATGGTCATGGAGCAAACTCAGACCGCTTACTCATGATAGAAATCAATGTGTGCCATTCTCTAACCAAACCATTTCATGTTACACAACTATACTTACAATATTTCTCAATTAAAGTTCACCGAGGATTCTATTCAAAGTGATTCGAATATGACTATTCTACAAGTTCATTTCATGAGAGCTTAACCTTAAAGAGGAACTATGCAGGTTTGGCGATTTCTTTGCGGTTTTCGCTTTCGCTTTTTGTTTTCGCTCGTTTTATGCTTGCAGGTTTCTCTGTAGAGCTTTCCCTACATATTTTACAACACTACTCAATCGGTCAGTCTGCCATTTCATGAGCATGATTGCGAGGCTGGAGACTTTCTGTTTGTCAGTACCACTGACACAAACTTGCAAACAGGCACTAGGGGGAAGCAAGACGGCCATCATTCAACCCAAAATAAATCAAATAACCATTCTAATGACTCCGAAGCTGATCAGTTAAGGCAAATTAAGCTAAAAAAAAAACATGCATAGTTGACCTTTAAGTGGCATTTAAATAGGAATGAAGCGTGTGAAAGTTCATAAAACAACAATGGATTGTGGGACGTATTGTGGAGGCCCTCAAGTTAAGTTCGCACAGCTGACACAAATCATAACGTAGTGTAAAGAGAGCACACCTGTTGCGTATCCTGACTAGTTTCCCTGAAGGGGAACGCATTTGCATCCATAGAACCATCTACTGACTACACTGGCGCATGTGCAGCTGCTCACACAGACAAACACATCCCCAATTCAAATTTTAGTGTGTGTGTGTGTGTGTGTGTGTCATTTCTCGAACAGTCTTCATTGTCTGTATTTGTTCCATTGTCTGTATTTGTCCTGTAACTGACACTTGCCTATGCGTTACTGAATACATATGAAAAAGGTAGGGGTTTTTTATTAAAAAAAATAGGAAATGGACAGAAGCGGAATCACCCTCAAACATTTCCCTGCTGTTCTTCTCAGATACTTTCACTGCAGCAACAACGAGATCATGAGTCACGGTTCCTCAGAGCCCTCATCATGACGCCTTGAGGCCATGGCCTACGGGCTTAACCAGCTTTCCATCAACCACTGCTGTTATAATAGGACTTAAGAAAGCACCACCCACAGTGTAACTATTACTATACACATACATAGCCCACATAAAGACACACACACACACACACACTCTCTCTCTCTCTCTCTCTAAGCTCCAGACAGACATCTGACTTCTCTAGCCAGACGATAATTCTATCAAAATGAGAACTGGAGATGGAGAGAGAGAGGCAGACAACCCAGTGAGCATAGTTAACTTTTGCTCTCCTGTCCAGAGGCCTACGCTGTAAAACTGGATTTGCTCTGATAGGCGCCTGTGTTTACAACAGCAGATAAGCGAGAAGAATGAAAACAACATTAAAGCGCCAGGAAGTGGAAACCACTCGTTTCCTTTCTGAAAAAAAAAAAACAAGAGCGGCATGCCCCTCCTCTTTCACAAGCCAGCTCAAGAAACATTAACTAGCATTTCTCAGAGCAGGCTGGGAAATAATTAACCGGCACTTCAAAAAGAAGCATTCGTTCCAAAGCCACCAGCTCAAGCGTTTAAGTGCCAGTTTGCGAGCGCCACCGCGCCATGGTCTCCAAACAAACACGCTCGGTCTGTCCCAGATAGTCTTCTAGATCCCGCCTATTCTGGGGATTTGAAACGGCCCGAGCGAGCCTCAGAGCTCTTTCATTAACGGAGTGCACTGGTGACTCGGGCTCAGAGTGAGGGCTGGCACCAGACACAAGCAGACGCACAGGCGCACTGTAAATACCATGAATAAAGGCCTGCTGTTGGTTTTCACCAGATCAGGACCCAATGGCTACTACATAATAGCAAAAAGAGGCTGAATGAAAGGAGTTAGTACCCCTCATACAGTAGCAAGTGCGAACAGTCAGTGTACAGTGGACCAAGGGACTGCTTATGACACAGACTTTGTCTTAGTGTGTGTGTGTGTGTGTGTGTGTGTGTGTGTGTGTGTGTGTGTGTGTGTGTGTGTGTGTGTGTGTGTGTGTGTGTGTGTGTGCGCGAGTGGTCCCATGTTAAAAATAGCCTCTCCTGGGCGGTGACCATGCTGAGAAAGCAGCCATGCAGAAGAGAAGTCAAGACAGCAAGGCCTGTTAATATTTACAGGGAAACAGAGACTGGAGATGCACATCTTCTTATCTTCATGGGCACAGGCCTCTTTCTTTCTCTCCCTCCCTCCCTCCCTCTTTCTCTCCTGCTCCCTCCCTCAATCGCTCTCTCTCGCTGTGCTTCTCAAAGGAGACTGAAGGTTAAAGGCAATCATCTGTAACTGCAGTGTCTCTGGGCAAATAATGGGATATGAAATCTTAAGAGGAGAAAGGTGAAAAGCACTCTTGGGAAAGTTGTGCCTGTGTGTGTGTGTGTGTGTGTGTGTGTGTGTGTGTGTGTGTGTGTGTGTGTGTGTGTGTGTGTGTGTGTGTGAGAACAAACACTTCCAGCAGCACTTCATTAGCAGTGAAGTTTTTTGGCTCACACTCTTGAGCTGAAAGGGTGATAATAGGGGTAGCAGTTTGGCACGGGTCCAAATTCCCAATTCACCCACACCTCATAGACAAGTTGTCTGTTTTCAACTTCTAAAAACATCTATTCTCGCTCGTTCCGCCACCCTTGGTCATTCGAGCAAACGTGCGTCCAGCCTCTGACCTATCTAGCAACCATCCTCACCAACCTACAATTATAACAAGTGAATGTGTTCCGATTTCATTCCCCATTTCCAACCCTTACTTTCACCCCCCTGCGACACAGAACGGAACTTCTGCACACCTGTTAGGGCGCCAGGTGTGTGTGTGTGTGTGTGTGTGTTGGGGGGGGGGACCAAATGCTCACCTTCCACTCGTAGTCCAGCTGCTTCATGGCGCGGCAGACCTCGCTCATGATGTCGTTGGGCCGGCTCTGGCTGCGGATGCCCAGGTGCCACTTGGCGCGCCGCACGCCCAGGTGCTTGGACTTCTGCGGGTTGAGCTCGTCCAGGGTGTGGCGGGGCCGCACCGCCGCCGGCTGGGCGTCGGCCACCAGGTAGGCCATGCGCTCGGGGTGCGGCTTGGTGAAGTGGTGGGCGGGCAGGTCGTCCAGGAAGGAGTCCGGCGGACTGGAGGCCAGATAGAAGTCCTTGGCCTCGCTCATGATGCGCCGGTTGTCGATGATCAGGTGGTAGGCCACGGCCAGGGGGTCCTGATGATTCCGGCTGGCGGAAGGGACAGGGGGGCTGGCGTCATTTGAGTCCGTGACAAATACGCAACATCATCAATATGGTACATCACAGCAGTTTGTAATGGGCAGTTTGAACACACTCAGAATGACATTCCCTGATGTACCAGCATCAGTTCAATTCAAATCCCAGACACATACAAGACATGTCTGTCTACTTATTAACTTTCTTGCAACATCGCATTAGTCAAATTCTAGGACAGGATGCATGAAACTTCCCTCTAGTTGAGCAATGCCTCTGGCCTACAAAGTTACACAAGATGCAAGCTGGGGGCAGCTACCCAAGGCATGTGTGTGTGTATTCCTGTGTGCATGCATGTGTGCGTGCGCGCGTGTTTGTGAGGGAGAACTCACCTGTAGAGACATGTAAGCACCTCCTCCTCTGTGCACTCAAACTTGTCACACACCTCCTTGAGGGCCTCCTCGTCAATCATGGTGTTGCTGTAGGACGCGTCCTCAGGGAACAGGTACTTGGGCAGGTCCTGCTTGAACCAGTCGTCCTCTCTGTGCGTTACGGTGGGGACATAAAGCAAAAGATGTGAGACATCTGCATCTGCTGCTCTGGTACTCGGCTACATCCACACTACGGTAAGGCAGGTAAGTCTGAAAACATAGGTTTTCCAAACAAAGTTTACCATAATTATAATTTTCGATGGTAGAAAATATTGATTTAGGCCACACAGAAGGATTACACGGATTAGGTGTGGCCATGAAAGTTGAAATTAAAGGATTTCAATCCTGTCATTTGCAATCATTTAATTTTGCACCAACACAGGACCAAGTTGGAAAGATGAAAGAAGATATTTTCAATCTCCCATGAGGCGTTCCATTTATTACTGGTGGGCTACAGATATGTTTTTCCCTGTTGAACTGAACAATAGAGGGGAACACAATGTGTGCTATCGCATACCAGCCCACTGATGTTTACAGCTGAACTCAAAAGAGGAAGCTATCGCTGCAGTTCCTCAATGTGTCTCAAAAGGTTCCCATTGAACCGTTTACAGGTCAGTGTCGGTTCACTTTACTCTGTAATTCTACTCTGACCACCAGGCTTTCGGCATAAATGGCTTCAACCTGGGAATCACATGGGTCAGTGACTTGGCATCAATGGGATCCAGCACGGGTCGAACCTGTGTTGTACACACAAGTTAGACACAGCTGGCTGATCTAAAAGGCCTATCAATATGGCTGGTGTGTGCCTTACAGAAAGGCTGGTGTCTTTGTGTGTGTGTGTGTGTGGAGAGGGTGGGGTTGAATGGACTGGATTTCTTTGACATTATTAGGGTGTGTGTGTGTGTGTGTGTGTGAGTGTGTGTGCATGTGTAAGGAGGAGTTGAATACTTGGAATGGATTTCTTTGATAGTAGCGTGTGTGTGTGTGTGTGTGTGTGTGTGTGTGTACACAGACTGACCGGATCTCCTTGATGGTGGCCCTCTTCATGGGGTCCACCTGCAGCATGTGCTTGAGCAGGCTGATGACCTGCGGGTTGAGGTACTGAGGCGTGAAGAAGATGCCGTCGCAGATCTTCTTGAAGAGCGTGGGCACGTGGTCGTCGTCGAAGGGCAGCGTCCCGCACAGCAGCGCGTACAGGATCACGCCGCTGCTCCAGATGTCCACCTCGGGCCCCGCGTACAATCTGACCACAAGCGAGCACGGGAGAGGGGACACAAGCGCAGTGATCAGATGGAGGATCAATGTTGACCACAGAGATCAATACTGGGGTTACAGTAATTAAAAGTGCAATACAAAACCCTGTTAGCTTAGTTCCAAGGCCAGCTATAGTATAATTTGTAAAAAAACGTTATGGCTAAATTAGCTCCATATTTGTAAGGGGAAAACCATCAGAGCTCAGCGAACATTAGATAAACCATCTTCACACTGGGAGCATTTTGTGCACATCTTATCAGCCAACAAGATCAGTGAAGGGTGCCGGAGGACTTGGCACAGAACGAGCCCTACTGTTAAACCATCTGTGCAATTCCGAGAAACTGGCGTGCTCTTATTTTCTGAAGAAACAAATAAAGACACCTTCCAGATATGACTTCAGGAGCAGCGTAGTTTGGAGACCCACAGCTCGTTCTCAAGAATTCTCCATCGGACATCATATTTGATAATCCTGCAGGGGAATGAACAACAGACATGAGAAACACGAAAAGGGAAGAGACACAAACAGATTCTATAGCTAATAACATGAAAGGCTAGTTCACTGACCATCTATTTATGTGCATGCATGCATGCATATATACACACATAATGCAGACTGCATAGGGGCATAGAGGCAAGTTAATTAGATATCATCCAGTGCCATCTCCCCCTGGCTGATTTTTCCACACAGTATTGACCTCAACAGGATCAGCTGTGCCTGCCAGGCTGTCTGCATGACATGACGGTGATGAGCTTGTGCGTTCGATCCGCCTGGCCAATCATGTACGATCAATCAATTAGCAATAACGCGCTTGGGCACAACCCTCCAACTGTATTCTCTGCACGCAGCGACTGGTTTCGTATTACCAAAACCCGTCTCAGTGGCGCAATGCAGACCTGGACTAAATCGGCCGTGTGGCACGCTCGCTGACGGGCAAGAGTTCAAGGGCAGCGGCGGCGAGACTCACCGAAGTCGGCGATCTTGGCGTTCATGTGGGCGTCCAGCAGGACGTTCTCGGGCTTGAGGTCCCGGTGCACCACCATGTGCCGGTGGCAGTAGTCCACGGCGGAGATGATCTGCTGGAACAGCCGCCGGCTCTCCTTCTCGTCCAGCTGGAGGAGGCCAAACAAGGACGCATGACTCTCTGGGTGAGCAGGAAGTGAGACACGCGTACAAACTCACACATCGCCAGCCTCCAGGTTCAGCACACCTGACTGGCATGAGGCACGCACTTCTCTTCTAAATCTTTCCATTTCTTTCCACTCATCAAAACTACTGTTAACATTTCATACGATTACCATTTCAAAAATAATTGCTAAAAAAAACTATCCTGATCAATCAAGTACAAATTTACGACTAAAGCAACACTGGATATGTTTGGAATGTTTGGAATGGAGGGAACTACTGGCATACCATGGCCCTCCAAGAATTTTACAGCTCACAGTGTGGTTTGGGAATTTTCCATTCGATTTTCCTTAAATGGTGTCAAGACGAGTTGTCCAAAAGTACTTTTACAGTGACCCCGATCTCTTTCCAGTTAAGACAGCTTCCAGACAATATCCATGTGTAAACGGAGCCATGTTATATATGGATTGGCTAAGCCAGACTAGGCGGTTGCCATCACACCAGAGTTTGAGAAGGGCAATAAAGAGATTACGGAACTAAGACATGTTGACAGCAACTTCAAGTTAGGTGCTGTCAACAGTCTGTAACATGTCTGTAGCCAGTCAGTCCAGGAAATGCGTAACTGAAAAGGTGTATTCTTTCTGCATACTGACAGAAATCTTTGGTATAGTACATAGTACGTCATTTGTACAGTACCTTGCCGTTTTTACAGATGTAGTCAAACAGCTCTCCTCCTGATACGTACTCCATCACCATAAAGATGTCTGTTGGTGTGCTAATGACTTGGTACCTGCAAGCACACAAACACAGTAACTACATGGCAGTTATATACTGTACAGACATAGACATGCTCCTTGCCTGAGAGGGTAAAAGCCTGAAAAACATCATAAATTCTGACTCACTGTGAAGGCATTCATTTATCCAAATGCCTTCAAAGTTATCCAAATGCAAACATCTATTTAAAATAGACACAATGTACAATATCATCCTATTTTACATTTATTCACAAGACAAAGAGAAAAACTATGTGGATCTAATGTTCAGGGGCTGCTTGTAACACTGGCCCAAAGAAGACCATTCAAACCGATCACATCATGGTGAGAAGTCTCCACAGGCCCCTCCAGGCCCCTCTATGGGGCAACTGGCTGTGAGCCTCCAGCAAACAGCCCAGCCATGCTGGAAGACTTAGACTACTCTACTGTCTTACTACCAAGCACATCTCTCTTTCCCTTTCTCTCGCTCTCTTTACATCCATCTATTCATCTTCACGTTCTATTTCTCCATCTCTACGTCACCCTCATACGGCACTGTGTCTCGGTCCCCCTCTCCCTCTCCCCCCTCTCTCTATATGGGAATTTTAGAGAAGCCATGAGAAAAATGCTGGTCAGGTCACTGGGGGATCAAGCCCCCGGAAATCCTCATCAGATCCCGAGACAGACAGAGAGAGTCCACAGGAAGAGAGAGACACTGGGGCAGCAACCACCAAGCGACAGCAAGAGCCACACAAGCAAGATCTAGCATAAGTTACACTTCAGGATGTGACCACGAGGGGAGAATTAAAAAGTGGGAGGGAGAGAGAGAGAGAGGGGAGAGAGAGAGAGAGAGAGAGAGAGAGAGAGAGAGACCACAGGAATTGAAAGATCGGGAGAGATGAATATGCCAGAGAGACTCAGCAGGGGGCAAAAAATGCAGAGCGGACAGCCTAGAGGTCTCCGATCTCTGACTTACAGTTTAATAATGTGAGGGTGGCGGAAGAGCTTGAGGTTCTGGATTTCCCGGCGGATCTTCCCCACCACGTCCAGACTGCGAATCTTCTGCCGGTTCAGGATCTTCACGGCCACTTGGTGTTTGGTCAGCTCATGCTGACCCACTACAGGAAGAGGAAGAAACAGGCTTTTAAAATCAGAAGCTGACAAGTGTGTGTGTGTGTGTTGGGGGGGCACATAATCTCAGTTGCTATAGTGACAGCTAAGCTAAATGACAGCTACTCTGTTCACAACGCACAGGTGAGGACAGTGGTTTTTGTGTGCATCTTCAAAAGCAACACAACAATAACAAAGGGCATGGGCAGGCCCAGCGCTCTTCTCTAGCAGGCACGGTCGAGTGACCATTTGAGCAGCACCGTCTGGTGCCCTGGCATGATACAGCCAGACTGTATACCGTGTAAGGGGGTGCAGGTCTGCCCACTGCACTGACGGTGAAAAAGCAATACGGACTCTCAGCAGTATGGAATTTATGCTCCTACAGCAATACTAATGATGTGGACGCTGTGGCACAGCCTCTGCATGCATAGTGAGTGAGTAGCAGCCACTGAGCAGCCAGAGCAGCTATCCTGTACAACACAGTGCAGCCAGTGTTTTAGCTGCTGGAAGCATATATAGCCGGAACAAGGGACCATCCCTGGCTCTGCCAACTAGATCACAGCCATCATTACTTTGAAAAGGCTGGAGGAATAGGGATAATGTTCAACACTACGGCAGTTCAAACAAGCCTATTGTCTCTCCTACTGCCAGCAGATAGAGGGAGAGACATGAGCAGGAGAGAAACACAGGCCTAAAGACAACACGATAACTTGTACTAGCATGTACTAGCATAGCATGATATGACTACGCCACTGTTGACATATCAACTATACAGCCAATCAGCTCTGATAGTAGAATGGCTGACCAAATTAACCACAGCCCATCCTGTTTATCATGTCCTAGTGTATTTGATATTAAATAAATAGCTCAGAGGTCCACAGACAACACACATAAATATGATTGCCTTGAATGGAATCTTAAGGGTAGGGCAAGGGCAAGTCTGTTTTATCATAAAACATTCCACTGATAAATGGACTAGAATAGAGTTTATTTAGCTGTGAATTAAGAGTCACAACAGTCCTAGAAAATGTAAATAGATGTCAACAGTGTCAAAAACAAAATCTCACTGATGCTACTTTAAATGGGGGGCATTTTCATGGCCACTTCCAGGGACCACACTTCTAATCTCAACATCAACACACTAACTTTCACTAGAACATACTGTAAACACTGAATTCACCACCTGCGATCAACACAGACATCTTGTGCAGAGCTGTGTGACTTTCACATTTTTTAAATCAAAGTTAGGATCAACTGAATAAAAGACCCAGGCTTGGCATTCCCCCCTGCCAAACGCTGGATCTTCCAACACATTTGAATTATGCTGTAAGGGAGTTTTATAGACCAGAAATTGGTCATAAAAGTGGGCATAAAAATACCTAGTATTTTTAGTATATACCTATACTAACTACTTAGTAAGTCATTAATCAAAATGCACTTGCCAATATTCAGGTGATTACACACTGCCCAACAAAAAACTAAAATCAACGATAGAAAACACAATCTGATTCTTTAAACACGATTGGTGGCCAGAGGGTAACAGCTAGCGCAACTAGAGGCATTCATTATTCTCTAGCTATACATAAAACAATAAACATTTCCCCTTATATGGGAAAACATTTTCTTAAAAAAAAACAACTAAAACGTAGAAGACTGGAGAAAGTATTGGTCGCCAGAATTAATTATTTACCAACGTGCTTTAAGCAACGTCCCAGGTTTCAAAATGGGACCATTACGTTAAAGTTATAGCCTATCTTTTACTGTCTATGGTTATAGCTAGCTCACCACCGATTCGGAAGTGGACAGTATGTCCAGAAATATTCGTGCAGGGTTAATGCAACAGATTTTCTGCAGCTTGCAGCCATTCACCGATGGTCAAATTGAGGCGGAGAGGTTAAAGGTTTCTTTCATTCATACAGCAGAGAAAGTGACGCACGCAGCGAGCAAAACACATCTGGCTGCCTCTGACTAACAAATCGTCGATGTTCTCCCGACAGAACAATTTCGCTGACATAACCGTCTGAATCGTCACATTTATAGAAAACTGAGATAAGAGAATAATTTATTATCGAAGAGGATGTCAATAGTCTGATTGTCCACCAGCAACCTATGGCCAGTGCATACAGCATGTATGATCAACAACTTAAGATATGACAAGACATCAATAGCAGCAGACATCAAAACTCGTGTTTGGACAGAATTGTTTTTAAGTATGTACATTCCATAACTTCGTAGGACTATCTTTCCATGAAGTCCGTCTAGCTAGCCAGTTTACAACCAATCACACGAACAGAAACATTAACGTAGCCATCACTGCAATGAAACATGAAACTTCTTTGGCAAGCAGTGTACATGCCCCACAGAAAGGCGAACACCTGCATCTCGGGAACAAATGACAGACAGTCACTTCGGATGTTGTTCGCTAACCGACAAGCCAACAAGTGAAAGCCCAGTCGGTAAAACTAATGCAGGCTAACTGGCCAGCTATGCTATAACGATAGCTAGCACGCTATGCAGTTCAACTTGGCTATCGCAGACTCCGCAACCACTACGCCAGTAACACGCATTGTCGAGAGGCATTTACACTTACCTTTTACTTTTCCAAATGTGCCCACCCCAAGCGTGTCCCCGAGAATGTAGTGTCCAATTTTAACCCTGCCTTCATGCTTCGGTTTTTCCGTCGCCATCTTCCCGCATAGGCCTCACCTGCACCAGCGGCAGGCAGACGGAGATGAACTGACGACTACTGCTAGCTACGACAGATATCAGACCTAGACGTGAAGTTGGAAACGGAGCGTAGGCCTACGACAGGTTCCGGAAAATTTCAATACAAAAGCCAACTTTTGGTTCGGTGCGGAACTGTAATGATCATAATTTTGCCAGCATTAATGCATAATCACGGCGTTGTTATAATGTTAACATTTTTGCACATGTGATTAATTCAAATGATTATTCTCACACAACTGCTGGGGCAAACTTTTAATCGTTGCGAACTCGACACGAAATCGCATTCTCAATATATCGTTTATGTGTGAACATTATTTACATCCATTGCCAGCTGACAGTAGGCCTATTTAGTAGTCAGGCTCATTCGTCTCATTGTCTTTGAAGTAGACTTTTATTTTGACAGCGTTATCAGGGCTACCTTTGGCTTAGGGAAAAATGCACAGTTCAAATTTCACAATGAAAACTTCTGTGGAATAACTACCACGATTTTCTTAAGCTTGAACAAGAGGAAATATAAATGTCCTTCGGCAATCTGACACTTATACCATATATTCATTTATTTTAATTTGTAGCCTAAATTCACATTTTATCAGGCTTAAATTGTGTCATATCACTGTGCAAAACACATAGGTTTCTCCTCATAGGTAGAGTTGCAAAATAAAGAGCTGAATGTCATTTAAAGTGTAACATGTAGACTTTTATATCTTTCTGTACATACAAATCATACACGTATGAATCTCCCGTTAAAACCCCCTGCAATTCAGGGGCCCTTGGAGTGTGCATTCAGCTGATTAAAGAGATCTCTGCTCCGCAAAATGAACCAACACATATTTGTAAAATTGCAGTCAGATAGAAATGCAAATAGTTAAAAATCAAAACTACAGTGTTTGCACACTAAGGATTTCACTAGGATTTCAGTTACCAGATAGCAGGGAAATCTGAATACAACAGATTTCTTCAGTCAGCCTGCTGTGAGGTCAAAGCTCCATAGAGAGAACTCTGGTGGGCTGTGTTTAGATATGACCTGCCTTGAACTATCATAAGGCAAGCTGGCCGTAGCAGTCTGAGGGGGAAAAAATCACAAAGATAACAAAGACAACATCAAGATAAGACTAGCGAGTTCTCATCTGTGCAAAAACAAAACAAACAGAGGAAAATATTTGGCTACACCACAACGTCTAATTGCCTGCATTTCTTTTCTAAAAATTCCATGGCTGGGAATCATTTCCTTTTGCTCCACTGCAGAAGAATATCCTCGGCTGACTTCAATGTTGAATCCTCCTACAGGAAACGTATCAGGGAAGAAACACCATGATCAACAGGATAATATGACGTCATTATCTACAGCTCAACTGTAAAGCAGTCTCTTCAATCAGTTCACAATGCATAAGCATGTTACCTTGACAAAGCAAAACCTGATGTAGTTCTGGAAATCTTTCTGATGTTCAGGACTGTAGAAGGCTGAGACAGGAATTGTAGCTAAACCCTGGTGAAAGATGTTAAATGTTTGAAACCAAGGCATTTTGAGAGGGATTTAATTAAGACACATAATAAATCATTGAAGAATACAAGAAACTTGAAACGTTCTTGTCCAAAGTAATCCGAAACCCTTGAACAAATAAACTGAAATGAACAAAAGTCACCTCAAAAGCACAAAATCCTCTTCTGCACTGAGGCAAATGTGTTAGCGAATCATTCTGCAGGTTAGAGGAGGCCACTAATACCTATTTCCAAAGCTCCAAAAAACCAAGGCACCAATCACAATCACTAATTCAGCATGAATCGGCATGGGCTTTATATGATGACAGATATTGTTGCATTCAACACAACCAGCTGGTGGCGACAGGGTTAAACAGATATGGACATGCATTTTCTTTGGAACTGAGTAAACAACTGCATTTAAAACCTTTGTTTACTCGGACTTGCTGCACTTCTGAAACAATTCGGTAAGAGTTTAACGCATCAATTTAAGTTTAATTTCACTGGTAGTAGTTACGTCCGTGGAAGTCGTAAGTCAATGAAGCCTTTCCAGACCCACTCTCAGTCGCAATTGAGATATGCGGTCTTGTGTCAACGAGGCTACAAAATCCTCGGAACAAACACTCATTCACAAGAGTAATGATCTGCCCCTTAATCATCAACAGAGTATGGGTCAACTCAATTCCAAGAGCTATTAATTTTTAAGCATGTTTCCAAAGTTAATATAAAAATGTTTACCTTCTCTTTAATAAGCCACTTTACAAATCGGTAGTCATATGGTTCCCCCTCTGTGCTGGGGTCATTCAGGTCAACCTCTGTAAATAACATGCAGATTGTAAGGGATGTTATGTAACAATTCATTCCACTTATTAAATTACACAAATGTATTGGCTCGAAGAGAATACTAATAAAGCAGTTGACAATAACGAATAATGTCTTAATCGTATGTAAATTAATTTGTGTTTGGTTTTTAACCCCTCCTCTGGTTTGTGCAAGCAGTTTCAAACATAGAAGATGAAGGCTCACTGAGAGTGGAGACGTCTGTGATCATGAAGTATCCTCCCTGGGGAAGAATCGGTTGCAGTCCCACGCTCTGCAAACACTGGGCTAGCCGCAGGCGTTTATGGTGGAGCAAGGCGGGAAGCTGTAGAAAGTAACTCTCCTCTTTGCCAAAACAGTCATACTCCCTCTCAAAGCCCACTGCCACTGCCTCCTACAGAGAAACACATTCTTACAGTGGGGTAACGGGTAATAGACACATGTCAATCGTACTGCATAATGTCTGGGATACTTGTTGCATACAAGCTGAGCTGAGATGAAACTAGTTTGAGAGGATTGCAAAAGCAAGAGGCCCTTACCTGTGCAGCTGTTGCACAGTGATAAACAGAATTTTGATGGACAGTCTTCAGATGTTTTATGATTTGCCCTGATCCCATAGCCCAACCCACCTGAAGAAGGGGAAAATATGAAAATATTTCATTAAAAAACAAAACAAAATGATTATATAACCAGGCCAAGGAGCTGTAACTGGCAACACTGAAATGGGAAACATCAAATGATAAGACCATTTTTATATGTGCATGTGAATCATCAAAGTAAATCTACAATATAAAAATAATAATCATAATCATAATCATACTATTACTAATAATAATAATACATCTACAGAACTGTATTATAGCTTAGTTTACCTTCCATCCAGTGGCACTGAAGGTCTTTCCTCCACTGCCAATGGTGATAGTTCTTTCCCACATTCCAGGAAGACTAGCTAAAATAGACAAACAGCATAGACCATAAGTGCCATCTGGTTTTGAGATGGAGAAGCATCACACATTGGTAATTTTCCCTTCTGATCATCAATCGATCAGTTAGTTATGAGTGATTTGTGAATTCTCTCACCTATCTTTACATGCTTGTTTCCATCATAGGTTAGCCATTCATAAACCTCATCACTGATGCAGACCACATCATGCTTCACACAGAGGTCTGCAATAACCTGCAGCTCCTCTCTCTTATACACCTGAGAGGGAGAGAGAAGTAGCCTGAAGCACAGAAAGGGTGGGTGTTGCATGCAATGCCATGGAATGTTGCATGCAATGGAAATAAACTGTTTCAAATACAAACCAACAGTAGGTTTTATTGAAAGATTCATACCTTTCCTAGTGGATTGTTAGGTGTATTGATCATGATGGCTTTGGTACGGGGGTTGAATTTACTAGCAAGCTCCTCTGGGGATAAGACCCAGTCAGCACTGGACAGTGCCTGGCCGCTATCTGCTCTCTAATACACACACACACACACACACACACACACACACACACAGACTCGCTCAGTCACAGGGATTAATTACACAAAAGAACTGTTTCCACAAGCCCCAGGACTCGCTGTCATTTTCAAATCCTAAAATCCGTCAATGGATCCCAGTAATGGTACAATTCACTCAAGCAGTTTTCACCATAACAACAGGACTTACAGGTCTCAGAGGCACATACACGGTTTTCCCTCCTGCCATTTTCACCATTGGCTGATAGCAGTCAAAAAAGGGCTCAATGATAATAACCTAAGAGAAGGCAGACAGATGCTCTTTATCACAGAGGCCGGACAGTAAGAATATGCACAAGGTACAATATGCTATTGGATTGGAGCATTTGAAATTCAAATTTCAGCAATATAGTTTCATTATAAGGCTTAGAACACACTGTAAATAACAAGCTGGCAGTATAGCTAACAGTACAAGAGATCATGTGTAGACCTTATGAAGAGTGATACAAATCCATGTGCAAATGAATGGCAATGGCTATCCATAAATCAGTCAGTAAGTCAAGGCTTTATAGGAGAACAACTCCATGCAACCAGGCCTACCTCATCCCCTTCATCAACCAAAGCCTGGAACGTGCAAAAGAGAGCCTGGTAGGCTCCCACTGTCACCAAAATATCTTCAAGAGGGTCCACTGGTCTGTCCATAACTCTTCCAAAGAATTTGGCAAGGATTTTTACCAGTGGTGGATGGCCCTGAGAGGCAAAAGAGACAGAGTAGCTCAAATATGCATATCAAATCAACCATGCTGAATGCTCTCAGTTGTTATGCAAATAATAGCAATTACATATCTTAATCCAGTTTTGTTCATGACTGCAGGGCAACTGACAAAGAAAGGGACAGTGTAAGGATGATAGTCTTACAAAGGCTCGCGTGTACTGATGCATGGGACAGCTCCCGCTCACGGCCTTACAGAAAGCCTCCTGAATGAAAGTAGGAGGGGAGAAATCTGGAAATCCTTGGCCCAGGTTTACGGCTTTATAATCAGCCGCAAGTTGAGTGAACTCAACCCTGCCGTAGAACAGACAGAAGCAAAGTGCACAGGTGGGTCTCAAAACATTAGTGAAAAGTACATTTCCCCCCAATTTATTTCAAAAAGTGAATATTTTATGTGTTCTAGATTCATTACATATAAAGTGAAATATTTCAAGCTATTTTTCATTTCAATCGTATTGATTACGGGTTATAGCTCATGAAAACCAAAAATCAGTATCTCAAAACAACAGAATCAGTCAAGTCAAGTGAATGTATTTGTATAGCACATTTAACATGCATTGTGCAACCCAAAGCACTCCACACACAAGACTTTGACACATAAGACAAAAGATGCCGGACAGAGCGGCATAATTGGCAGCATACCCGTGACACCAAGACATACAAGACAGACAACAAACGAAATGAACAAATAATAAAAATAATAAAAAAAGTTAAAAAGCAAATGAAAAACATTATTCCAGTTTCTCATTGGCTGAAAATGTCCAAGGGCAATGATGACTTGGGTGAAACTGCGTACAACTGTGTCTTTATAAAGAGGTTATATAACACAGAAATGTGAATCTTTTGAAAAGCAATGAACTAATCTGACTAATCTGAAGTAGTTTATTTATGCACTCAATACTTGGTCGGGCTGATTTTGCACAAATTACTGCATCAATATGAAATGGTATGGAGGCAAACAGCTTGTGGCACTGCTCAGGTGTTAGGAAAGCCAGGTTGCTTTGTTAGCGGCCTCAAACTGGACTTCAAGCAACTTGTATTCTGAGCCTATGATCTACTCTTCCACCAGACTATGGGATAGGACCCTGATATCAAAACTAAATGCAAAATGTGTTTTTAAGTGAAAAGAGGAGTTTGGCCCATTAAATAAAGGTCCATTTCTGTCTCTTAGTCCAGACACTCTTGACTTGTGCATGGTAGCGCTTGCTCCAGTCCACCTACTGTACACCTTATCCTACCACACTTTTCCCTTCCAGTCAACTTTCTATGAATATGTTTTGATAGAGCACTCTGAACACCCTGCCCTTTCAGCAATGACCTTCTGTGGCTACCCTCCTGGAGAGTGTCTTCTGGATCAAGTCAGCTCTTTCCCATATGATTGTGGCTGTGTTTACTGAATTAAAAACAGATTAAATGTCTCTTAATTCTCATTTTGATAAACTGATTAATGGTTTTCATGTGCTGTAAACCATCAAGATTAAAACAAACAAAAAAGAGTAGAATAAATTTGCCAACACACGATCAGTTTCAACATGTGACAAGTGTCCACATGATACATTGCCATTACGGACAGTAGGCTAGGTCGGTCATTTCCTTACCATATATTTTTGTCGATTCCATCAAGTCTGCGTGCGTGCAGTCTGCGAGACATTAGTGCCTAATAACAAACACAGATATTTAGTGTTTTAATCTGTGTACACTGTTGCAATTTTAGTATCACTTGAACTTCATTGTTACCTTTTTATTCCCCGAACACGACAATGACAAAATTTTGTTGCAATAGTTAATCAGATCTCCCGAGGTGCTTCTCAACATAACAGTAGCCTATCAACAAAGGGTTATTTTGCAGTTTATGCATTCAAGAGGTGACTGGTGATAAGAAACTGCACTGCAGAAATTCCCCCACCGCTTTAATGGCACTTCTGATCGACAGTAGGCTATCACAATTTCAATGCTCGTAGCCTATATATGCCCCAGTTCCTTAATAGTCTACCGATTATTAAACGTGTTATTCAGTGCGTGCTTCACAACAACTTAAGCTCAGGAGCAAATATACATTCACACACATAAAACAGTTTAATTACGTCTAGCTTTTCGTATCGTCTGTTCTGTTGTCTTTCTGCATGAACTCCTTCAGCTGACTGATTTAAGTCACACAGCCCCCGAATCTTAATCTCTTCGTACTTCCGGTGTAGGCGGAGCCACCAATAGGCTTCAGCCAGAGCTCAGCTGACCACCAGTTTGAGAAATGAGGATGTTTCTTTTGGTTGGTGCTGCATTCAATCTTTATTCCAATAACAACTGGTAACAAAACACGTTGTGTATAGGTCTGCAATCGTCTCAAATGACATCCACACTGTTTGGTTGTTCTGCATAATACTTAGGTTGATCTTATTTGCCAGGGATGGTTCTCAATGGCCTATCCCCACGCCCATACTACAATTGGTGGGTATTGCTCACACCGCCATTGCTTCCTGGCCTCAGATGTTTGATGTGATGCCAGAGCATGGACCTTTTCTTTATTGATAAGATCACCATTTGGGAGATTGCTTTACCATGAATTTCATAATTCTTAGGGTATACAAGACCCCTGTTGTACTCACCGTTCACATGATTGTGCCACCACTGACCACTCCAACACCATCTTTAAGTTTGCTGATGACACCAGCATAATCGGCTGCATCAAGAATGGTGAGGAGTCTGCCTACAGAGCAAGAGGTGGCAACAACGACATCTTGGTGTCAGGATTACAGTTTGCTGCTCAATGTAACAAAGACCAAGGAGCTGATAGTAGATTACAGGTGGCTGCAGGGAGAAGAACACACACCCATTCACAGGAGGACTCCTGGGTATAAACATCAGTGAGGATCTGAGCTTTTTGATGTGGTCACGAAGACAGCTAGACAGCAGCTCTTCTTTCTGCGCCGTCTGCAGAAATTTGGCAAGGATCACAAAATATGGACCAACTTTTACCGCTGTACAAGAGAGCATTCTGACAGGTGGCATAACAACATGGTATGGTAACAGCACTGCCCAGGATCGAAAATCGCTACAAAGAGTAGTCAGATCAGCACAGCGCATTACAAGGACCGACTTACCATCCATCCAGGACCTCTACAGTCAGCGCTGCCCAAGAAAGGCCAAGCGCATAGTTTCTGACCCCAGTCATCCTAGCTACTGTCTTTTTTTTTTTTTTTTTTAAGTATATTTTTTGGGGCTTTTGTGCCTTTTAATTTTGACAGGACAGTAGAGAGAGACAGGAAGCGAATGGGTGAGAGAATCGGGGTGGGATCCGGAAAGGACCACGGGGCGGGAATCGAACCCGGGTCACCGGCGTGCGCTGCAGGTGCTCCAGCCAGCCGCGCCACGGCTGGGGCCAGCTACTGTCTTTTAACTTCACTGCCTTCAGACAGATGATACAAGAGCATAAGGACCATAGAGCATGAGGAACAGATACAAGGATAGTTTCTACCTGTAAGTAATCAGGATGCTGAACCATTTTTTCTCTTTCTTCCTTCTCTCTCCATCCTTTTTTAACAGTAGCTATCAATTTGTTTTCTTTTTAACTTATTCTTGAAGTTGAATGGACACTCGAGCACAAGGATTTGGTGTAATTTCTTACACCAGAATGACAGAGCATTGAAATTGAATAATCTAACAATTCTGACTACACAAAACACTGACTACACAACATGTGCATGAAAAAAATGCTTTATAAAACAATATTACAACAGTCTCTCCAAGCTTTGTTGGTTGGGAAACAAAGCCTGCAAAATGACTGGTTAAGTGGGCTGAAAGAGTCTTCATACCAGTAATTTTCTCAGCTAGTGGAAAACCACTTAACCAGACAATCTCCGTTCTCACCAGTATATTAGTTTAATTATCTTCTGACCAGAATGCTGTATTCTCCCCAAACTATCCTTCTAGTCCAGTTTAGCCTTCTTCAGATCCTCGGGTAGTACACGACCCTTCTTCCTGGCTTTCTGTTTGCGCTTCTCGACCTTCCCTTGTTTGCGTTTCTGGAGGTTCCTGCGCCTCTTGTTCTGTCGGTTCTGCATCTTGTCAATCACTTGCTGGCTCCTCTCCGTCCACTGCCTCTTGACCTGAGCCTTCCTCTTCTCCTTCTTCTTCAGTGAGGCCTTCAGCATGTCTTCGTTGTCCTTGATCTTCAAACCCTCAGCCTTGTACAGCATGTTGGTCCACTTCATCTTCTCCTCCTCCTTCTCCGCCTTGGCCGGGTCCTTCTCCCTCAGCTCCTCCAGCTTGGCCTTCCTGGCCTGCACGCGGGTCAGCAGCTGCTTGTAGTTTCTCCCCGTCAGAGGAGTAAGGCCGCCCTTTACCTGCTTCCTCTTCTCTTTCTTCTGAGCGACCTTGTCCACATACTCCTCACCCACCTCCACCTTGCTGAACACCACCGAGGTTGTGTCCTTCGGAGCTGCCTCCTCTGTCGGGGCAGGTTGAGCCTCTGGTGCGTCTTCCTGTTCATCCTCAGCGGCAGCCTGCTCAGCCAGCCTTTTAGCGCGGAACTCCTTCTTTTTCCTCTTCTTTCGCTCCCTCTCCTGTTTCCGCCTCTCCCGTCTCTTCTTCACCTCCTCTGAGGAGGGATCTACAATGGGGCCCTGCAGAGGAGAGAAAATGGCGGTCAGAATTGGGACAATGCACGAGGAGAAATGCATGAATTGGTGACTTGTGATCAAAAGGTTGGTTTTATGCTGACCAGTGCACGAGACTCCTCAATCTTCTGGTGGAGTCTCTGACGTAATAGATCTCGTGCAGAGAACGCCGACCCTGGAGTTTCAACTTCTGTGAAAAAAATTGTTTTTAAATTAAATATTTCAATATTAAATAATTCAATGTCTAAGAGTGTGTGTGATGAGTCATTGGAATGAAGTAAGCGAATTTACTTACCCTCTGATGTCTTGCTAGGGTTCGTTGTTGTGCATTTCTGAACTTTGGGCTTTGGAGCCTCTTGGTCAACAATGTTGATCCTTTTCTGGACTGTGCTGGTGTCTAGGGTCTGCCTGGTCTTGATGACAGGTTGTTTGTTCTTTTGGCTTCCTTGAGTCTGTTTCTGTTTGTTCTTCTTTTTAGAGGGACCATCTTCACTACTTTTTCCTTTGAATGGAACTAAAATAGAGGGAACAGCTTTAAAGCAATTGCCAAAACAACCAGCAAGAGAACTGAACGTGATTATCTAGCCGTCACATTTCATACATGGATTCAGCAACATTCGCTAACGTTATAACCACACAAGGCTGACACTAACCATAAGCTCGTTTTCTGGGTTCAGGCTTTTGAGATGAGAACACTTTACTGGCAAATTTCTCCAAATAATCATACTTTGCAGCCAGGCTGGTCATCTTGGGACAAAACCTTAAATAACAACGCAAAAGAAAATGTGAGCTGTAGAACAATATGTTTAGTCAGATATCGTAGGCCTACATTTGCTAGATTCGTGCTAAAGCAGATACGCTTGAAAGTACCATCATCAATTCTACCAGTTATAGGGCATATACCGGTAATTGCTAACCTAGAGGACAATTAACGTTTAACTCAATGTTACATTTTAGAGTAATTTGTTACAAGGATCAACATCATAATTCTACAACAAACTAGCCTGTGTTAATGTCCATTGACGTCACTCCTGGCTCGTTTAGCATCCGACAGTAAGCAATATCTCAGAGAAGACTTACCCGAGATGTAATAAGGACCGTCGACGTCTTTTTATTTTTATCACAATTACTTGTACACGAAATCACAGACAGAAAAACACAACTGCATTTGCACGTGTAGGGTTAGCGAACATGCGCAATGCGTTCACTGTGAAACTGACACCGGATATGGTTACATTGTATGTATTCCCCCTCCGCATACTTATGTGATTGGGTTATGTAGTCAACCTGTTATGTGAAACATGTCCTGTTACCAGCATTGAACCCTTTTCTAATAGCTTACAATTCTGCAGCTAGCCATGAATAACCTGAAGATCATACTCGCATTTTCCAATAACACGCTGAGGATAATTGGTACTAATGTAAGTCACAGTTTTGTTACAATGTTAAGTTTAGCTGGCATGATAGTATGACCTATCTGAACTGTCCTTAGAACTGTGCTACTCTCATCAACGTTACTTTGTAGTTATTCTGTGGGAACGTATAATTGTATGGGGGGATTTGAAACTGTGGCGATTATGTTTTTCTGAGGTGATATGATAATAGAGTTACGATGTTGCAGAATCACAGCCTTGTTCCAAAGAGATCTTTGTTTTCATCTCGACAAACATTGCCGACCCGTGGAATTGGTAGGTGTACATTATACATTAGGTTGTGTGTTTGTAAAGACAAGTCTAATAGCCCAGGTTTGCATCGCTGGGTACTATTATTAATATTATTGCTACTTATAAATGTTCTCATTTCCAGTATTTAGAGGGAAGGTTTTGAATGTGACCCGTCAATCCAGCTCCACTGCTACTCAAGCAGAGAAAGGGGAGGATTCTTTCCTAAAGTGGTTCTTGCTACTGATACCCATCACCACTTTTGGCCTTGGCTCATGGCAGGTATAATCAGTATTTCAACTACTGTTCTATTGGTGCATTGTGTTTGTGTCTTGGTGCGGGTCGGGCGTATGGATGAACACTTTTAGGCAGTTTACAATTACCTGCCTGGGATTTAAGCAATCATGAAACACTATATGGTCTATACTCTACACTATTATCAAGTCATCAGTCAGAACGGTGTGATGTAATGTGAACTAACGTATGGGTATGCAGGTGATGCGCAGACAGTGGAAACTGAAGCTCATCGAGGAGCTAAGGAGTTTAACCACAGCTGAGCCAATCCCCCTGCCCACTGAGTGAGTGTCGCAGAACAATTCAAGGATTTGGCTTCTATTTAAATGTATAACCTGTAGCCTGCTATTTGTCCCTAATCTGTAATATCAATCTGTTTGTGGTTATACCGTTCATGTAGTCCCATGGAGTTAAAAACCCTAGAGTACAGGCGTGTGAGAGTGCGAGGGAGATTCGACCATTCCCAGGAGCTCTACACCCTGCCCCGGTCTCCTGTCGACCCAGAGAAAGAAGCACGAGAGGCTGGCCAGCTCTCATCTAGTGGGGAGAGCGGTGCCAACATCATCACTCCATTCTACTGCACAGACCTGGGGTATGGATGTCATCTCCTCACACTCGACATTAATATTAGCATTATCATGTTATCCAATTACTTTGGTCTTTATTATTCCCTTCACACATTTCCAAGCAGGAGAAACATGTTGACCAGGCCTATTGCTATGCAAACAAATCAATATCACTGTGTTTTTAGCCATACCATTGGTAATAACTGTGATATTTCTGCTTTGTTAAACCTGTCAGAGTCAAAATTCTGGTCAACCGAGGATATGTACCCAAAAGGAAGCTCAGACCAGAGACCAGGATGAAGGGACAGGTAACAAAAAAAGTCCACTACACCATGAGCTCTTGATAGGAAATGTAATGTTGTGACGTTTCGGGCGTTAGCCCTTCCTCAGATATGAAGAAACAGTGAAACACACCCAAATACACAGTTACGGGGATCACGTGATCACCCTAATTAGTGGTGTTAACAGACAATACAATAATCGAATGATGGAGTGCACAAGTACATACCAGTACCCCCAAAAACAGACACGTCCCCTTATATACAAGAGTTTCTAGAACACCGAAAATGGAATGCACATGACAGACTAGTAAAAGGCTTGGCCGTCTGGTAGCTCAACTTATGTTGATAGGCATTAGTTTATTGTGCATACACGTTTGGTCTTAGTGTGTGTTCTTTCATAGCTTCTGTTGTATTATTTCTGTTCATGTAGAGTTAAACAGAGTTTGTTTTCCATCATTGAAATTAGTACCATTTTATTTATTTATTTTTCTCAAGTCTCATTTTCTCAAGTATCAGGTCATAACGGTCATGATAATAATAATCAAGATTCCCCAAAATGCTTCACACAGTGTTTCTCGATATATTTGTATACATGTACAGGTCCTCTAATTTGTCAAATACTTTGCACCATGAAGTCTGGAATGTTTTCATGAATCACAGCATTTACATGTTGTAGATCATCTTGTGTTGGACTGATAGTCTGCCACTCCTTTTGTTATACTGTACTTGTGTACCTATGCTTTATGTCAGGTGGAGGAGGAAGTGGATGTTGTTGGAGTGGTACGACTGAGCGAACAGCGCAAACCATTCATTCCCCAAAACAACGTGGAGGCAAACCGCTGGTACTTTCGGGACGTGGATGCTATGGCAACGGTCACAGGAGCTGAACCTATCTACATTGATGCTGTCCTAGGCAAGAGATCTTGATACTTAATGATTCTGACTTATTAAAATTAGCATTTAAAGCACAGAGCATGCCTGTAATGACAAAGTTCGTCTTTGACTTTCCTTATATTGACAAAGGAAGAAGCCTGTTGAGATATTGCTGAAGTCTGAAATTATTCATTTCCTTTACGGTTTATTTACAGAGAGTACAATCCCAGGAGGTCCGATTGGTGGGCAAACTCGGGTCACTTTAAGAAATGAGCATATGCAGTATGTCGTCACATGGTGAGTTGGTTTATTAGGCTATGATCCATAACTGTGATGCTGCCTATTCATAGTTTGAAACACTATGGTAACCGATTATGCATGTTCTCCTACAGGTACAGCTTATGTGGAGCAACATCCTACATGTGGTACCTTAAATTCATCAAGCGTGTTGCCTTCTAAATGTTGCACAGGTTTGTGTGGTAGCTTGCTGATGTATGATGTAAATATTGTTTGAGGTGGATATACAGATAGCTTCAATAAAGACAAAATTAATTAAGGTATTGGTCTCACTCCAGGACACTGAGATGCAGCTTTGACCTATCCAGGCACAGCAATGAAATGTGTGACTTGATTAAGTATTCCAAATAAATGTAACTATTGTAAAATGCCCATTTCTTCCTTTATGATTTTTCCTTTAAACTGTGTTGGTCCATCTGGTAGCTAGTGGGAATAGCAAAGAGCTTCATGTCTGTTGTACATGACCAAATATCAAAAACATCTGGTATTGACATATCTGTTGAGTAGGGGTGTCGGACTCATCAAGCAGTGGGCCAGATTTGTTAGAATGAGGCCTTGTGGGGGCAATCATGCATTATCACAGTCATGATAATTTTTCTAGATTGTTGTTTGATAAACTCCTTTATTACGCCCATCAATGAGTAAACAAGGTATATTTCAAATATGAATTGGGGAGATGTTAAACTCCAAGTGCTACAGGTAGGGGTGCACACAGCAGCCAATCAACAGTCAAGTTTACTTACTGTCAAGGACAATCACTAGCAAATCAACCTTCATTGACAAACATCAGCAATGCAGCTTTTCACTGGGTTATGTACAGGTCCATCATGTACTGGTCATACCGCATTCTTGAAAAACTACCTTCCATGCCAGCCTCTCTTTCTAGCATGGATAGCATGTGGCGCTCAAACCTTGACTCTGAAAACACATGGGCGTCAAATAAACAAAGCCTGGGCGAACTACTCAGGCAAGCTAAAAACAAGATAAATATTTCTATTCAGAAATTGGTGTGTATTAATGTCTTTTGGCAAGTAAATGTTAAAATCCAATATTCCATGACTGCTCCCAAAATGACCATACATGTGTTACTTTTGACTGAAAGGCTAAAAAGCCTTAAAATTGTAGTAATCTGAACAATTAAGAGTGACCGAACAGAAGTAAATAGGAGATAGGGGGAGATCATGGAATGACATGAATTAGTCCCATGTGTGTGCCCCTTCCTTACAGCTGCATGCCATTTTACTGTTGAAACTTAAAATTTAACACAGGTGTCTTCTAGTTTCCCCAGCCACTCTGGACAATTTCCTGCAATCATGTTGCATGCATCAATATAGCCACAGCGGTTTATTGTTCAAGCAGTGACACCCAAGCCTCAGAATTTCTTTCGGGATTTTTTTTATTTTTCTATTAAACACAAGGGGGTTTGCTGAGAGCTCAGCCCAGCTTGGTGGCCAGTTCCTTGGCTTTAGCCTTCTCGATCTTAGCAAAGCGTGCTGTGGACTTGGGTCCCAAGATGTTGCCTCCCCAGTGACGACGGATCTGTTAAACAAGCACATACAGATTTAAATCAAAACCATATTTTACAAATGCGTGCAATACAGGTCAAATTCAATATGAACAAAGTATTTGATTCAACTTAGTTTAAAATGGTTGTTGCTCAGGGTTAAAAAGCTCAATTTGTTCCACACAGTGGATTCAGGTGAAGAAATTCTTACATCACTGCACAACCATCACCATGGATCATTGCTAGTTAAATACAATCAATACTCCAATGCCGTGTGAACTCACCTCTTCATATCGGTCATTGTAGTTGGTCTTGATGGCTTCCACCAGCTTGCCGAGTGCTCCCTTATCCTCTCTGAAACAATAAATGAGACTCAAATTAGTGGTTAAATTAAGCATCACCCAGAGTTTATATACACACAAAGTCTCTTCCTAGTTTGTATCAAAGCAAAAGTATAGGCCAATAAGAACTGACTATCTACTCAAAATTGGTCTCCAATTACACACGAAAAGTACTCACGGGTTGGTCTGTGTGAATGCAACACAGGTGCAGGTTTTCCGGTGCACCAGTCTACCGATTCTGGCCTTGCCCTTGACGATGCAGTATGGCACACCCATCTTGCGGCACAGAGCAGGCAGGAATACCACCAGCTACAGAAAACACAAGACACGCGTCAATAAAACAGCCACATATACACCATTCCAGGAGTATGTTTAACATTAGGATCAGTTCAAATATTACATTGTAATTTTTAGTTTGGTCGCCACACACACATCCAATCATAAGCAATAGCTCACACAAATGTGTGGGGGACAGGTTGTTGCTCAGGGTTAAAAAGCTCGTGTTTTGATCCACATAGAGGATTCAGGTGAAGAAATTCAAGCATCATTGCACACAACCATCTCCCCAGCACACATGCAGGCCAGTTCAATTTGCATTAATACCAGTCCTTACCTCAATGGGGTCCACATCGTGGGCAATGATGACCAGCTGAGCCTTCTTGGTTTCCACCAGTGTGGTGACAGTGTTCACACCTGGTACAACAGAGGACATCAGGAACCGGTTCTACACCTTTTGCATATTCTATGTAGTAGTTTGAGTGTGTTCACACAATACATAAAACAAAGCAAATGACTGCACCAGGTTAAAAGTGCTTTAGCTTTCAAGTGGTTGTTGCTCAGGGTTAAAAAGCTCATTTTGTTCCACAAAGTGTATTCAGTTGAAGAAATTCTTTACATCATTGCACAACCATCTACTGTCAAACTACAATATCAGTTATCCGTGAGCTAGGGCCAGCTCATCTCCAGGTGTGCCTCTTTACCTGCGCGGAGGACGGGGGGCCTCTTGGTGGGGGTATCGCCTTTACCGGCGGCCTTCTGTTCAGCACGAGCGAGCAGCCTCTGCTTCTTCTCCTGCTTGGTCTCAGGCCTGTACTTGTGGGCCAGCTTGAAGAGCTGGGTGGCTGTTGAAAACAGTGAGGAAGTAAGGATCCAAGCCAGTAAGGATCTTCATAACAATGACAATTGACAAACACCATCAACTACTTCATATTTACCACTCATGCCAAAGCAGTACTGGGTACATTACACCAGGTTTCTATTGCTAGACAACTAATAATCAATCTCAGACATCAACACCCACAATGGCAGACATGGTTTCAAGTTTGATTTTCACATTTCTGATCAGTTTAACAGCTCAAGTTGTTCATCTCATGCTGCAGGATGCTCCATTAACAGCATTCAAAGCAACAGTTCTAAAGCACTCGTGCATATGTGTATTTTACATTCAATCACAATATCCTACACAATTTGGAAAGGGACTGGTTGTTGCTCAGGGTTAAAAAGCTCGTGTTTTGATCCACATAGAGGATTCAGGTGAAGAAATTCAAGCATCATTGCACACAACCGTCTCCCCAGCGCACACGCAGGCCACTACAATTTGCATTAAATCAGTAGAACACTTCAAATACTTCTCCGGTGCTTTCAAATCCCATCTACAAACACACACTGTGCATGGTAATCTGACAACAGGTGGTGAATGCTACAAGAAGCCTTCATTACAACAGTACACAATTACTTGGTCCTGTATCCCAGTGTTTCACTGGAAACACCATGTCGGCAGTGCCAAACCACCACATTAAGCCTCTACACACTACCCCAACAAATCACCACTGTTCTGAGCGATCTGAATCAATGTGTAGCCGATTTAGTACAGTAATGCAGCAGATGGAACCACAAAGCAATTAATTCCACAACTACACCATACATACACTAAATGCAAACACTTTGACCCAGAAGTCACACCAAAGGCGATTTTCTGCTTCAGGAGGGGCCACATCTTACCGGTCTGTCGGTCCAGAGCCTGGGAGAACTGGTTGATCGCAGGGGGAACCTTCAGCCTCTTGTAGAGGATGGAGCGCTGACGCTGAAGACGCACGTAACGGGGCCATTTGGTAAAGCGAGTGAGATCGCGCTTGGGCTGGATGTCCTGACCTGGTGAACAGAAATGGGGAGGAATGACCCACAGATCAGTTATTTTACACAGAAAATCACAATACAAGTTCATTCAATAGTTTGTCAATGGTTCAGTGCATCAGCGATCTTGGTGGAGATTGTCTGCATTATTGTTAAGAAAGCAAAGTATAGTTTACATCATCTTGCACTTGTATTGGAGTGGTTTGATAACCCATCTCAGATCTCTTTGATTAACTTACCAATGCCAAAGTTCTTGGGCCTCTTCTCAAAAAGTGGGTTCACCACTTTTTTGACTTCATGTTTCTTGGCCACTGAAGGGGCTGGTGCCACCTTCTTCCCCTTAGCCTTCTTTCCCTTCGGCTGTCAACACATCAAAAGAGCATCACCCATCAGCATCACACCAAATATGCCACAGTTTCTCAAGTAGTTCAGAAAAGGCCTTGATACCGCAGCGACTGCATACTGTGGAGCAGCGTTACAAAGCCACCACAAATTCAGTGTACCATTAGGCTAGCTGAGTAACATTAACTTGTTAGCAAACAACTAGCCCAACCTGCCAAGTGCAATATCAAACCAACAACGTTTTCTTCGTGGTCAGTGGTAAGACTTGACCCAGGCAACCAAATGTTAAAATCGGCAGGATCGTCAACATAAGCCAAGTCATCCACAAATACGCAAAGGTAACTGCTAGGTTGCTAGCTACCGGGCTACGAAAACTCGAGGTTGAGGCCCAGAGAGAGGTGGTTCTATATACGGTTTGCCCTGCTGTCTTAAAACTACGCTGACAACAAGACTTGTGCAGTTAGGACAAATGACAAAATATCACATTCAAGTCTTGGTTTACAATTCCAACAACATGTTCCCAATTACATGTGCCTATCGTTCATGTACGACGTAGCATGAAAGCACTCCATCACAGTCAGAGGACCGGCCGACATTTTCTCAAGAGTTTTCATCAAAATCCTCACATTCTTAAATAAAATACTAACCTGGGTTGGTTGTAAACATTGTATTACAATGTTGCGCGTATCAAAAGTTAACTAAAAGGGTAGCACTTCTGAGATGTTTAAAGATTTGAGAAGGTGATGATCCACCATAGTAAAATGAATGTACACTCACCATGTTGGATCAGACAGAAAGGAAGTAGATAGGATTGTGGGTAATTTAAGTACCGCTATGCCTGATTCTGACGTCATCAACCCTTGACGATTTGTTGTTTTGGCTAGCATGAGTGTGAAATAAAGCTCATTGAGAGAAGTTTTCAAGAAATGCGTGTGAAGGTGAGAGCCTGCTCAATAAATTGTACATAGTTTTAGTTACACTGTGCAAGTATTCAGCAGTTAAAACGTAAATGTATAAATCCAGTGGCTTGGTCAGTAAAGCAACGACTATCCTACTAGCCCGTTGCCTGTTGCCCGCGATTTACTGTACATTCGTTGGTTACCTCAAAGTTGGTTATGTTAATAAATCATCAGGTTACGTTAAGTAATCAAACTTAATATTTGACCATGTTAACTAAATAACATTTTAGACGGTGTACGGGATAGACCGCATAAAAACGGCATCGTCACGCGAAGGGTTGATATAGTACATTCATTGTGGATGTGTAATTGTAATATTTTCTGTTTGTCACAGTAAAATAATATTACCGTGTTGGTGGTCTGTGAAAAATTATGGCTACCCAAAGGGTTCTTCCTCAAAGCAAAGAGACGCTTCTACAGAACTACAACAAAAGGTTGAAAGATGACATCAGATCTATTCTGGATAATTTCACAGAAATAGTGAAGACCGCAAAGGTGAGTGTTGGTGTTTTATTATGAAGAGAGAAACATGTATGCATGGATTTATAGATCTTTATTCATTTGTTGTTTCTTCCTCCGCAGGTTGAGGATGAGACTCAGGTGTCCAGGGCCACGCAGGGGGAGCAAGACCACTATGAGATGCAAGTCAGAGCTGCCAACATTGTAAGAGTTACCTAAAGCCCCTGTGATCAAATTGAACTGGCGTAGTATACTGGATTGCTGTGGTATTGTGTAGCTACTCATAGCTATTTTGTCCATGCGATTTTGTGTTATAGGTTCGTGCAGGCGAGTCTTTGATGAAACTTGTGTCAGACCTGAAGCAGTTCTTGATCCTGAATGATTTCCCATCTGTGAATGAGGCGATCAGCCTTCGCAACCAGCAGCTACGCTCCCTCCAGGAAGAGTGTGACAAGAAGCTCATCTCACTCCGCGACGAGATCGCCATAGATCTATACGAGCTCGAGGAAGAGTATTACTCCTCCAGGTACAAATAGGTTTCCCAACGTCCCATCCTCAACCTTGTACTCCCCCTGCCCTACTCATCTTCACATACATACACCAATGTGCCTTCCACCGATGCCTTAATTGAATAGGTAGCCTCTTTCATAAATGAACCATCGAGGATTAAGAAACACAATTTTGTGTCTCTTCTGACAATGTTTACCCAACATTTAATACCTTAGTACCTTAATCATGACCACATTTTGTTTTCTGTTTGGCCACAAGTCAAATACAAATGCCCTGTAACTAATTTAAAAGCTTGTGCATTTTGGAATGCGAATACAAGGGTTTTGAGGTTACAGGGCATATTCCAGGAGTTGCTGTTAAGATATGAATTGAGTTTGTGAAGCAAAAGATAAGCCATTTTTGTTCATTCTTATATTGAGATGATCTATCAAGTTCTGGACCTGAAATGCAACTGGTTTTGAAAAGGACTAGGATATTTATTACTCTTGCTGAAATTGTAAGATTATAGTATTTTTATGGCCTCTCAGATTATGTGTACAGATAGAAAGACATTCAAACGTATTAGGCACTGCAGTTGCTAAAGTGTTAGTGATCTACTCTTTGATTAATAAAACATTACTGTAAAAGCAGTGTGTATGGAATATCACAAAATCCTTAATGCCTTACAATAACATATTGGTTTTAATAGGATAAATGGCTAAGTGGTGTTCAAAGCATGTGATGCAAAGTCAACAGTAGAGGTTGTCAATGATATTAAAACTGTGTGAAATCATTGCAGATCACTTGAGAAATGGTTTAGCTGTCACACAAGTTTACTTTGTTTCCCCCAGTAGTCATGATTCTGAAGGATTAAGATCTTGTCCGCTGTACTCAAATGGCATTTTATTCTCATGTTTTGTTCTTTTAATATGTGCAGTATTTTGTCTTAATCAGTTGTGCCGGTACATCACGTTATTGTGCATTAGCAGCAGGTGTGTATGAGGTTTGTGCTAAGATTTTTAAATGCAAGACTCTTCACCCTTAGCAGCAGATCTGTCATGTTAAATGCCAGCTGATATACCAAAAACATACAGGCTGTTATTATTATTTCTATGTCTTATGAAACAAAACGCTGTAGTCCAGAGTCATCACAAATACATGTTCAAAAAGGCCACAAAGCAGCCTATAGACCCTGTCTGGGTTTTTTAACAGAAATAAAAGAGAGACTTAACTTGCACAGTTTTAGTGTCAATTTCTTTTTTGGTCTTGAAAGAAACAAAAACTTTCTTTCCTGAAGCTTTACTGGGCTTCAAACTGCCTTGCCTGTGCTTCTCTGTACCTGCTGCCAAAATTAAATAGTAAATGTACTGCACACCTCTTATACATAGTTAAATTCAAATTACACACTGGACAATTGCACGTAACAAAGTCTAACCAGCATTTTTGCAGCAAGTTTAGGAACAGACTAAACCTAAAATAAGAAATACTGCCTAGTGCTTAATCTGCTTCTCCTTTCTTTCAGTTCTGTCTTTTCCAGCCTTGTCTCTTGGCCTGACTGTGTGACACTGTGTGTGTGTGAGTGTGTGAGAGAGAGAGAGAGAGAAAGAGTGAGATCTCTGAATCAATGAGTATCTTGTGTTGTGGAGGTGGAACACTTATGGTACCAATTGTATGCATGTGTGGCTGTGTAGAGAGAACAAGTTGTGTGTGTGTGAGTGAGAGAGCGCAAGAGAGAGAGAGAGATGGGAGAGTTAAGCTGCCCGTGTGTGAGTGGGCCAGATGTAAGTATGTAATGTGCATGTGTTTCTGCCTCGGTAAAGCTGTGGACAGTGGGACGGGGTAGAGCTGCCATTGTGCGAGGCGTTTCGCAGGAGGGATAGCTGGGGATTTCCGGACACGTCATCTGAGCCTGGCCACAGCAGCACAGAGGAATCGGAGCGGCCACCATCCCAGGAAGTAGTCCCGCGCCACCTCAATGGACACGGAGCCATCCCTGGGGATCAGTGCTGATGCCCAGAACGGATCCGGGGTCACTGACGGACCAAGCAACAACCAGGACTCAAATCCCAAATCCAACAGTTGGATTTGGACTCTGTAGTATACTGCACGTCTAAAGCCTCCACCGTACCATGGCACTCATGAATCTCTGTCTTTCAGTACCATCTCATCAAGAGTTATAACATTGCTCTGGTTTATTGTTCTCCTACTAAGTATTTTAGAGCTGATTTTTTTTGTATTGGACATTTAGAGAACCTACATGTGTGTAGAATGTTTCTACACATCTGTGCATTTGGTAATGGAGCTCAAGCCCTCTTGTCCATGCCCCAACTCAGGGCTGACCTTCTGGTCTGCCTTGAACAGCTCAGTGGCATTAGCTTCCTTCATGCTTTGTAAAAACATGCTATGTGGCAGTTATTTGTTTGTTTTTTTTGTTTGCATGATAATTCATGCTGTTTGTAACTTTGTTATTCATTCCGTTGTTTTCAGAAGCATTATAGATGGTAGAAATTACGCTGTAGGACAGACAATGTCTGAAAGATGCTTTTTGTAGAAACTAGGAAATGTGAAGAGGTTGGCATTTCACTATAGGTCTATGTGTAGACAGCTGTATTTTGTGTCCTTGGGTTAAAAGTTAATAGTTATGTAATTTAGAGTTTTCATTTCTGAACTTTGAACATATAACAGTGTATGCATTAACTAGGAATTCAAAATGAAGTGCACAATTAATTAAAACAATTTGGGAACAGACTTTCTGAACTGTTTACATCAATCAGTCAAGAACATCTGAGTACAAAGTTTTTTGGGGGAGATTTATTCTAAAAGCTAGAATGAAATGAATGTCTGCTGATATAATGCTTAAAATACTCTTCTGAAATCAATACCATAAGAACATCATACAACACCAAATATGGGTTATGGGGCAATGTTCTACATCATGTGAAAAAGACTATTTACAACAAGAAACAAGGGGAAAAAAAAAAAAAAAAGACAAGATTATTGTCCAGATCATCAGTATCTACGATTCATCTTCTTAAACTTCTCGTAGTGGTAGTCATCTGTTGCTTTCTCATTATTTGGCCTCTTGCGGTGTGGTGGTGACACTGTGTGGGGAGAAAATTCAATCACTTTAACCGTCTCATGTATTATCTAATGGTCTAATAAAATATTAATGCCTTTTACTACAGAAAAGGTTTCATTTTGAATTAAGATGCTCTGAGACTTATATAGCTGAAGTGCATAACTAAGTTTGCCTCCAAATATGCAGCTCTATCCTGAAGCGTATGGTAAGCCGTAGCAGATGGCACAGAGGTGGTAATTGTTGTGTTGATTAAAATGTGTTTGGTTGAGGGAGTGGGCCTTACTCTCAGGTCCTGGTTTCTCAGTGTCTCCTACGCGAAGAGGTCTGGCTTTGGGTTCCTCTCGATGGCGCCTCTGGGGAGCATTATGATCCTCATGATAGACTGAGAAAAAACAAACACAAAGATCCATCCAAGCTGATGACCATTATATTGTACAGAATCTCTATTTGTAATTGAATGGCCTGATTGTGAAGGCTGTTAACAAGACTTGTTACTAAAAAAAATGGTAAGACCAGTTAATGCAACTTTGTTAGACTACTATGGTCCATCAAGATAATATTACTCAAAGACTGTTATTCAGATTTGCCCATATACTCTCATGCAAGGCTCGTAGTACTCACATCGGTTGTGCTGGACATAATTCACAGCAATGTTTGTAGGAACAAAGGATGTCCCATTATCTTTCTTTTTATTCTTCTGTTCTTGAATGAGCTTTGCTTTGGCCTCTTCTGTAAAGATGATGTTCTTGATCTTTGCACTAATGAGGAAGAGAGAAGTAAGGGCAATTTCATTCATTGTGATTGCAGATTCATTAAGAGAGAGGTCATAGTTGTGGAGGTTATTGTTTGTATTAGATGATGCATCCAATGGGTATTGTGAGGCTACATTGCTACACAAGAAGTTAATGATGGTTGGCTATGTTGATTGGAGGACTCTGACCACAATGTACAGGGATAATAGCCAATGAGCAATGAATATGTTGGCATCAATACTGATTTGAGTAGTTTTGATACTGGTATGGCACTAATGATGATAATCTTGATGATGAAATATACTTACTCAATTCCCAAGTCCACTTCTGGGATGCCACTAAGCATTTGATTGGACAACATCTCCTCTGTCTTCTTAGCGGAGTTGACACGGATGTTCTCTGGGAGCTCATACAGCAGGTCCTCTGGGTTCTTTACTTTGACCTTCTGCTCCTCATCCTCTACCAATCCTTTCTTCTTCTTCAGCTCTGTCTCAATGTATTTCATCCTGAGGAAGAGGGAAGCCAGAACAGGGGAGCCAGGAGAGGACAAGGCTTCAGTGAGAAAGGAGTTGGTCACAAATGTATGGTGTGTGTGCGTGTGCGTGTGTGTGTGTGTGTGTGTGTGTGTGAGAGAGAGAGAGAGAGAGAGAGTGAGTGAGAGAGAAAGAGAACTGGGCAATTAACATACATGTCAGCATCTTCATCTCTTCTGTTGGTTTCTGCAGAAAATGACGTCCCAAGGTTAAGATCATCATTCTCATCTTCAGTCCTGCAATACAAGTTCCAATTAGGCAATTCTACAAAGTCAAAGTCAAGCACTAAGTGTAAAGCCAACTGCTTTCAGATTACTTACATGTCCCTATTCCGGTCTTTGACTTTTTTCATGTGAACTATGCCTCCTGTCTTCATTTTAAATGGGTCATCCTGAAACAAGGATCAAATCGGTCTAGTCAACACATGCCTATGCATAACCATGCGGAGCCGTTACATTCGGTAAAAAAAAAAAAAAAAGACTCATTAAATACATCTGTAGGCTATAATGCCTATGGATTATACTTACTTCGATTTCAACATCCAGAGGAAGTTTCTCTCCAACAAGAAGAGCGGCAATACTGTAAAAAAAGAGGGCTTTTTCAAGACGATGCCACACATATTTATTTTCACAGTAGCCTACACAACGTTTATACTTAGTACACAACCCTAGCTTAGACGGACAGGCACTTACCTGACACCAGTTTGCCTTTTCCGTAGACTCTGTATTTCTTTAACTTCGTCCAATTTAGATCTAGAACAGAAAATAGCCCATTGACATTATTCTGTTGTAATACACGCATGTTATGTGTATGTGTGTGTGTGTGTGTGTGATATAATATCATCAAACACATAGTCACAACATGTTGAATTTCCCCTTGGGAATCAATAAAGTAGCTATCTATCTGTTGTTCGGTGACAAAAGTAAAGGTAGGCTAACGTTATTGTTTTTCTCACCTCACTTCGGTTGTTATCTCTTCATCTTCCTCTTCGTCTGATGAGTCATCCCTCCTCCTTCTAAAATTCTTACCAGATGGCATGTTTTAGAGTCGAGTCTTCCTCTGATTAAACACTAATATACTCGGTATATAGGTCGTTTTGTCTTGAATCCGACACCGCGGTTTTAGATTACTGGCAACGCCACGGATTTTAGGGAGGACAGATCTGACTGACGGACCTCACATACAAACTTCCTGTTCGTATCAGTGACGTCACTTCTGTGTTCGCAGGGATGCCACCGGGGAATGTAAAACCACTGATGCCACCGATGAAAACATAAGCCAGGTACACTTCTTCTCGTGTCAGAATGAATAACATCATATGTCGATGGGCCCTTGTATGATTTTATCACAACGTATCCGTTGTGGAATACATTTTACTGCTTTCCCTACAGCCTATTTTTATTTCCACGCAAACGAGTAACGGGCTAGCCATGCCACCTAGATGACAGCTAACGTTGATGCCTACGTCATAGGAATGCAACATAACACAATCTTAATTAGGTTAATTTTGAACTTGGCACGTGTGAACTTTTCAACAGTCCCCGTTCACTTGCTTGTACCCCGGTACGGAAACTGAAGAGGGTGAGCACCTCGAAGCATAACAAGACTGACGCAAAACCATGCTGCAAAAGAGGCGGAGGGAGGGGGTTGTGGGCTGGGCATCATCTGTGGGGTTCTGTCAGCTAATAAGCTACAGTACGTTTGTATCTGAAATGCAGACATTTGGCGTGAAATGAATAAACATAGCGCCTATGATCTGATCACCTAGAACAGGTTAGTGTTGCCACAGTTTTGATATTGCATGGTTGTTCGATGTCATAGACGAATTTAAATGTCTTATTTGCGGTTTTGGGTTGCAAAATAGGGCCTCTTATCTTGTTAAAGAAGCTGTTGTATGTCAGAGTAATGACAGACGGAGCTGGCAATTGTAGTGTTCTATCGTTGGCTATTTGTTATTGTATGTAAGGGAGGTGTTGTATGATTGTAGCGTTATAGGATTTGTCGTAGTTGGGCGGCTTATACCACCCTGGTGACGAAGTGTTCATGTGGTTTAGATTGTTCCCTTCCAGAATTCATTATTATGGAATTCTGTGTGTAGCCTAATGCTATTAATGACGAGCACAACTTGTTGATTTGGAAATGAGAGTTCAGCACTAAAGCTAGCCCTGTGATTTCAAGTACTGTCGGTGCCAGGAATGAAACAGCACTTTCACTGAGCCTCCATTGAAGAAATTATGTAGTAAGACAAGAGCCCAAGTCACGTCTCATTCGTGTTGGTGTTTGTGCAGTTTGGCAAAGACTGTTCATGTTCTCTTATTGTCAATTAAACATGCTGCATATGTGTCAGGTTTTGACTGAGTCTTGTCCATAAACTCACAGATCTGGTTAAGCCTATTCCTGTGGAGATGTAGCCCATGATAGTTGTGTCAGATTCTTCGACTACAAATTTAAAATCCCAGAACGAAATTGTTCATTTATAATGTCCAATATTAAATCATTTTTATTGTCTTCATGTTGGGTTTTAACAGATTAAAGTGAAAATAGAAGATGGCTGATAACGGTGAAGTGTGTCCTCACCTGGATTGTATTGGTGAGGTCACAAAGGAAGAACTCCTACAGAAATCAAAGGTAGGAGTTTGTGTTAGGCCTATGGCCATCATATAAATGACCCCGGTGGTATCTAGTACAAATCAATGATGAAGTAGTATTTAGAGTGCATCTTTGTCTTTCATACTGTGTACCATAGTTACTAAAGAGTAAACATTGATGTGTAATTACTTACATTTATGCCTACATATTCTCAGGGGACCTGTCAGTCATGTGGAGTGGGTGGTCCTAACCTCTGGGCATGTCTGCAGGTGAGTTTCATGTTCAAGGTGCTTTTTTCCACGTTATTGACAGTGAAGGACATGATGGTGATCCTTACTGCATGACTCATGAAATATTACATAAATGTATTTTTCAATGGGACGTTTAAATATAGTTGAAATGTGTTTGTGCTGTCCCCCTACAGTGTGACTGCCCTTATGTTGGTTGTGGAGAGTCGTATTCCGACCACAGCACCATACATGCTCAGGTAACACACCTCTCTCCATCTTTCATCTTTCTCTTTCGCCTTCTCTCGCTCTCTCTCTCGCCAGAGGTGCAGGCTGATAAGCGGCACGAAAGGTGAGATTTGCAAAACCCTATTGCTTCTGTGAGGATTATTATCATTTATTTGTTTATGTATTTATTTCAAAGACTTTGCTTTTGTATTTTTCCCATGGGCAAAAGCTCACATCAGTCTTCATAGGAACAGAGGCTTGGCCCCAGGTGTGTTCTGGGTACTGTATGACGCTACCTTATGTGATCACCACTTTGTCAGGGGTCACCATGACTGCAACACACACCAATTTTGGTAGGCATGTGTGAGGGATAGGCAAATATTTGGAAGGCGTAACACCATTGGGAGGGTCTGGAATTAATTAGAGCCCAGCTATGGGTATTCCATGGACTTCATTTTGGTGTCTTTTTGACATCAAATGACTATACATCTGAGGCGTTCTAAGCCTTTATGTGACCATTGTCATTTTCCAGAGAAACACGACACTGTACGACTGGCTCATAACCTTGTTATGATAACATTTTTCTAAAACCAAAATATTTTTCTAAAACTTTCAGTTGCCCAGAAGAGAACAATTCAGGAATGTTTTGTTGGATTGGCACTTCATTGGCAAGTCAAAAAACAATACTTACCAAAAGGCGCACTTGAACTCAAAGCACTCTGCACGTTCTGTTATAATTTTCTGTCCACGGCTTCCAGTAGAATGTTTCAATCTGTTCAATCTATGTCATCAAACTGAGCTTGATGTTGTACAGTAGACAATGCCCAGGCAAAGTAGTGGCTTTACTTTCTAGTGGCATGTTGGGTGCGTCATGATAAACAGCTTTTGCATGTACAATACATTGGTATCTCCGATCAGGAAGGGAGTTATTTCAGATTTTATGCATTTTGACACACGTTTCAGATGCTTTGACGCACTCGTCTTGGACGGTTATCTGATTTATGTCAAATTTGGTATTCATCATGTCAAGATGTTTAAACATCGTGTCCCACATAAACAGGAAATGTATCATAAATTTGCCATACATTGGCTAATGCGACTCAAGCATGCACATTTGCATCCCCATCTCCAATACAAAAGCTACACCAATTGATTTTGACTAGTGCAATGCCCTTTTAAACATGCTATTCCTGTAGAAGACCTGTAGGCTAATTGCATGCCTGCAGGTAGGCCTGCTTTAAAAATAGGATGAGAGGGCAAACATCATTCTAGCCTTGGCATTCAATAATGAATATTGAATATTATATTATAATACATTGTAATAAATGTGTAGTGAACAGAAATTTGATGTGACATTTTTCACATCAAAATGGCTTATGCCCAACAGCTGTTTTAAGGCTTCATGTTTAATAATCGAGAAGACAAATCATTGGAATGATGCATCATCTCAACATCACACTCTGTCTGCCACCTTTGTCTGTAGCTGATCATGCTTTGCATGTGTGGCATTCTGAAACGTCCTTATATGCAGTACCATTATCTCTCATTTCAGTTTGGGACCTTGCAGTCGGAATCGTCATTGATTTATTCAAAGTCTAAAGACAGTCCAGAGTAGCCAGGGCTATTCGAAGTGTCCATTTATTGCTTGTCGTTTTTATGTCATTTTGAATAACCACTGCAGTGCATACCTGTGTTTGTTTGGAACTTTGCAGTCGGGATTGTCGTTTATGTATTCAAAGTCCAAAGAAGCCTGGGCTAGTTGTCGTTTTGAATAGCCATTGCATACCTGACTTTGTTGACAAAATCCACAGAAACATTTCATGCAAGCAAACCGCATACCGAGACATTGTTTATTCTTGAGATCAGACATGATTATCATCCAAACATGACTTTCTACCAGTGCTGTGCACTGATTCTGTGCTGCCAAAACTCTTTACTTCGACCCCTCTCAAGTGGAGCTCACATTGTACGCACAAATGGCAGCGTTGTGCTATGAAACACATTATTTTCAATGACTTGCACACGCATGAACTTTTCTGCTGCTGCACCAAACAAAGTGCAGCGCAAGCGCCATTTTGCCACTTTGCTGCTCTTGTGCGTGCCGCGGTCAAAGTTCCACCGCTGCACTGTAAATCATAGATATGTTGCGCTGAGTCCGGCAGCAAGCACAACAAAATGATCTCAACCAAAAGCAACCTATTGGCGAGCACAGCGCATGCCGCGTGCAATGTGTAGGCCCCTTCAAGTTGGGTTCTCATTGCACTGCACTATGAAACCCATGATTTTCAAGGGCTTGCTCGCGCAAGAACTGGTGTGTCGCTTTGCTTTGGGGCAGCCGTGGTCTACTGGTTAGGGCTTTAGTCTTGTAACTGGAGGGTTGCCGGTTCGATCCCCGACCAGTCCACGGCTGAAGTGCCCTTCAGCAAGGCACCTAACTCCTCACTGCTCCCCGAGTGCCGCTGTTGAGCAGGCAGCTCACTGCTCCGGGTTAGTGTGTGCTTCACCTGACTGTGTATTCTGTGTGCTGTGTCTGTTCACTAATTCACGGATTGGGATAAATGCAGAGACTGAATTTCCCTCACGGGATGAAAAGAGTATATATACTTATACTTATACTTTCCCGCTCACGCAAGTGCCATCGTCGTTCAACCAGGTCACAGCAAAAATCTTTGGGTCATTACCTTAACCAAGAGCAGCCTGCCGCTTGCAATGTAAAGACCCCTAATAAATGAAACCCTGTGTCTGTGTCCCTGCAATAAGAATGGCGGTTGGAATTCTTGTCATCTTTTTGGCTGTTGGAATCCTACAGTCTGATCGGCTGCAGGAACCCTGCAATGTGATTGGATAATGGAATTCGCCATTCTGATGCTGTAGAATCTCACTATGTGTTTGGCTGCTGAATCCCTGTAATTTGATTGGCTTATAGCATTCTGATTGACTGCTAAATCCCTGCTATTTGATTGATTATCGGGAATCCCGCATTGTAATTGGCTGTTGGTTGATTAAAAGATTGTATCAGTAACAGTCAGACGAATGCAGGATACCATTACCTAGCACAGACAGATATGAACAAACAAAGGCACAAATAGGCCTAATAAACAGTAAAAAATGAAAATAAAAGTGATATAACATGTGTCCCAGTTATACTCCACTTCACAGTCTTCAGGGTGAGAAACCCTACCCATTCTGAAAAAAGAAGCATACACTGGTCACATACATATTCACTAAATCTGCAGTCAGTGTAAGAGTGTTCTTGATGATCTGAGGAGAATAAGATATTAGAATGTTGATTTGGGGAAAACCGCTTATATATATCTTTGGGAAAATCTCTTTTTTGTCTACTGTGTTTTGTTATGCTTTTGTTGAGTCTATTTCAACACCAATCCTTTTATGACCTCTACAACATCATTGTAATTGTTGCCATACATTTTATAGCTTGGTCAATATAGCGTGAATTATTTAGTGTAATAATGGGTAAATTATTTATGATACCATTTCATTAGGCTAGTTGTAATTGTTTGAAAACCAAATGTATCAGGGCAGTCTTAATACATTATTAACTTAACAGATTTGTTGTTATTATTATTCTTTGTTTTATTTATTAGGGACCGTGGACAATTTAAAGCATATATTTTGAAACAGAAATGTTGCCATTTGATGCATTGTACCAAAGTTAGCCTCAGGCTAATTTACATCATTGTCTTCATGCTACACGTACGTTTCACAACATCCCCCACAGTCGCAGCTCTAGCACCTGGAGTTTATCCAGGATGAGCCATCAGCATGCCAAGGTTTATCCACATGATCCTGACAGTGCGTCATGACCATCCCTTCTGCTCAAACAGAAACAGTTGGTTATAAAGATTTTTAATCAAAAGTCAAATGCATTTTACAACAGTGTTTGACCTAGAGGTACGAACACAACATAATTTAAGGCTGCTTGACTCTTTGGACTGATCATTCATTTCATTTAGTCTACACATGCGCTTTGGTTATGTTTTATAAGACAAATATATGTATTTTGCTAAATATAATTTGGACATAGATGTAGTTCCATACCTTCTGGTGTCCTCACAAAGTAGGCTGTATGGCAAACGGAGCCAGGCCACAAACAATCAGTATGAGAGCTGTAGACTCCCGTATAGAAAGACAACACCATATGTTAACTATACCCTGTACTGTAAATCCCCTTGATATGTTTTACTTCCTTGCATTTATATACTTTGCAGACACCTTTATCCAAAATTGAAGAATTCAGAAATGAAGAATAGCATACAAGCTACTATGCAGGGGAGATCTTATGTTGCAGATCAGATCCGATCCGATCAACTTTATTGTCCCAGAGGGGAAATTCGTCTTGGGCATCAAGTACCTCTCACAGGTGCTCACAACACAGCAAGATATATAAGAGGACACAGGCAACAGAGCCGTTTCAGTGCAGTGGCCACGTTTAAAGTCAAATTGATTAGGATCAGGGAGGCCATTCCATGTTCTGATCAAGGTCAAATGGCATAAGTAGGCCTACTGTACACATTTCATTTCAGTTTATCAGGATCATTACATATCAAATATGTATCAGTGGGCAATATTATTAAACTAAGCTCAACAAGCTGGAGGAGAATGCATCAGCAAGCTTGGAGCTGCCCTTTCAGTAGGCTAGTGACTGCAGCTCCTTTATGTTTGTAAACTGAGCTTGAATTTCTCATCAGATATGGACAACTGGCTTTAAAGCCATGTCATGTTAGTTAGGAGGTGGAGCTTTCACCCCCTTATTGGGACCCAAAAGAATAGCTGTTTTGGCTCTCGAAACGCTCTCTGAATTCCTGCACTCACTTCTCAGTTGTTTGTGCCCCCCCCCCCCCCCCCCCAGGCAAAGAAGCACCATCTGACAGTGAACCTCACCACATTCCGGATCTGGTGCTATGTGTGTGAGCGGGAGGTGTTCCTGGAGCAGCGGCCCATGGTTCCGGCGCCGGCCCCCCACCAGTGCAAGTCCCGAGAGCAGGTAGGCCAGCGCGGGGAGGGCGGGGTCACCTGAGGTCACTTGTGAGAGCTCTGTGCCAGAAAAAAAGAAAGACTTGTTTTTGTTTGGTACTCTGCTTCAGGATCCCTTACTTCATGCGACCAGTCATCCCTTGAAAGCTGTGCCCATCGCCGTGGCCGACGAAGACGAGTCCGAGTCGGAGGAGGACGAGCTCAAACCAAGAGGTGAACGAGCGCTCAGCTTATTTGTGACGGGCAGACAGTCTCGCCCTCCCCGAATGTGCTCCGGTTGCCCTTCACGATAGGAGCGTGCTGTATTTCTGGGGAAGAGGTCAGGGGGGAAGAGGAACACAACAGAGGACTTGAGCGGTGTGGTGTGTCATACTAAATTTCACTGTTCCCCCGACTGCCTCCTTCCCACAGGTCTCACGGGGATGAAGAACATCGGGAACTCGTGTTACATGAACGCTGCCCTGCAGGCCCTCTCCAACTGGTGAGGCCACTTCCTGTTCTCTCGAGTCCGTCCTAGACGTTTGACTTTACTGCATTTGGAGGAGCGATGCCAACACTGTTTCACTGTTGTGTGGGACCATAGCCCTGTTTGTTTTGCACAATGCACAACGTATCCTGGGTCTCTCATTCTCTCTCTATTTTTTCCAGTTATTTTGCCTTCTTTACTAACACATTCACTCGCTTGTTTATTTTTCCAGCCCTCCTTTAACCCAGTTCTTCCTGGACTGCAGCGGACTGGTCCGCACCGATAAGAAGCCGGCCCTGTGCAAGAGCTACCAGAAGCTCATTTCAGAGCTTTGGCACAAGAAACGGTAGCTGGTGCATTCCTATGAGACATCACTTCTCTCCATAGCTTTGTTCAAGAGAGAAACTGTTACGTAATAACGTTTCTGCAATGCTGCATTTAGCACCCTCGTGTAACTTACTGAGGTCTTTAGATATGTGATCTCAGTCAAAGTTATCACACACAGCAGATCTTCAGATACTGTACATGTAGCATATATGACAATAATTATGTATGACCAGTGTACAGTCACTTACTGCAAGAACTACAGTATTGAGTAGGATATGGTATTCAATATCTTAAGCTGTTCAGGTTTGCAGATGGTTAAGGCACCTCATGCTGAGTGAATTAGAATATTCCTATTCCGCTAGTTTTTGCAGCATTTGCACTGTTAGTCATCCAGCATAAAGCAACAATCTATTTTAAAATGCCTGCAGAATGATGCAACAAAGTGCTTGCACTGTTAAGATTTCTTTTGTTCTTTCTTTCTTTCTTTCTTTCTTTCTTTTTTCTCCCTACTTCTCCAGGCCTAGTTATGTTGTCCCCACCAATCTGTCTCATGGTATCAAGCTGGTAAATCCCATGTTTCGGGGCTACGCCCAACAGGTGATGATCCATAAGACGCATTGACATGGATCAAACGCAGTGGTCCCCAACCTGGGGTGCGGGGACCCCATTAGGGGTCACCAGAGATTGCAGGGAGTCCGCACAATGTTGCCTGGGCTGAGGTTGTGAGATTACCTAAATTATATTTGCGCACATTAAAAAATCCCAATAACACACCCAGTTGGAAAATCAAAACTACAGTATAATCCAAATTTAAACATTTATTTTTGTTCCACATTTAAAGCAACACCATGGAGTTTTTCAACCTTTTGGGGTTCGGGTACGAACCGGTACGAACCAAAGAACTACAAAATTCGACTGCTTTACGGCATATAGGGCACACTTCCTCCACCACTTCCTCAAATTCTGTGCGAGCGTTGAATAGACAGTTGATGCCTTATAAACATGAGCTACGTGATCTTTTGGCGTTTGAAATAAATAAAACCCATGAAATTATATTCATATGATGATATGCTGAAATGCATGCTATGGGCTAGGCTACCTGGAATAGCTATAGCCTACATTTCACACGCAACGCAGGCAGTCCGAGTTTGCCCAAGACGTGAGAACTCCTCCTGCAGAAATCGGCTTATCAACAAAAGCACGTGTATCCTAGCTCCGTCATCTAGTCACTAGATTCTAGTGTCATCATGCTGCCAACCAAACTGCACGGGAGCTGGTTATGTGTGCTAGTTATAGCTCAACGTGTAAATCTACCGCCTATAGGCTACTGATCAAACAATTATCTTGAAAAACAAAGTTATCACGTGTAAGATTCTGTCATCATATTATAAGAGCTCTGCCTCTCCAAACATTTTGGGCGTGCAAATATATGCCACTATGGACGTGAATAGCCTACCATAGAATACAATATCTGGTGACCATCGATTTTTTTTTTTATGTTATAAAGACACTAAAAATGACCACCCTAGATTAGGCTACGCTATTGCTCATAAATATCGTAATCGTTTTTTTTTTTTAAATAAGTAATTGACCAACAATGACCAACATCATCCCAATACCGAGAACGTGCACAGACCTGAGCTGAAAGCCTAGTTTTACAAATGTATCACATAACTGGTATCGTAGTAGGCTACCACATAATTTACAGTAATATTTAATGTGCAGCCTCAACTCTAGCCTATACTGTACGTGTACGCTATGTCTAACTTCTGGTGTAACCGTGACAGATTTTACGACATATATAAGAAATGGCCGTTTCCCAACTGTAGGGGGACCCCGAGAGCAAAACTTACATGGTGTTGCTTTAAATTCATGTAGCTCTTTATTACCTCTGACCTCTGAACTGGCGTAAGCAACCTTCAGGTCGGGCTAGGCATGGCAAGGAAAAAAGGTTGGGAAACACAGATCTTACAGGGGAGCTACACCAGACGCGTAACTGAAGCGCTCCGTTCGCGATGCGTAAAATCCATTTTAGAAGACTGGTCTATTTTTTTCGAATGTATGTGCCACTGTCGCGTCTGGTGTAGCTACTTACATTGATTATAGTGATTATTAACTGCTGCAACATACGCTTGGCGAACGGAACGTTTCAGTTATGCGCCTGGTGTAGCTCCCCTGTAACACACATATATAGTTGGATAAAAGCAATTTAGTGCAAACATGGTTGCAGTTCTATGGCAGCCCCCACACACACCTGCTGACTGCGTTGTGTCCACTCTGCTGTGGTCAGGACACGCAGGAGTTCCTGCGCTGCCTGATGGACCAGCTGCACGAGGAGCTGAAAGAGCCCCTGAGGGAGAGCGGCGGCGGGGGTGCCATGGGCGACTCGGGCGCGGAGGCGGGCGACGGCGGGACGGGGGCGCGGGACGACGAGCGCAGCCCCTCGGAGGACGACTTCCTGTCCTGCGACTCGGGCTCCAGCAGCGGGGAGGGGCCGGAGGGCCGCGGGGCCGGAGAGGCCGAGCTGCTCATCCAGGACGAGTGCGGCGGCGTGCGCATGGCCCCTGCGTCCACCGCCACCACCGCCACCTCCACCGCCACCGCCACCGGCGGGGGGATCTCGGAGAAGGAGCGGCTGAAGGAGCGCAGGGTGTCGGGGTCGCCGCTCCGCGGGGCCTCCCAGGAGATGGACGAGGACGCGGACGTGGACACGGCCGCCGCTCAGGAGGGCCCGGGGGAGAGGGAGCCGGAGGAGACGCCGGTGCCCAGCAGCACTCCCAACCAGGCACCAGCCAACAGCACCACAGGTGGGACATGCACATGGATATTACACACAATATCAGGGACTGCTGGAGACATTGGTGCAGCGTGTTGATACTAGTACAGACACAGGTCACAGACACACACGCGCACGCACACACACACACACACACACACACACAGACAAGTTGTGAGTTCATATTCTGTTCATAATCATATTACGCATCGGTGTAGCATGTAGATACTGGTACCGACACAGGCCTATGTCTTGTTTTACAAACACACACACACACACACACACACACAGACAGGTTGTGAGTTCATATTCTGACTAGATCCCCTAGTTGCTCTATGGAGATTGACTCTATATGCATGCAAGTCGCTTTGAATAAAAGTACATTAAATATGTAAATGAGTAAACACACACACGCTCACAAATGTGCAGACTCAGTCACAGCCACACTCTCACATGTTCTCATATTGCAAGTTACCCAACTTCCTGCTTGTGTGCAGAGCTCACCCATGAAGCCTGAGATATCTGATTTGGACGTGTCCAATCTCTCTCCTCAGAGCCTGATAACGAGGCGTCGATGCACCATCCTCCGTCACGGCCCTGTAGTCCCGCCCCCACCGTCCAGGAGCTCCATCCCAAGCTCTCCAGCAGCCCACCCAGGTCCAGCCCCCTGAGGTCAGCCTACTCCCTCAAGAAAGGTAAGCCACAGCCAATCAGTTAGCCAGCCACTGATTGGCCTCAGGGTCCTTAATGCACTCAGGGCCTCCTATGAAGTACTTCTCTGAGGGTTCTGAACAGACCTTCTCAGTAGGAATGCACCCATATTGCAGTATGAGGATGAGCATTTCCTGTATGTTCATGTGCTTGATAATACCAGGGTAGTATTTACGAGGTGGCTTTTCTGTCATAGAAATAAAGGATGTTCCCCATGAAGTGGTATTGGTGCATGGTATTAAAAACACTGTACTGTATGTGAGAACGTTGACTCCTTTTACCTCAGAGAGCTTCAGCCTCATACTCCAGTTTTGTGTGACAGAGGCTACGCTAACTGTAACGATAATGATATCTATCACTCTAGCTCATGAGAATGTCAGCGCACAAACACAATGACGACATGAAGAACGATATTGTTGAACGACACTTTCAGAGCAGTGGACGTTATCATTGAAAATGTGGATGGTCCTTGATCCTGATGGTTTACACATCTATACTATAATGGCAGATTTATGCTATTACCTCCTTACTGTATTTCCAAAATAGTTGTGGGACGCTGTGTAATTTAAATAGCAACAGAACTGTACATTGAACTGTGCATTAATAGCAAGTTGGATGGGCCCTCTACTCTTTAGCCTTGAGGATGTGGAGTCCTTTATTGTATTAACCACAAGACAGTTTCCCACTTTGCCTTGGTCTGTCTTCCATGAGTTTGGGCCCAGAGAAGATGGCAGGATGTCTGGATCATGTCAAATATGGGTTCTTATTTTGTCTATAAAGTTTTAACCAGCGTTTGTGGATGGAGTATCACATTGTGTGTATGGATGATGTTATCAGATGTTTTCCTAAGGCAGTGCAATGATGTTCATTACAGAAACAGGTCTGTTTTTAATGTAGTGTCATCTAAGGCCCCCAACATAATAGCAATCCCGTATTGATTTTTAACCCTGTGCCTTGTGTCTTGCGATTTCTCTGGGTTTTCTGAATATGAATACTGTATCTGTACTATAGTTGATGAAATCGCCAAATTCTTTGCAATTTTACAATTAGATGCATTATTCTTATAGTGTTGCATTATTTTCTCACATAGTTTTTTTTTCACAAAGAGGTGAATGCCTTTGCATCTTTGCTTCTGAGAGACTAAACTTCTCTGGAATGCTCTTTTGATTCTCATCTGTGGTGCCAGTTAACCTCACTAGTTGCACAATGTTCCTCCTTGTGTTGACTTTATATTGCACAACTCTTCCAGCCTTTTGTTTACCCTGTCCCAACATTTTTGAGATGTGTTGCTGGCATCGAATTCCAAATGAGTGCACGTAAAATAGTACAATTTGTCGGTTTCATTTGATTTGTTGTGTATGTTTCATTTGATATGTTGATTCTTTATGCAACTAAACATTGGTTCACGTGATTTGCAGATGATCACATTCTGTTTTTATTTACATTTTACACAGTCCCAACTTTTAGTTGTTTGGAAATAGGGTTGTTAGTACATTTGTTTTATGGACACTTTCATTCCAAGATAGCTCAATACAGGTGATACATTTTTCATCACATAACATCATATACTAGGTGCATTTTTACTAGGTTTTTTTTAGTTTTGTAGAAGTATTTAGGCAATGAGATCAGGATCACCTTGTGCCATGATTTATAAGCAGCCTTCCCTCTGCAGCTCAGGCTATCATGGGCCCCAGGAAGAAGAAGCAGTCTCGCTACCGGAGCGTGATCTCGGATATCTTCGATGGTTCTATTTTGAGTCTAGTTCAGTGTCTGACATGCGACAGGGTGAGTTGGCCATTGTACTTTGCCTTTTAGCCAGCAGAGGGCAGCATGGTCATGTGATCTTACAGTTAAAATGTATTTCCTTGGACACTGCAAAGCTTCCATACGGTGTGTAGAATGAATCAGTCTGAGTCACATATATGCTTTGTGTAGTGACGCATCTCTCTGAATTTTGTCTCAATTTAGTCCTCTAATGTTTTTGTAAACATGAGAACTCCATGAGAACTCCAGACTGCAAGGACAAGTGTTTTTGTTGAAACTAAGGATAGTCCAAATAAATAATGACTAGCTTAGGGCTTAATTTGTGTAGCGTAGCAATGATACTGATGAAGTAAGTAGGCAATGCAGTTAGGGCCAGTAATGTTTCACTCGAGGTGCCTACTAACGTTACTCTTCTGCTTCTAGGTTTCCACCACGGTGGAGACATTTCAGGACTTGTCCCTGCCGATTCCAGGGAAAGAGGACCTAGCCAAGCTGCACTCTTCCATCCACCAGAACGCCCCGGCCAAGACAGGCGTATGCGCGGACACCTACGCCACTCAGGGCTGGATCTCCTTCATTATGGACTCCATACGCAAGTAAGAGGGCTAATGCAGTGCACACACTATATATACTATATATATTGCACAAACACCAGACACACCTACACACTTATACACACACCATCATGTATATCCTATTGATACTCTCTCTCTCTCTCTCTCTCTCTCTCTCTCTCTCCATCTCATATGGTTGTGTGTGGTCTGTGGCAGGTTTGTGGTCTCCTGCATCCCCAGCTGGTTTTGGGGGCCAATGGTGACCCTGGAGGACTGCCTCGCTGCCTTCTTCGCTGCAGACGAACTGAAAGGTGTGAACAGGACCAACACTGACTATCATTTCATTTTTGTGTTGTTTTTGTTCAGTTTTTTTTTCTTTTACAGTATATACGTAAAGCACTTTGAAACTATGTTTAGAAAAGCGATCTATAAATAAACATTATTATTATTGTTATTATTATTATTTTAATCACATTCCAGTGAAAATGAAGAGTAACACACACACCAGAAAGATTGAGAGAGAGACTTGACAGAGATATGACCTCCAGAGTGGGTCCTCCCAGAGTGAGAGTGGAGAAACGATTACTGCACTTGGGAAATAACATGATGGTTGAATGAGAGAGCAGTGTAAGAGAGAGTGTAATCATTTGCCTATTCCTCTCTGCAGGTGACAACATGTACAGCTGTGAAAGATGTAAAAAGTAAGCACCCAACCTATTTTATGTCAGGTTTTCTGCTGGTGGCAACTCAAGACTGTGTAGCGGTAGACATCAGGTTGATGAGTTCACCTGCTCTTTGATTTATGAGTGATTACCTGTTTCCACATCCTCAGGTTAAGGAATGGAATCAAATACTGCAAAGTAGTAAGACTACCTGAGGTGAGTGAGTATGCATTCACCATCATTTTACAGTTTTGTGCATTTTTTTATTATTATTATTTCAAATGATATTAACTTGTGTGTGTGTGTGTGTGTGTGTGTGTGTGTGTGTGTGTGTGTGTGTGTGTGTGTGTGTGTGTGTGTGTGTGTGTGTGTGTGTGTGTGTGTGTGTGTGTGTGTGTGTGTGTGTGGTTGCACTTGGCACTCAGATTCTCTGCATTCACCTGAAGCGCTTTAGACACGAGGTCATGTACTCCTTCAAGATAAACAGCCACGTGTCGTTTCCATTAGAGGGCCTCGACCTTCGACCTTTCCTGGCCAAAGACAGTCCCTCTCAGATTACAACCTATGACCTCCTGTCCGTCATCTGTCACCACGGCACCGCAGGCAGTGAGTGAGATGGATTTGTCAGATTGTGGTTGTGGAGCTGACTCACACACACCCGGAGGGTATTAAAAAAGCTTTGAGACTGACACCTGTAGATGTCTCTCATCAAATTTGGCCATAGTTCCTATTATGTAGCAATCATATTCTTCTGTCACTCTACCCGTTTTTTTCTCCTTCATCCTTTGCTTCCTTCCTTTCGGTTTTCATCTCCTCCGTCCATCTGTCTCTCTCTCTCAGGTGGTCACTACATAGCCTACTGCCAGAATGTGATTAATGGCCAGTGGTATGAGTTTGATGACCAGTACGTGACCGAGGTGCATGAAACTGTGGTGCAGAACGCGGAGGCCTACGTCCTGTTCTACAGGTGAGATCTCAGAGGCAAGCCATCACACACTGATACACACACACACACACACACACTGCAACTATGCTAAGATCTCTAGTTACCTGCCGGTGTACAGTAAGTGACCCAAACTGCCAAGTACAGGCACAAGATATTGATATTTGGACTGGAGCCAAGACTGCAAATTTGCAGCACAAGAGGCTGATATTTCACCAGCTTTGTTAAATAGGCTTCCTCCAGATATGGATCAAAACATCAGTTTACTTTCCTATTGCACATACCTATTGCTCTCATCAGCGACAGCTATATTTAGGTCTGGTGGCATTTGTATCATAAAAACACAGCCATCTGTGTGTGGCACAGTGAGAACATTTCGGGTTTAACAAAGCAATTAGTGTGGTGGCTGGATGTTAGATTTGTTTTTATATAATGTCCAATGAATAGAAATTGTAGCCATTCAGTATATGTAACATGGATTCAGTTGTCTGATCTTGCCCATGGTGAATGATAATGGTGAGTGGGAGGGAGAATACATAATGGTCAGACTACGCTATCTAAATCACAGCGTCTAAATCACTGTGTAAAGTCACATGATATTTGTCAGGAATGTCTACCCAAATATTGTGAAAGCCCTCGTCATTTGCCTCAAGGAAAGGGGTGCAAGAGTATGTAGAGGCAGTAGCTCACTCTCGCTCCAGTGATTTGTGTTGAGTGCCGGACAGTTGGCAGTGCCCTCGATGTTGCCCACTGTGTTCCGGTGTCCACCAGGGGCGCCAAGCGTCCGCTCCTGAGCCTCCTCTGTGCTGGCATGCACACACTCACTGTTGAATATTAGGTCAAAGCCCACACACTCACCAGTCTGGCCATCTGTCGTCCTCTACCTCACTCCCCCACATCCGGCATGGACTCTCTCTCTCTCTCTCTCTCTCTCTCTCTCTCTCTCTCTCTCTCTCTCTCTCTCTCTCTCTCTCTGTTTGCTCTCCTTTTCTCTCATTCCCCTCTCCTCTTCCTTTTTCTGAACTGTTTTTTTTCTTCCTGTCTCTCCATCCATTCATATATCATGTCTTCTCCCTCTCTCTCTCTCTCACTCTCTCTCTCTCTCTCTCTGGCTGATCTCATTTTCTCTCATTCTCCTCTCCTCTTCCTTTTTCTGAACTGTTTTTTCTCTTCCTTTCTCTCCATCCATCCATACATCATGTCTTCTCTCTCTCTCTCTCTCTGTCTCTCTGAATTTTGATCCTTCTGCCATCTCTGCTCGTCATCAACCAATTGATGGATGGATCCATCAGCCCCTGCTGTTCTGTGACCTTGTATGTTCTGTTTGTCATTTGATGGGTTTGTTGGTTCTTCTTATGCACCTGGGACTGTAGAAGGGAATTGATGTTCTATGTGGTGCTGTGCCTAGCTTCCGTACCTGCATTGGGGAACTTGTGCTGATGTGTGAAAATGAATATCCCCTTAGAACAGCGGTTCCCAAATTTATTTCCAGCATACATCCAGACTCCCACCTACATCCTGATTCGACTCACGGACCCCCACCATCCGACACATAGAAACGTAACACGTTTTATTGATGTAAGCCGCCCTTTTTTAATGAAAACATAGCCTACTGTGGAGTTTACAGATGATATCCTTTAATTTCATGTTTCCATATCATTATGACCAGATTCTAAATTATTTATTTATTTATTCATGAATTAATTGCAAAAGATTTCAAAAGTTCATTTTAACACCTCTCCGCCATAGCCCTTTTCATCTCGCGTACCCTTTAGAAGCAGCTCGCGTACCACCACAGTTTGGGAATCCCTGTCTGAGGACAATAAAGACCATGTATGTCTGTTCAAGGAATTTTTATTTTTCAAGGATTCAAGGAATTTTTATTGTCGTACCAGTTCACATTTACATGTTTGTGGTTCGAAATTAGTACTCAGGACCCGGTATAAAGCCATAGAATAATAGTAAAAAGAAAAACTAACACAATGCCATATGCACTAAGTATAAAAGCAACATTGAGTGCCAAATGGCATGTGCAGTATCAATAAATAGATAAATAAAATAGATAAAAGTGCATGAGATAGATAAAAGTGCATGTGCAAGTAAGGTCAGTTCATGTGTATGTCCGTATGTGTGTGTCTGTGCATGCTTTAGGAAGAGCAGTGAGGAGTCGGTGCGTGAGCGGCAGAAGGTGGTGGCGCTGGCCAACCTCAAGGAGCCCAGCCTGCTGCAGTTCTACATCTCCAGGGAGTGGCTCAACAAGTTCAACACCTTCACCGAGCCCGGCCCCATCAGCAACCACACATTCCTGTGTCAGCACGGAGGTCAGGAGACACACACTCACACACACACACACACACACACACACACACTCACTCATGTACAGAGACCTACAAGTAAAGACGCAAACAGATATCCTCCACACATATAAAGCACGAACCACAAAAGTACACTCATATATTTTGTATGCTTTCAAGCACCAATAGTTTATTTTGTTATTATGTAAAAATTGCATGGATCGGTTGTCTGTGTGGCCTCTTCTTTGACCCATTCACCCACATACACACAGTACATTCTGGTGATTTGTCCCTCTTTATCCATACTTGTAATATTATTGCATGGTAACTGAGGTTGTGCTATTGTTCAGGAATTCCTCCCACTAAGTACCACTACATCGACGACCTTGTGGTGATCCTTCCCCAGAATGTCTGGGAGTATCTCTACAACAGGTAACCCACTGGTGTGATTGGGAAAGAGCTTAATTGGTGGTGTTATTTGGCAGCGTCTGTGAGTGTAATCTGACTGCGAAGACATGCTCTCTTCTCCACATTCCCACAAAATCATTAGCGGTTTTCTGTATCTGTTTTTTTTTTCTTTTTTTTCTCTGTCTCTCAGTTTTGGTGGCGGGCCTGCCGTGAACCACCTCTACCTGTGTGCTATCTGTCAAGTAGAGATTGAGGCTCTTGCCAAACGCAGGAAGATGGAGATTGACACTTTTATCAAGGTAGACGTGCATCCATATGTGTCAAAGGGTGTGCATGAGCAAAAGAGGAGTGTGTGAAAGACAAAAAGGAAGAAAGATCACTTGTGTACCTCTCTTTCTCTGTGATAACAGAGTGCATGTGGAGTTGAAAGTTTGGGGGAAATTACGACATTTGTAAAGAGACCTGTAGTTTTAGAAAGGCACTACATCAATGCAATATATTATGTTGTATCATTATTCCCCTGGGGAATCCCACTTCTTTTTTTTCTTTTTTTTCAGAGAGGAATGTAAGAGGTGTCTTTTCCTTGCTTTCAGTATTGCTTTACCCAATTGTGCAAGCCTTATCTATTGCCATTTTAACGTTGTCAAATATTTCATGGGTGTAATCCTGAAAGTGGTGAAGTGACTTAATAGGAATGTTAAAGCTCTCTCTCTCTTGTCTCTCTCTCTTATCTATCTGTCCGTCTCTCCGTCCTCAGCTAAATAAGGAGTTTCAGGCAGAGGAGGCTCCCACCGTGATCTTGTGCATCAGCATGCAGTGGTTCAGAGAGTGGGAGAGTTTTGTCAAGGGCAAAGATAACGGTGCGTTCATACCCCTGCAGACACATGACGCAAGCACTCGCTCGGAACTGAATATTATATACTATAGCTTCTCAAGAAACCGTTAATCATCCAATTTGAGAGTTTTGACACATTATGCCTTCGGGGTTCTGATTTTTTGAAAATTGACCCTGTCTACATGACGCAATCACTCGCTCGGAACTGAGTATTATATGCTATAGCTTCCTAAGAAACCGTTAATCATCCAATTTGGCAAACTGTGTTAGGTGTTGGCAGACTTGTTGGCAACTTTTCAATTTATTAGTCAGCATTAGTCCTTAGTCGGTTAATCCACGTACTTAGTAGTTACGGTTAAGGGTTATGGCTCAGACTGTGGTTCACGCGAATCCCCAAGTTGAGCTAGTCTGTAACTGTTGCTTGACTTAACTGTGAACATGTAAACGTACTGAGTGTTAGAAGAGGCCTATTGTTATCTGTCCTGTTCACTAATTGTGATGTCTCTCTCCCCAGAGCCCCCAGGCCCCATTGACAACAGCAAGATCGCTGTGATGAAGGGGGGGCACATACAGCTCAAACAAGGTTGGATTCTGTGTGTGTGTGTGTGTGTGTGTGTGTGTGTGAGTGTGTGAGTGTGTGAGTGTGTGAGTGTGTGAGTGTGAGTGTGAGTGTGAGTGTGAGTGTGAGTGTGAGTGTGAGTGTGTGTGTGTGTGTGTGTGTGTGAGTGTGAGTGTGAGTGTGTGTGTGTGTGTGTGTGTGTGTGTGACTGACTATCTGACTATGCTCGTGTGTCTTTGTGAGGGTTACTCTGGTCAGTACTGCTTTGTTTGTGTAACCGGCGTTGTGTTGAACCCGGACATGAACTCGCACACACTCAACACTTTGGATCGGAAATCGAGCGGACTAGCAATTAAGCTAAAAGCCCCGGCTGTTAGGTCCCTCGCTAGCACGACTCTTAAAGCAACACTAAACAGTTTTTTTGTACGTTAGAATAGTGTTTCCATAATCATTTCAGAGGTTCATCAACTCGTAACAGGGTGAACGGCACTTCTTCATTCACTTCGTGGCCCTCTATCGGCTATAACTGCACTATGTACCTGCTTCGATGTTGCAATACATCATACTTCATAACATCATGCAACACACTCTATCTTGTCTGTGGACATCGTTATTTGCTGGATAAACAAATTGCGTGTTTGCAACAGAGGAAAAGAGGGGTGTTGCTTTAAGGCGTTGGAAGGAAGGTTTACTAAAGAACATACCGCACAGCTAGGAACTGGCTATCATTACATTTGCATGTGTATATACTGTTCTGTGTTAAAGAGCAGATCATTATCAATAACAGTGACTCATTAACCTCTTTTCCCGTTGTGTTATTGTGTTATTGGGCATTCCATGGTGTCTGTGTGTTTTGCATAGTACATCTTATTTACAACAATATTTTCCTGTGATGGTGACGGTTCTATGGAACTATCTCTGTATGTGTGTGTGTGTGTGTGTGCGCGCGCGTGTGGGAGAGAGAGTGTTTATGCATATCTGTATTCTATGTATTTGTTTGTTTGTTGCTATGTCTTTTTTGAATAGCACATTAAGTAAACATGAAGATACTACCACCCCAGCAACTAGGGGATCTAGTCAGAATATGAACTATGAACTATATGAACTCATAACTTGTGTGTGTGTATGTGCATGCGTGTGTGTGTTTGTGTGTGTGTGTGTGTGTGTGTGTTTGTGTGTGTGTGTGTGTGTGTGTGTGTTTGCATGTGTGTGTATGTATGTCTGTCTACCACCCCAGCAACAAGGGGATCGACTCAGAATATGAACTCACAAACGTGTGTGTGTGTGTGTGTGTGTGTGTGTGTGTGTGTTGTAGGAGCAGACTATGGTCAGATCTCTGAGGAGACGTGGCAGTACCTGCTCAGCATCTACGGTGGAGGCCCTGAGATCGCCGTCAGACAGGCGGTCATTCCCCAGGAGCCCGACGGCCACGGAGAGCGCAAGATAGAGGCAGAGACCAGGGCACTCTGAAAGAGTGAGTCCCAGTAAACACACACACACGCGCACACACACACAGACACACACACACACACACACACACACACTTTAATGCTTTTATTTTACAACCCTTGATGGAAGTATGTTACATGCTTAAACAAGTCCGATCTTACACTGAAAGCCTGGTGCTATTTGACCTTCTTGCATCTCCAAATGGATGCACTACCATTGTTGCAGAAATGGAGCAGTACTTTACTAGTCTTTTGGCTTGCCTAGTCCACACAGTTGCAGTCCACGTAAAGCAAATCTGTTCACATGTAAAGACTCGCAAACACAAGAACAATTAGCAAGTGGGTAACATTTTATCAGCTTGGAGTTGATACAAGTGTCCATACACAAGTCAAGCACATACAAACACACAACTCACCGGCACAAATATTTATGACACATAGCACAGAGACAAGGACACACACAAACACACCTTCTCTTATCTGATCCCAATCAGTTAGGTCGGCCCATTTCACCCAAGGACTTTCTATTTCAGTGTATGAACATGTTAATTGCAGAATAGCTCGCCAGCCGCAAAATAGATGTTCATCTCAGTTCTTCAGATGCGCAGCAGGCCCACGTCCGGTCCTGCCTAGTGTTGATATTCACTGGTAGCCATCTTCTGCAGATGCATCTGGTGATTCAATCTCCTCTCCTTCCTGTTGGCATCACTCATACCAATGATGGGGATTGCAGAACAAGGTCTGCCGTTGGGCCGCCTGTGAGTCTCCTACTGGTTGTGCAGTTAAAGAGTAGTTATCAGAGTTATTTTTTCCACAGGATATAACATTTATACACTTGTAATGAATCATTTATGAGAATGTCCAGGTGGGAACTTCATGGCTTATGTAGTTATTTCATATTTAAAAACCTTAGTAAAATGTGTAAAAACAGAACAGGGTTTTTTTTAGGGTTAATAAGATGGTTTTAGCAGTGTTTAGTTAGAGAGAGAGATCCCGCACACTCCGAGTTATAAGTCAGTTTTTTAATACAGCGGTAATATTTCAGCCTTTATGGCCTTCTTCAGATCGCATGCTTTAAATCTAGTTGCCTGCACCTTGACTTTGGTTTGTGTTTGCACCTCTCCTTCTAGGTTTTAGCAGTGTTCAGTAGTGAGCGGATAGTTGTATCGGCCACACTAATTGTTTGCACACATTACACGCTTGGAAGTGAACGACTACCAAGTGAGGTCATTCACTATCCCAGTGGTCATGGAATTGGCCCAGCCAGGTTTCAAAAACACAAGGTCTAAGGCATGTGTTGGATCAGTGAAAACATTGCCGACATCTTTATTTATATGGATCCCTTGCCAGTCGGCACTAGACGACGAGTAAGCATTTTCAGAACAAAAGCCTATGCCATTGCCAACACATGCATCATACGGCGTCTTGAGTTACTACAAAATCTCAACTGTGTGTGGATGAACTGTGGTTGGTGAATGCATACATTCGTGCTAATGACTTCCCGTGAAGGGTCAAGAAAACCTGGGAACATCTGGAGGAGCAATTACAACACATAGCTGCACACACTCTCTCTCACACACACACACACACACACACACACACACTCTCTCACACACACGCACACTCTCTCTCTCACACACACACACACACACACACACACACAGACACAAACACACTTTGAGATGACTAAACAGCTGCTAATGATCAGAGGCGTTTCCCAGAAGTCTTTACTTCATGATTCAAGCGTGTCCCCCCCAACCCCCAACTCAGGTTGTTTTTGTTTAAGGCCACTGACGTCAAATTCCTGATCCCCTGTGATTATTCCTTAGCTCCCCCTACGCTCGTGTAAACCTCCTGCTGCTAACGCAAGATCCTGGATCCTGTTGTATTCCTGCTCAACGCTCCTGCTGAGAATTCCAAGCAACACTCACTCAGCATTCAACACTCTCTACCACTCTCTTCAGTCAGCAGAATAGCTGTGTGTGTGCGTGCGTGTGTGCGTGTGTGTGTGTGTATGTGTCCGACTGTGTCTGAGTGTATTTCTGTGAGTGTTTCTGAGTGTGTTTGTGTGTCTAATTGCCGTAATTAAGGCTGTTATTATTTCTTCTGTATTTGCTCCATTATAATCCCATTAATGTAATAACATTGTTGTTCGTGATTGATTTTTCCCCAGGCAGGTCGAGGCATGTACCCCCCGCCCCGCCCGCACCGCTCCGCCACCACCACCACCTCCACCTCCTCCTCCACCTCCTCCACCACCACCCCTCCTCTCCCTCACTGAAGCCTTCACTCCACAGCATCGCTGGAGCACCCATCCCCCAGGGGCTTTTCTCACCTGCGCGAGAGGAGAGGAGCCGCCGCCGTGCTCGCTACATTACTCCTAGATTAGGCCACAGTACGTTGTTGCATAGATGACGAGTACGCGTTAACGATAACGAAGGAGTATTTGAGACCACACTCTGGAAGAGAGGCCGAGGGAGGAAGAGCAGAGAGGGAGGGGAGAGACTTAATCACGCACTGGCAAACTTGTTGAGAGTGAGCCCGAAAAAAGAGGATTTCTACAAAGACACTTAAATGTATATACCTGCGACTTACAGACAACTTACAGAACACACTACGCGTACACACGCACGCGCACACACACACACACACACACACACACACACACACACACACACACACACACACACACACACACACACACACACACACACACACACACACACACACACACACAGACACACACACAGACACACACACACACACACAGTTTTCATCTGCCTTTGAGGAGCCTACTGTGGGGCTCTCCGGGGGTGGATGATGAAAGCTCTACAGCTGCTGCCTGGTGACTGACTGCTGCTCTGGACACTAACCCCGCCTCATGCGTACAGCATGTCTGCCAGCTGACTCAGACCTGAGGAGAGAGTGCTTCATCTCGCCTATTTATTTTTGCCTGGCAGTGCACAAGTCCGGCAGCCCTTGAGTCAGGATTGATTAAGGGTGTTGTACAGTGAGAGAGGCTAGTCGAGGTACTGTCCTGAGGCATTCCCCTCATAATGGGGAATGTCAGAGTACGGGTAAAAACGGAGAAAGGGTTCTGTAGGTCATGGTGGGTTTTTTTTTTTAACAGAATTAGGGCCATTTTCAAAGTTGCAGACGACACAATTATTGCGTTGAAAAATGCCGAGATGATTCACAATCTGGCCTTTCACAGTTGTACAGCTTGTCCTTATCGCGGGGGTCAGAATGCGTCACAGGCCAATGAAGCATCAGTTGCTCAGTTCCTCTTGCTTCTGTTGTGTCTTGATGTTTCATTCGAATTTTGTCACCGAATACTGAAACCTTATAAACGCATGGACGCGTTGTTCTCAGCCATGGTGTTCTATAGGCAGGTTGAGGCTAGTCGATGGCTGAGTCATTGTATACTTTGATTAGTTTGAATGAACACACCTCATCTCAACAAACCAGCAGGCCCCCGTCAGACTCAACCAAGTTAGAGACTCAAAGCCTCGTTCCTGCCATTTCTGATCTGATGCCGAAGAAGACCGTAGCCAGTTGCTGGCTTCTATTGTGGTTGAGTTCACCAAAGAGAAAGTTCAACATCTGGTTTCGATTTCCAAAACTTGCCTGGAGATTATCCGGCGTTTTCTTTTCTGTTCTTTTTTTTTTCCTTCTTTTGTTTCAATCACTTACTGGGCACGTGCAATGTTGGTCAATATCTAGTGTGTATAACTGAAAGGAGTGTGGCACTAAATTCTACTATTAAAGAGCTTAATTAGAATGATCTTTGTTAAACTTATTGAGTGTATCTCTCTATCCGTGAACATTGATGACATATGACATAGCCATTACATTTCAAATTAATGTCAAGACTTGACCTAGTGAACTAATAGATATTGTATAACAGTGTCTTTGGTTGAAGTCCCAGGTGATCACAGTTTTAATGCCGGCATATTGCAGTCAAGGTTGACTAAGCTTTTTTTCGAGTGTCTGTTTATTGTCTGTTTAACTGTATTGAAATTGAGAGTGAATAAAGCCTGTTCTTTCATCTCTCTCTCTCCCTGTCTTTCCTATTTGCTTTTTTAGCACTGCCTGTTGTGTCAGTTGTGTTCTGTCTTTTTAATATAACTTGTTTGCTTTGGAACAGGCCATACCCCAGGCGTCATTCTGACTCCAGACATAGCCCTACGTGGATGAAAATGGGGAATGTCAAAGCTGAAATCATTGTTGGAGCCTTCACCTTTTGTTGTAAGTGCTGTTGGAGGAAAACTCTGTACGACATTCCCTTCGTTTATGATTCTACTTTGCGGATTTGCTCAACGCTGCCCAGATGGTGTTCTTATTTCAAGGAGATAATTTGTTTTCCCCCAAAAACAAAACAGCCTGCTCTCCCAAAGTGATGAAATTAAACACAGACTTTCACAGAGTAGAAGGGACAATCCAATAATGAACTAAATCATTCTCTAAGGGGCAATAAATAAAGATCGTCATCATCTGCCTCTTCGTGTATCTGGAATTACTTAGTGTCTGAGACTGATTATGACTGGAGCGCTCGTTATGGCAGCCCTGAAATCAATGCATCATTTTAAAGACCAACGGCTACACATTGATTACATTCAGCAAGGCCACTGACCTGCATTGCATGCTGGGAACTCCAGCTGTGCCTCTACTGTCTGTAATCATCCATCTCGTGCTGCCCCACCCCCGTCAGTACCTCTTCTGCTACACACGCACGCGCACACACACACACACACACACACACACACCACCCCTGTCCCCAGCAGCATTCTTGGAGGATCGTGCAAGGGTGTGGGTGTGCGTGACTGCATGTGTGTGAGTGTGTGTTCACACGGTGTGTCTTCTGCGTGTGTGTGAGTCTCGAGGTGGTGGTGATGTCATTTTGAGTCCCCTCTCCTCCAGTAGCAGGCTACGCAGAGAGGAGAAGGAGGAGGAGGAGAGAGCAGGTGCAGGGAGAGACAAGGATGGAGGGAGGCATAGAGGAGGTTGCAGAGGAAGACGTGTTCTCAAAAGGTAGGACCCATCCTGATTCTCTACGGCAGGTGTTAAATATTCCTCGGGCATTTTTTCCCTCTCCTTCTCTTTTTTTGAATTAAAAAATAATAAATGCTGTCTGTTTGTCGGAGGCATCTGTCTCCCACTGAGTGATCCAGTTGGCTCTCTACACCCAACCAAAACATTAGCATGGATGCTGCTAGCAGGCTGCTGCCTGCCCTGGTCCAGACCTGCCGTGCCACACTTTGCATGAACCCATTTTGTCCCCTGAAGGGATCCAGGGTATTTTTTAATTTACCAAACAGTGGGTGCAAATTGATATGAAGGATGAAGATGAAAGCTTGTCACCTATCAGAGTGTAACGTGCTAGAAGATAAATCTGCCAGTTGCAGGAGTGTCTGAATCCCTCCTTAGTCTGCTCACAGATTAAGATTACATGATGGATAGTCAAAAATTGATTTTATTTTTTTTCTGGGGGCTAATACGAAACTGAACAAAGACCTTTTCATCTCAACCCAAATCACAACAAATCTGTTCAATAGTTATGAAAATAGCCTAACCCTAAGCTCCATGTTTTAACATGTCATGGTTGAGGCAGAGAGGGCTGAAGCAGTTCTTTGGTAGAGGTGGAGGGATGACCTGTTTGTGGCAGGCTCTTACTGGAAGCTCTTTTGGCTGGGTGGGGCATGCACCCCCCTCCAGCATCCTCTCCTACACGATCCCTTAAAATGCAAATGATGCACAAAAAAAGAGTGTTGGGAAACAATGGCGTGGCGTGTAGGTAACGAGAGTGTCGTGTGAGTGTGGGGGCAAGGTGAGTCCCCTCTATTGTGTCTACAGGGGTGGGTGGGTGGGTGGGTGTCTCCAACCCATCCATAGCCTGACTGGCTCATGCTATTCGGCCTCACTACAATGAATCTTTCATGGGCGTCGTTAGTGCCGGCTCGCTGGCTCTGACATTTCCTCACTGAGGAAAGGCCGCTGAAGTGCATGGGTGCAGAAGGGATGATGTTCCAACAAGAGGGTACATATGCAGAGCCTTGTTTGGGCAGCCCAGTGATTTTGGTCCTGCAGTAGTGGGGACTTGGAAGGTTTTTGGAAATGTGATGTAATGACATAAATGTGATAATAGATAATTGCATGAGGCGCACATTCTTGTGCCATTTGGGAGGAACATTTGAAATATTGCACAGGGCCTGTTGTAGAATCTGTCGTGGAGCGCTTAATCTTCTGGAACGCTCAAATTCTGGAGTTAGTCCAGATATACAATGTGAAAGCTGCTGGACATGCTTTTTGGAATACTTAAGCAGACCAATATTCAAAAATATTTACTTTCTATTTTATCTTCATGATTGTGTTGGCTCTATAACTACAAAAATGTGCCATGGTCTTATAAGGCATGCTGGCCTGCCAAGTGCTCTGGCTATAAAAGCTCCCCCGGAAGGAGAACGGGCGGCCATGGCTAATCTTATGTTCCGAAACAAAGCAACCAGGATAACCCTCACATGTTGCACTGTAGCCTGTTCAAAATAAACAGTCTGCACACTTTAATCTTTTATGCAAGTTTTAATAGCCAGCCTAGTTTTCAGTCCAATGACCATCCTCAGGGCATACATACTACTTTATTTTGAATTTCTATTTTGATTCTCAGTTCTCAATTTGTCTTTTTGTTTGTCTGGCACCTTCTTTACCGTGAATGTGGTGTAACTCCTCCAAAATGACACGGTAGCCTATAGAAAAAAACAGTGTGCATGGAAAGAACTGGACGATGGTTTATTTGAGACCGTGTGTTTCCAAATGTTCGCCCAAAGCTCAAGGCAAACAGAAACCCGTTTGCAAACGTTGCGAATTTGAATGCAAACCTCTGCAGTCACTCACAAATCCTTGCATGAGTGTCCTATTGACAAAAATGTGTGATGTCAAACCAGACACTGAGCTTTTGCTACGACTACTGATCCTCTCTGTGAAGCCTCACATCTTCCTCTCTCTCCTCTTTCAACTCCACAGACAGAAACAGGACTTCAGAGAAAACTCTGGATGTCATCTAAGAGGCTCTCTCTCTCCACTGCCATTCTTGCTGGACAGTCCACCCTCACTGCAGGACTACGCCTGGGCACCCTACACACGCGGGAGAGGGCAAAGGGGGAGAGGGAGACACGGCACTCCGAGGGCACCTACAGTACAGTCTAGCTACGGGCTGGATGACTCACTCTCATCAGTCCCCACCCAACTACTACTGTAAGAGTGAGAGTGTGGATGTGGCGGACGCAGAGTGATGGTGTGTGTTTGCTGCACGTGGGACAGAGCTGTTTTCCTTCACTGCCGTGGATGGTGAGTGTGTGGCAGTGGATGTGTGTGAACATATAAATACTCGTAACATTGCCAGAGAGAGTAAAAGAGGGAGGGTTACAGAGAGAGAGAGAGAGACAGAGAGAGAAAGAGGGAAAGAGAGGGAGAGATATTTGATCAACAGAAGACTGGAGAAGAGGTGGTGGAGGAGGCGGGGGATCCATGTTTTCGTGTCTGCACCGCTGGTGGGGATCAGCTCTTGTAAATATTTACCTCGCGCGCCGTCTGTGGTCTGAATCAGCACCGGGAACTGTGCCGCTGAACCCGTGAACTCTGAACTCCCGCCAACCCTCTCCCCCGGCGGCCTCGGGCGTTGCACCCAAGCGAGAGGCGGCTGCCTGTTGCGTTGGAGACGCGCACACAAAAGCAAGTCTGCCAGCTTCGCCCGCCTACCTACCTGTAGTGACGGATGTCTCTGCCCCTTCATCCTCCCGCTCACACACACTCTCTCGGCTCTTTACTGCTTCCCCATTCAATCATCCGTCTGCATGTGAAGCCCCAGGGCTCAAAAGCCATGATGTCAGGAGAGGTCTAGTCCACATACTAGTCAGACGAAAGGCAAGACATTCTATCACTGTACACCAGTCTCTGAGACTTTCTCAGACTTTCACCGCTGTGTGAGTGTGTGTGTGTGTGTGTGTAATGTCTGAACGTGTGTGTCACTGTCAGATCATCAAGGTGTTTATGGCTCAGCGACGAAGGTGAATCAGTCGAGGTGTCGCAGTGGTTGAATGTGTAAAGACAGTTTTTTTTTCCTACTGTGGTATCTTGAACATACTTGTAGTTGTGCCAAAACGGATGCCATTCTCGCCAATGTGCCGTGAGACACCAGAGATCCACATCAAAGATGTCCATGAGGGCTTATCTGCTGCTATCAGAAGTCACACCAGAAGCGTTTGTATCGGAGTGATCTGACACGTGTGTCTAAGACTGCGTATCGCGGAGATCAGTATATGTGTGTGCCTGCGGGTGTGTTTGTCCATTTGTCCGCGTCTGCGCGACCGACACCATGGGCTGTGCCATCTGCACCCAGCTGGTGAACACGTGGAGCGGGTTCACGTGGAAGGGAGGTCGGGGGAGCGCCGGGCAGGCCTGTCCAGAGGTGCCCCCGCTGGAGTACCACCGCTTGTCCGGCCTCCACTACACCTCCTCCTTCTCCGACGCCGAGGACTGCTGCGATGACCTCTCCTCCCTCAGCACCTCCTCGTCGTCCGATTACCTAGAAACGGAACACTTGGACGATTTGGAGGCATGACACGAGGGCGCCTGAGAGGATGCCACGTTTTTACTACTGTTAATGCACTGCACCAAAGCTTTCCTTGATTCAGTTGCTTGTCATTTGCATCTTTATGCACTTCACTTGATTAAATGACGATGAAGATTGTGAACTGAGTCGGGCTGGTTTTTGCTGTTTGTGCTGTTACTGTGTGAAACATTACTAGACTACACAAAGTGGATTATTAGTGGTCATTCGCTCTTTTGTGGTAATTGTGGTCCAACTGAAAATGCTCTGTTTTAAAGGTACACTATGCAAGATGTTCACCTTTAAGAAGCCAGTTTGATGGTAAACGAACTTGACACCAATAGCTATAACGCATAGAGGTACAGTAGCTAGTCCCTACAGAGAAAACAAGCCATGCAACTTCCAAGAGTGGTACCCCGCCAGATCTCGTGAAAAACATTACCTATAGCCTGTAGATATAGTTCTTTGGAGATTGTTTTTGCCTGTTGTTAATCCTTCACCTCCACAACAAAAGCATTGTCATTGTGTACGGGGGGATAAGTTGCGACCTTACAACATACGATTTACTATTTACGACAGCAGAGACTATACATTATGACTGGAGGGAGCTCTAGCCTACAGTTGTCAAAAATACCTAAACCTGCATAGTGTACCTTTAACTGAGCCCACAAAACAAATTCTTCGTATAGTTTTTCTACACATATAGGAACCGCTCTCCAGAGAGGACTTTTATAATCACTGAGGGAAGAACAAGTCCACAGTATAATTAAGGCCACAGCTTCCTAAAATAGATGATTGGCATCAGATTAGCTATAGTCCTGAATTAATTATGTTATTCTCAATCTGCCATTGCCTTTCACACACACAGCATTTTGACCATCCCATTTCTTCTTTTGAATTTTGATACCAGTAACCAATAGATCAAACTGAATCCAAATTGGATAGGGAAATGAGAGAGGCCATATTTACCCAATAATTTCTCTTTACTGTAATGTCGTCAACCTCATTAGTAGGATGATGTGAATAAGGTTTTGACATAGCAATGGCTAAAAAAAAGTTCTTGAGAATGTCGTGGAATTATCTCCCAGTGCTCATTAGTCAGCAGAGTATGCACACAGATTTTCATTTTACATCTTAATCAATTACTTTTAAAAGGTGATTGACTCTATTAGACCCACTCTGGATAATCTTAGGCTATGATAGTTCCATTATAAGCCAATCTATTTATTAAACAGCAAACATAGTCTTATAAGCCTGTCTAGCAAACAATGGCCTAAGTCATGTCATGAGGATATCCATAATGAGGTAGCCATGCGAGGCCAAAACGGGACTGGTGAGAGGAGACTCGCGGAATCTCACGCCTAGTCCAGAACACCACCTTCCAAATCACGGTGAGCGAAAGTCTCTTGAACTCGCAGTGGAATCAATGTGACATGATCCAACGCATTTACCCTACAAAGGTAGAGACGGCAAAATGCCCAAAGAGAAAATATCGGAATCCTTTGAAATGTCACCGCATAGCGTGCACTGTAAATGCCCTCCACCGGAGTGTGGTATAACACAGATTCCAAAAATTCCATGCCTGCAGGGTAAAAAACGTGCGCGCGCAAACACACACACACACACACACACACACACACACAAACTTTCACTACTGAAGCGTCATGATTTATCATAGAATTGGGCCCGAGTCCAAAGAAAAAGTCCGCATTACACAACAAGCGCAAACCCCTCAACCATCTGTGAATCCTGTAAAAAAAAAAAAAAAAAAGGTAGGTTGGGTAAATTAGTTGCCTGCATTTCTAATGCTCACACGCAACCGGAAATGAATTATGAATGGGCAGTAACTAACCAGAACCAGACGGAAAGTTTGAACTGAAGACGACGAGCACCATGGCGCGCGCACATCAGGCATATAAAGTGCGCGTTGCTTCGCCGTGTGTATTCATTTCAAGTCCAATAGCCTTCGGTCAAGATGTTAAGGAACGAGGTTTTCGCGTGTTTTGTTTTCTACAGCACGCTGCTGATCTTGAAGATGTACACACTGGCAGTTATTACTGGACAAGTACGACTTCGGAAAAAGGTGAGCGATAATGCCATTTTAGTCTGTTTAATGCCAAACTGTTTGCATCACAAGCAGCCTATATTATTACTGAACTTGTATCTTCATTATAACATTATTATCATTAGTGTCATCATGATTAATACACATCTTTCTTGATTTCTCGATTTTCAAATTACTTGGCCTAGAGACTGGCCATATTTATCTGAGGTTTATGGCTAAAAACGTTTAGCGTTTGAATGAAAAAACACATAATCTGTTACAGACTGTATTTTAACCCTGAACAATGAATTAACATATATTTTATTAAATTGGCCTAAACGAATGTGATATAAAATCATTTTGGTAATAAAAGTTTAAAATAAAGATTAATTTCCCTCTGTGTATCTCTGACAGGCTTTTGCAAATCCAGAGGACGCTCTCAGGCATGGGGGAGTGGAGTATTACCGGGAAGATCCATACGTGGACCGGTGTATGAGGTGAGTGGAAGTCGGACTGGATGTTGCAACAGCTTAGCCTAATTGATGGATTTCTCTTCTGTTTTGGCTGTCGTTGCTCTTACGAATTCCTTGTTTACTGCGTAACACATCTGTTTGGTTCTCATGAGAGTCTGTGCTGTGCATGTGCTGTTGTAGCATGCTGGAGAATGATCTTGAAGTCCACGAGAGGTTAGGCAGACATCTGTTTTCCTACCACTGAAAACTCCTTCTCAGAAACAGACACCACAGCACTTAGAAACATAAACTTGGATGTCATCACAGTGGCTTGGCAGACACACAGAATAAACAATTGAAAGTATTTAATGTTGAGCTCATGTGAATGGTTGATAACCAGGTCTGGCAATGGACTAACACACCTTTGCAGATTTTCCTTTTTCTGAGATCTTTCAGTGCCTCTCTGTTCAATCCCTGCTAAGCTTCTGCTCAACAGATCATTTTCTTCATCAGTGAAAAAGAGAGAGAGAGAATCTGGGCTAACTAATGACATGTTGCCTTAAACAGTGTTGACAGCTGACAGTGTAAGACAATGTTGCCTTACATGCAAATATGTACCTGTATGCACTTAGTCATCCCATGTAATGGAGTGGGTATGCCTATTAGGTCAATGCATGCTTCAATGCAACCCTATTTGCATGCATGCATGAAAGGGTTGAGTAGTTTCTGGTTAATGTTAGTTCAATCTCTCCTGAGGATGCCTCTGCTCTAGTGTAGGAAAGGCGTTATCGGGGCCAGTGGAGGTTACTGCCCAGAGGTGTTTGTGTTCTCTCACCTCTCCTCCGGCCATAGAAAAGGGTCTCAGTAGAGGTAGTGCGAGGGGGGGGCCTTGCGTCCTTGGAATACGTGCAGAGGAAAGCAGATTGATATCACACTGATATGGCGTCCTTTTTTTTTTTTTTCCAAGGCAGACAGCTGTGTTGTAAGGAGGACTACAACTGACAGGTCTGAACAGAAACATATTAAGAGAGAGAGAGGAGGGGGGGGCAAAGGGTAGTGTTACAGTATAGCAAGAGACAACAGTGTGACTCTGTGAAAACATGTATTTGTGCTTTGTGTGTTCGAAAAGCTTCCATCAGTGGCACGGTACTTCTGATTGATATGGAAACAAAGAGGCACCTGTGTGCATGTTCATCCGTTTGATTGGTCCGTGTATTTACAATGCACTGCGTAGAGGTGCATGCTGAAGGGGAGGCCCTATGGAATGTGTAGGGTATATGGCGCTGGAGGCCGAGAGCCAACAGTAGACTACACATGCAGAAAAGATAAGCGCTGCTGAGAGAGAGTGAAGCTGAGAGTGGAAGTTTCCACAGCAGTGAAAGCTTTGCCACAGGAAACAGGAAAGCATGACTCGCATTGGGCAATGCAGGAATTGTATTAAGTGGTCATGATGAGGGTTCTCCAGAAAAGTGAAAGGGCTCTGGTATGACAAAGTAGAGTTGTGATTCACAATGTCTTCCACTGGTCCTGAGTCAGTGCGTGTAATACAACATGCTTACGCACGGCCACGTACAGTTTGTCTGAAATACTGTGAGTGAGATTGTTGCAGTTTTTTTGTGAGTGAATCTGGTGCCTGGTTCTCCATGGTGCTTTTTTCAGTGGGGGATGTCAAAGTTATTTTGGCCTCTGTACAGGTAGAGTCAGACACAATGTAATGAAATCCAGATGTCTTGGCTGTGTCTGTGTGTTTGTGTGGTAATAGTAAAACAAAAACTTATATAAGGAGTTATGTAAGTTGCAGTGTATGTGAACCTTCTGCATTGACATTGCCTATTAGACCAATTCTATAAGAAAGCTAATTTAATCCTCACACCTCCCGTGGCTCTGACACTAGCTAAATATTTGGAAATGTTGTTTATGCTTGTAATGAGGACATAGAATCATCTCTATGGAATGGAAGTATTGTGTATAGTGCATGTTTCATTTGTTTATGTTGTATTTTAGATTTGCTATTCTGCTCGAGTGTTGGTGTTTTGTGTTTGCACATAAACTTGGATTGTCTTCCTGGAGTATTCTTGCCTCGGTTTTAACTTGAAACTTTTCTTGTTTCTTTTCTTCTCTTCCTCAGAGCGCACCGAAATGACATGGAAAACATCTACCCTTTCCTCTTCCTGGGCGCTATCTACTCCATGATTGGTCCCTCCCTGTCAGTGGCCAGAGGTCATTTCCTGGTCTTCTTCCTGGCTCGAATCATGCACACCATCGCGTACCTGTTTGCTCTACGAGCACCAATGCGATCGCTGTCCTACACCATCGCCCAGTTGCCTTGTGTCTCCATGGCAATTCAGATCATCATTGCCGTGGCTGCATACGCATGACATCTCAGATCTCTGTAGCGGGATCCCACCTAGTTCCTACTGTTGTCTTTGGACAAACCTTCAGAGGAGATCTGCTGCATGATAGACTGAAGTTCTCCCCAGTGACTTGACCCATTGCCACACTACAAAGCAGCAGATCTTCTCACCATTATTAAGGCCCCATCACATTGCACATGGAATGTGCTATGAAACCCATTAGGCCTACTTTCAATGGTTTGAGCACACAAGAACTGGTCTGCCGCTGCGCTCAGTGTAGCGCAGCGCAGCGGCATTTTGCCGCTTTGCCGCTCTTGCGTGAAAGTTAAAATATGTTGAACTTTGACCGCGGCGCGCTGTAAGTCAATGGTCTTTTGTGCGGAGCCCAGCGGTAACCACGACAAAAATTGTTAGAACGTTACCTCAAACAAGCGCATGCCGTGCGCAATGTGATGGGACCTTTAGACGACACATTAGGCTAAATAGAAGCTAGTAGATCGTAGCGAGTAGATAGTATACTAGATGTTAGCCTCATCAGCACTGGGACATCCACTGCTGTTTGATTTTTGTACTTGCAATAGGTCATTTGAAGAGACTATCAGAATGTAATGGTGTATGTTTTTTTTGGATGTAGCTTTTATATGATGACGTGAAGGTCATTTTTTTTATCTCAAGTTACATAAACAGTATTTATGTTACCACACACATTAGCCAGGGGGCTGGAGGTTCATGTTCTTGAGGGTGCCAGCATGACCATGTGTTTCCTGTCAACCTGTTTACAATGCACTTAGGCCTACCACCACCTTATGGAAACTCTCCTAGCCCATAAATGGCCAGTTACCCATACTGGAGATGTTGACACAGCCCTAACCCCCTGCTATTGTGCATCGGGGCTGCTTGGTTTGGCTTGTCTGCCCTTTGAGAGTCAGTGGAGCATTCAGCCTGAATTCCCCAAACACACACACACACACACACACACACACAGACGTACAAACAGACTACAAACGGCTGGCAGACCTAAATTATGGGACTGAATCATTGGAGTCACACGGACACTCAATGCTTAATGCTAAGCGTGACAATACTGTATGGCCATGTAAGGTTTTGGAAGAGCCATTTGTATTGTGTCAAGAAGAATCAATGCTGTGGTATCTGAATGGAATCTTAAACTCTGCCCAGGTTGGTGTAAATATGTTAAGGTCTGTGGTTCAGTATGAAGAATGAAGCTTTTAAAATCTCATTCCCATTTCTCTTTTGTGGCTTAGATTGTGGAAGATTTAGGAAATGAACAGACTCAACTAATTTTGTATTTAACTGATATATTTATATGGTTTATATGGTCAAACATTTGTGCAAATGACTCCAATAACTAAATAAATTATTTGGTTTTTTTTAAAAAAAAAAACCTGTGATTACCTTGTTTTGCTGAATGTAAAGAAATAACACAGTTCCTGTTACAAAGTTATTTAAATAAAAAACATGTTTGAAAAAGTGAAAGTGAATGTTGAATATGAACATTGTTTTACAATGCTTACATGCATAGTCATCAATTACATAGGAAGTATGTTTGTTTGATTTTGTTTGTTTATTTAAAATGATTAGCAGACGTTTTTGTCCAAAACAACATGCATTAGGCCTACAGTATATTTTCCTACTCTTGGTAACCAAGGATCAAATTAAGCAGATCAGAGTGGGCTCACCCCTTCCTTCAGTATTCCCAGAGAAACTACACAAGGTTTTGTTTTTGTTTTTAGGAGACAGGCTACCCCTACTTTTGTTTGTTTCAAGTCTTTGGAGTGGATCTGATAAATGGCCTTGATGTTCAATCACAGGCTCCAGCTTTAAGCCTATGACATATACCGTATGATCGGGATACCGATGCAAAAATCATAGTTGAGGAGTTGTGTGTGTATGCTGGTGTGAGTTTCATAACAGAAGGTGCTGTTCAGTCACGTTTCAAGCGCTCTTCTCAGTCAGCGGACAGTGTTTCTTGCCCTGGGAAGCTTGTTTTGGTGGTCATTTCATAAAACTGAACTGTGCAAAGACTCGTCAAGATAGATCTTTTCCGCTTGACTGGACAGTAAGGCTGGAAGGGTCGGTTTGACCACTGCTGTTTGTCTAAGCACCAGCAGAACAGGAGGCCAGCATACCAGCATACCTCTGTCAGTTATGACACAGGGGCAGGGAAATATATTGCTGTTTTTCTCAAAATGCTTTGACGTGCTCAGAGGCAGAACCTGGGATCCACTTTGTCCTCATTAGCAGCTTCTTTGCACAGCAGAATTCATCTCTTGCAAATGTGTTCATACATTTTCACTGGATTCACACATTTTTCACACCCATTTGCAAAACATCTAACACAGACGTCATTCAAAGATCCCAAAGTCTTTTGGTTTCCCTGCGTTAAGCAAAAGGAAAACATATATTCTCAGGTTGTAGAGATTCCTTGTCTGAATCTGTGCTATGCCTGTTTGAAACTTGATTGCACAATTCTTCAATCAGCAATTATTCATTGTCCATAAGAGATATGTCTGTTCTGTGTTGTTATCTGCCAGTATAGATCTAGAGAAAGTACTGTATTGCCTCGTTGGTGAAGAAAACAGTAGAAAAGTTGACAAGTCCAGGTGTTTACTGTAGGTCTATTTCCACGAAAAAGTTGTAGTTCAGTGAAATTTGTGTTTAGGTGTTACATATCAATGACAGTATTGGCGGAATGAATACAATTACAGTTTTTCTCAATTGCTTTGATGCACTTAATGAAAGACAAAGAAAGCATGTATTCACAGCTAATAAATATTGCTGGCAAACTACCAAACTTCAATGTGAGAATCTCCTTTGCCCAATTCTTCAATTAGCAATCATTTACAGTATTATCCATATGAGATACAATGCATGTTCTGTGTTGCTATTTGCAAGTATGGACCTTTAGGGGATATGTAGAGAAAGTAGTGTATTCCCTATTTGATGAAGAAAACAAAACAAAGTCTAAGTGTTATCTGTACAGTATAGGTCTATTTAAAAAAAAATGCAGTTGTATTTCAATGAAATTTGTCTTGTGTAGGTGCTTACTGTACTGTAGGTCTTTCATGTCAATGACAGTTACATCTAGGGAGGAATGAATGATACATTTTTATTCAAAAATTAAAAAGAAATAGTACAGACATAGCAAAAATGGAGGCTGAAACTCCTCATTTTGAGAACAGTGTTTTGCATTTTGTTGTGCAGAATGTAATGATTGATTGAATGCGTTATTTGAGTTGTGGTGTTCGGATCAAAATTTGCTTTTGCTGCATTAAGTTTTTTCTCAGCATGCTTTGGTGCTTTTCTCACATCACTATTTAACATTTGCAGAGCAGTTGGTGCATTTCTCAAAACAATTTGTGCAAACTGCAAAAAGCACCAAAGTGACTGAGAAAAACTGTCAAATGTTTTGCGAGTGCTTTGCAAGTAGAGGGTGTCATTTTCACCAGAGTGATTGTGTTAGCTGTTTTCACAATGTGATGCCAGAGTTGACGCAAGCATTACGTAAATCGATCAAGAAATGATTAAACACATTTTGTCTTTTCAGTTTTTCTGATATCAGAAATGGTGCAGACATTGCAGAAATGAAGGCTGAAACTCCTCATTTTGAGAACTGTATTTTGCATTTTGTTGACCAGTGAAATAATGATTGATTGAAATCACTCAGTGATTTGACTATGTGTTGTTATAAGGCAAATTTGCTTACATGTTTTAAATGTTATGAGAGGGTAAAAGCCTTAAGCCAGCAACATGTGTCATTGTCAGAGTTGGCACGAGCATTTACGTGACTGAGAAAAACAGTAGCCCACACTCAACCCTCAGGGGTGCAGAATAGCCATCGAAATTCATGTTTGTCTTTCCTCCCACGTAACAGCTTATAACACAGATGTTTGAATGCCATCACAATGACGGTGCAGTTTTAAATGCTTGGTCACAGGAAATCGATTAATTAAAGGGGAAACGTGACTCTATCAATCACCAGTTCAACAGGCCAAAGAATGAGTGGTCGTGTGGAGTTTGCGAATGAATGACGGGCACATGTTCTAACTTGTTATGACTGACAGTGTGTGCTCTCTTGGTGTGTCTGAGTGCCAACAGTAAAGCAGTTCTTATTGCTGCACTCTGTGTGTGTGTGTGTGTGTGTGTGTGTGTGTGTGTGTGTGTGTGTGTGTGTGTGTGTGTGTGTGTGTGTGTGTGTGTGTGTGTGTGTGTGTGTGTGTGTGTGTGTGTGTGTGTGTGCGTGTGTGTGTGTGTGTGTGTGTGTGTGCGTGTTTGCACATGATGGTAGTAAAGCAAAAGGAAATAGGAAGGAAAGGGAGACCAGATACTAAGTTGGCGGGTTCATTTCACTTTGATCATGTTGGCAGGTTTTTTGGTCGACTGAGGAAGTTACAGTGATAAGCGGGGCGGTGATGAAGTGCTAAATCTTCATTGTTAGAGTCTTTAAGAGGTCTATCAATTATGCTGTCCCTTCAACTGGAGTACAAATACTATTCCATTTGTTCTCCGGAGGAACAAATAAAAAACAGAAATTCATCTTTCTTCCTTCCTTTCATGAGCTCTGTGACATTTTTTCTTTCTTTCTGACATGCATGCATACGATTCCCATGTATGGCTGCATGGCTTCCCTTAAGATAGCCCCGAGGGTTCTGTCTCTGGAGTTTTTTGTTGGAGGATTAGAGGTGTCTCTCCACATGTGGATTAAGGTGTGAAATTTAACGCAACGGGATCTGCTTGCAGCAACTCAGATTATAGTGACATATTCACCATGAACCATCAGCTCTTAATACACACAATTACATACAGTACGTACGTCATAGAACTGCTCATTCTAACAAGAGGCAAGTGACTGCAAATAGCTGAGTTTAAGAAAGGTATGGCTTATTCGAAATAAGTTTTAACATGAAGAAAACAGAAAACTGATGCAATCCTTCTATTGGGGTGACAGTAAGGACAGTACCAACCTAATCCTTTGTATTGTGGAAGTGTCAAATTTTGCACATGTAGGAATGTTTATTTTCATGAGAAATAATGTGAACAGTTTCATTGGAAGACAGTTGGCCACATCAGACAGCTTTCATATTTTTCCCTGACTTGTTGGATCACATTGTAGAAGTTTCAAATGTCATAGTCGTGCTTTAATCCTCCAAAATGTTAAAGACGCTATCAGATGGCTGAGATGTTATAACATGAGTGTAACAGGAGTCCAGTTGGGCAGTCAACATCCCCAGAGAAGTCGTTAAGGCAGATCTACTCCCAAATCCAAACCCAGTAAACATTTTGATTGGCTCTGCTTGCATATGGTCAGATACTGCAATTAGGAGTAATTGAAAGGTTTTGGAAAACGTTTTAGAAAAGTGAGCTGAATTGTTGCCTGCCGGTCTGTTATGCACAGAGGGTTTTGTGTAGAGTTCATGGTGTCACTATGGCCTGCTATGGGGAGTTGCTTTGAACATGAAGAGATGGGCCTTGTGGCACGTAGGCTGCGTGCTTAATTGATTCTGAACTGAAGCATCTATGGAGGCCTTCAGACACATTATTCCAGCTCACTAATGACATGAGCGGACTCAAAGCGGGAGAGTGTACATATTATCGTGGAACGGAAACTTGGCTGAGACTAAAAAGATTTTGTTTTTTTTATGGGAGCAAGACTATCATTGAGGGGAAATGTGTCAGCACAGTAGGAAGGAGATAAAACAGCAAAACTTTAAATGTTGAAGCGGCATAACTTTGTTGCCGTGGGAAAGGGAGAGGGAGTTTAGAGAAGGCAGTTGAGTCTATTTCACTCTTTTTCACATGGCTATTTTTCCATTGTCTTGCCGAAAAGGTTAGATTTTAATGCCTCCTCTGGTGCTGTGTAGGCCGCTGGTGCGGACATGATATTATCTAAGCAGTTTTATCGGAAATGTAAACGATTCTGTCAGGAAAGCAGTGAATTTGGAATTTTAATTTATACAACAGAGGCCAGATACTACATTAACTCAGGCCTGGCTCTAGCGGAGGTCTCTTTGGAGGAGAGCCCAGGCTAAACAAAGGGGGAGAAAAAAATGAAGGTGGGGGGGGGGGGGGGGGGGGTAATGAACTGAGTTATCTAACTCTAGTGAAAAACATGGTTGTTTACTCAATGTAGTACAAATGATAACAAAAACATAACTGCAGCCTTTGAAATTGTTTACAGGACAAAGTTATTTTTTGATGCCCAGTGTTAGCATAAATAGAAAGGAGTGTTGAATGTGTCAGCCTACGTAGGTCCCACGGGTCAGACGTTTCCTGGGGCTCAATGCAGGGAAGTGACGGATGAAGCGAAGTGATGAAATACGGCATTAATCCGCAGTCTGCTATGCTATGTTAGCTCACCACTCCTCCTCCGCCAAGGCAGTATTATGGCAAGCACTCTTATCCCACCTCCTCACTTCATCAACCTGCCCCATATATCTTCCGTCTCCCTCGGTGGGGAGTAAATGGGAGGTGTTTGCATGGCTTCACTGAACAGTTACTATTTCTTTCTGCTATACCCAGACAGAAACCTTGTCACTTTGTCAGTCTGCAGATTCAGAGCATGGACTAGTCATATACATTTTATTGTCAGAAAAACAAAACAATTTCTGAACAATAGTGTGATTCTGAAGGCAAGACTAAGTGATGTGTGGCCTTTCATTGCATTTATTGTATTTGTTTAAAAGTATCTGGACCAAAGAAACTGAATAAAGGAAAACAAGTCTTATCTTTCTCTCTGGGTATACATTGCAGTACTTTATGAGGATTGGGTTTACAAACATTTCAAGTTAATGTCAGATTCTATAAATTATCTATCTGTGGCTTCCCTTAAGCAAGGCCAGACAAGTTTATTTAGCCTCAAATGTGTGCGCATACATATATTCCTTAATGGCCCAAAATGTCAGTATAGAGCCAAATAGTCTCAACACAGCCCTGTGAAATGTGCCGCAGTCCAGAGATACTGGCTGCCATGGCCTCTAGGGGGCATCAGTGCTTCAGGTTGAGAGCCCAGTTAGAGGGATGAGAATGGATTACCAAGAGCACTCCACATTCACACTCACAAGAGATTATGAGACTGTGGATGTAGCACACGGTCTGCCACAATGCAGCAACTGTATTGTGTGTATGTTAATGGGAAGAAACCAAAGCACAGTCCACATCATTGTAAATGATCTACATGTTTTATTATGTGGTTACTTCAGAGTCTAATACATGACATGAATAGTGAACCTAATCCTGGGGTTTAGTTCTAAATGTTTGGGGGAATATCTGTCCATAGTGCTTCCTAAATGAAGTCTGTTCTTAGAAAAAGTATAAAACACGCACGTTTGCACTTCAGACACACATGACATACACACACACACACACACACACACACACACACACACACACACACACTCTCTCTCTCTCTTACTCTCTCTCTCTCTCTTTCACACACGCACAAACATACATACAGTACACACACACACACACACACAAACATACACACACACACACACACACACACACACACATAGAGACAAACACAGACTGGACACAGAAACACTCCTGGATCTTAGAGGGGCATGTGTTGAGCACTGAATGCTTGGAAGTCGTCTGGGATGGTGTCTGCAGATGAGAGAGTTAGAGAGAACAGGGAAATTACAACAAAGAACGAGACTGTCTGTGATACATCACATCTGGTCTGGATGTATGTTGAGAATATAAGCATCCATCCTTCTCTTGGATGTATTTCCTCCTACAGTAGTGATAGACAAGGTGATTGGCCTTGCTTTGTTAACCATACTAGTTATCTTTGTTATATTGCAATTTGTGGCAATTCATCCCCTTATATTATAAGGTTCAATCTGACATTTTTTGTCAAAATTGAATGACTGACATATTCTCATTCTGTGACACCTTAAGAAGGTGAGGTGAGGTGTCTTTTGTAGTTGTATGCTTTTTTGGACATTATATCTGAAGAGATTTGTTCTGCTCATCAGAATAACTCTATGGAATTCTATTACTTTGAAGCTCAATATCTCAGAACTACTCAGAATGTCGATAGAGCCTTATAATTCTAAGGGGACATATTCGAGTCTTATGCAAACAAGAGTAGCAACATCAGGAGTAAGATTCTGAGAAATTATGTAATGTGGCAGTGTGGGGGTGGGTTGAAATGTATCGGTAATGTGGTTAGCATGTAGCACAGAGTAATGTCAACACTGGAGAATGACTCATCTCCACGGCAACTCCAGACAATGGGCCTCTCTCCTTCGTCATTTTATCTATCCTCCCTTCCTTCCTCGGTCCTCGTTCCCTCTGATCTAGATAAAGAATGATGGGGCAGCAACAATAGGTACTTTATAGATCAGTGGGAACGAGCCTAGAGGACTGAGCATCGAGGAGAGAGGTTGAGAAGGGGCCCATGTCTGTGCTGTGGACAGAAGATGGCATTTGATGGACTGTATTGCTTACACAAGACCTGCCAAATGTATCTGTACTATTTGTGTTACAATGAGGATAATTACATTTGTTTATCAATTTATTTTATCTCAAATAAATCCTCCATGCTGTAACTGGTGACTTTAGATACAGCTCTGGAAAAAATGAAGAGACAACTGCATATTTTTCTGATGTCATCCTACGGTTGTTGAGTTGTTGAGTTTAATGAGTTGATGGCCGTATTCAAATTTGCAGTGGTTTGTTCATTTTTAATATGAATGTCGACTCATTCATTTCCTGGGCTGTATGTCTGTAACCCACTATGTGTGCGTATGTGTGTGTGTGTGTGTGTGTGTGTGTGTGTGTGTGTTTACCATTGCAGCGGTATCTAAGGTTGGACCAGATGATGTTCTCCTGCGAGAAGCAGAAGACGCCCAGGCGGCCTCCTCGCATGGTGGTGTCAATCATGACGCCTGAGTCTGCCACCAGCTCAGGGCCCTCATAGAAACGCACACTGTCACACACACACACACACACACACACACACACACACACACACACACACACACACACACACACACACACGAACAGTCACAGGGACAGAGAGACAGAGAGACAGAGACAGACAGACAGACACACACACACACACACAAACACACCCACCCACACACACACACACACACACACACGCACACACACACACACACACACACACACACACACACACACACAATTAACATTAACATGGAATCAAAATAAACAATTGCAAGAACTGTATAAAATAATGATCTATTCTACATAAAAAGCTATACTATACAATGCTACACTACTATACTGTATAGACCATTATGTAACTTTACCAAACTCTGCGGTACTGTGGCTTACCGGATGTAGCCCACTTGTGGCCTGTGCTGAAGATACCAGCGGTAGGAGATCTTGTCCTTCCAGCCGACGTTGCGTGGGTCTTTCCAGAGAAGACGGACCTGGTCGTTGGTGTCGCCTGTGTGCCACAGAGAGTTCCTCAGGTGCTCTCCTGGGCCTGACTTAGACTTCACAGCCTAAAAGAGGAAGGAGGAGTGGGGGAATAAGAATCAATTCCATTCTATTACTGTAAGGTGTTCTAAGACATTATAGTGGTGCGGTTCAGCTCACATATTGTGCAACAATTGATCATGATAAAAGCATCAAATTTGGTAGAGAAACTCACAAAGGGGGTCTGACCCGATTTAGAATTGTAAGCACCTAGGATTTTGCCCTGTGGCTCCACCGTGGGTAGAAGTTCATGTAATTAACAATCTAATTTTCCTCAGATTGATTCCTTCTATGAGATTGAAGATATTCAGTACACTGCAAAAAGGGATGTGTCAAAATGACACATTATGAGTGAGTTCAGAGACAACATACTGTAAGCTGGGTGAACCCTGCCTGAACTTCCGGGGAATTAGAATTTTGCCCGGCAGCTCAGGCTGGAAACCAGCAGATCTGTCTCCTCTGTTTACTGCCAGAACCTTTGGCTCCAATCAGAAACGGCCATACTCTAGTCCTGGCACGCTATTGGCCGGGGACGTGACGATAACGAAACTTAGGCGACGCGAAGCAGCAGTTCAGTGAACACACTCACGCTTCTGTTTTGGAAGATTTTAAAGGCAAGTTTTCTTTGAAAACAGAGCAAAAACTTGCCCTGGAACAGTTCATACAGGAGAAGGACGTGTTTGTGATTCTACCGACCGGCTCTGGTAAAAGTTTAATTTACCAACTAGCCCCGCTCGTGGCAATTACATATGGAGTCATTTGATGCCCATTATTGATCACGCCTGTTGTGCAGTAGAAACAAAGCGCAGCCTCCCCATACTAATGTTCAATCTTAAAAGATTGAGCTTAGTATGGTGAAAACCAGACAGGGACAACACGATTTTGTGCAATTTTGTGTTAATTTTGTGAAAGAATAGTAGAGAATGTGAAAACAAGTAAAAAGTTGTCAGTAAGGAAGAAATGCTATCACAAAGTGGGATTGTTTTTTATCAGTGAAAATGGGCTTGCATTACGACCTTAAGCTGGATTCCAGGTTCAGCAACTGCTCTGAAGGGTGTGGCCTGCCAGTATGTCTGCTCGGTCTGTTTCCACATCACCACGTAGAAGCTGGAGGAGTCCTGGTACCCGAAGATGAAGCCAGCGTAGTCATCATCAGTCACTGTGTTGACATGGAAGGTTCCTTCGAAATCCACGCCACTGAATGCAGTGTAACCTAAACCAAAACCACAACAATATTATTGACTAGAAGTTGCTAAAATGCTTTTTATTTCACTTAGCCTAATAGTTGGTTTGATTTGCATTGAGAGATGATCTTATAGAAACTACCCCATGCCAATCTAGGCATGGTGAAGGGTATGTGATGATGTGGGGCTAATTTAATTCTAAAGGCCAAGGGAACTTTATCAGGATGCATAGAATGCTGGATCCATGAAATAACTGGCCTTTAAAAATAAAAATGTGCCTGCCTCTATGGGAATTTAGCATAGGGGTGTACTGACTTATGTACCCTGTATATTAAAAAAGAACAATAATTTTAACACTTTTTAACTCAACTTTAGCATAGGTATATTCACTCAGGCAGAGCGCTGTATGTCATTATGTTAAGCGATTAAGCAGTCATAATGGATTGTATGTTGTGAAACTCAAGAGTGTGCAGGGCATTTCAGTCTGAGCCCTTCACAACAGGCCTGTGGTCTCATACACATCACACATCACACACAAGTTACATGGACTCTACTTACCCACTGCCAGGCCAGGATCACTGTTCATGGTCTGAACAATCTCCATACCCTACAGAAAGCACACGAGCATAACAAACTCAAATCATTACACAGAGAGCCATGCATGCAGCCTTTTTTGTTCCCTGAGACATGTCATGAAGACGTTGAAGGGAGCTGGTTTTAAGGTGCAATTTGCAATGCTTTTCAGCAAGTCGCTCGACACGGTCCTCTAGCTGTCTGTGTAGTGTTTACATTATAAAAACTCTGGTGTTTGTAAATCGGAACTAAACACCGTGGCTTGTGTTGAACCATAAAAATTCCCAACCAATCAACCCAATCAAAACCATAGCATCGGGCATCATTTTGTTGGCTGTGAAACTCAACAGCAAATATCAACATTACACAAAACCGTGGGCTGCATCTTTGAGGTTCAACTAATGGAAACTTTTTCCAATGAACCATACTTTTACTCAGTTTGTTTGGCTGGAAATGTAACCAATCTTACAATCTAACATTCTAATCTTAACTGTGTATGCGCCTGCAAATTTTATCACGTGTGTGTGTATACTGAGAACATTTGGACGGACCTGATTAAGAACCACCCAGTTGGGGTCGATCTGGGCGTCTCCCTCTGGATCCAGCACTACAGTCTGATAGGCTCTGAAGTCTGTCAGTGTGATCTCGGCATTCTCCGGGCAGTTGTCAATCCTGTCAATCACTTTGTCCTGGTCAAAATCAGACTCACAGACATCGCCCACGCCATCATCTGGACACAAACCAAACAACATGGAGGGATCAGTCAGTGGAAGGGGAAAATAAAGGGACAATTTAAAAGGTGAACTATGCAAGTTCTTTTTGGCTTAATTTGCCTCAACTGCAGCTTCAGAGTCATTGGAATGGTTATTTGACTTATTTCGGGTTGAATGATGGCTGTCTCGCTTCCCCCTAGCGCCTGTGAGTGGAAAAACCACGCTCGCAAGTTTGTAAATCATGCGCATGAAAAGGCAGACTGTCTGACTGAGTAGTGTTTATGCACACGCTAAAGCTGTAGGGGAGGCTCTGCAGGGAATCCTGGAAGCGTCAAATGAGAAAACAGCGAAGAAATTGGCAAACCTGCAGAGTTCCTCTTTAAACAGTTTGTTCTTTGTAATGAAATGTATGGAGTACCACTGGCAGAATGCACAGCAGCATATATAATGGAGTATCAGGATGATGAGCAGACACCTACACATGAAGGCTAAGGAGTTCCACCAAGTGGGAGGTATCTATTATTTGACAAGAATAGCCGCATTACATAACTGGACTAAGACCTCTCACTGGTCTGGGCTTTTCTGTAGCAAAAGTGGAGTCGGTGAAAGTCACACAAGTGGTTCATGTTCAAGTGTTTTTTTCATCCGTACAGTTGTCTGTCTCTCTGAAATCCAGTCAAATCACAGCTTATAATCTAAGGCATGTATATGTGTGCAGACATACTGTATGTGCATTGTGCATGTGTCCCACTCATGTGTCCGGCTCATATGCTCACACACACACGTACATGTATACTGATATGCATTTCATCTCATCCACCCATCCCCCCATCCAACGCCTTCGATTCGCTTCACTCCCCCCGGCCTGTAAGCGGGTCTGTGACCAGCGCCCCCCATGGCTGCAGGACCAGATGGCTGCTACCTGCGCCGGGCAACCTCCTCTCCCCCCCACCCTCCCCAGTTGCTATGTTGTGATGTTGTAATGTGTGATGATTTTGTGCTTATGCTGAGGTGTTTTTTTCCTGCCCCCACACTGTTCTCTCCATAGGAGCATAGTCTGAGGGTTGCCTTTTTTTCTCTCCTCCCTCTCCTCATGTTTATGCTGTATTTTTTCTATGCCTACCAATCCTGTTCTGTCTCCCCCCCCCATACCCCCCCCCCCCCCCATGTCATTCTGTAAATCTTGGACAGGCTGGTGTTAATTTCGTTGTACTTGTGACAATGACCAATAAAGAGCTTACTTACTATATGTGTGTCTGTGCAAGTGTGTGTGTGTGTGTGTGTGTGTGTGTGTGTGTGCGTGGGTGGGTGGGTGGGTGGGTGTTTGTGAATGTGTGTGTGTGTGTGTGTGTGTGTGTGTGTGTGTGTGTGTGTGTGTGTGTGTGTGTGTGTGTTTGTATGACTGCATATCTGTGTGTGTGCGTGTGTGTGCATGTGTGTGCGTGTGCATGTGTGTGTGTGTGTGTGTGTGCGTGCGTGCGTGCGTGCGTGCGTGCGTGCGTGTGTATGTGCGTGTGCGTATGTGTGTGACTGACTGTTGTCATCCGTCTGGTCTGGGTTTGGCACCAGCCTGCAGTTGTCTGGACCAGGTGACAGGAAGTCAGGAATGTTGTCATTGTCGTCATCATCGTCACACTCATCTCCAAGGCCATCTTTGTCTGTGTCCAGCTGAGAGCTGTTCATCACTAATGGGCAGTTGTCATTGTTGTCTTGGTGACCATCTCCATCACTGCACAACAGACACAGGCAATTAAAGCACTAAATCAAATAATAGATGACAGTTATGTAAACAAGGGACTCTCTTTACTGATATGAACGCAATCCAATGTTTAGCCAGAAGAATGCATTACAATAACAGTTGATGCAACTGTTCAAATATTTTGATTTTGGTAACATCAACAGCCCATTCATGAAAAAAGGAAACATTTTTATGGATGAAACTAATTCAAGCATGAATTTTATCATCACATTAACTTATTAGTCTGAAGCCATGAAGTCCCTTACCTGTCTTGATTTGTGTCACATGAATCACCAACAAGATCATTGTCAATGTCTGACTATAAACAGAAAAGAAAGACAGGGTGAAATATATGCCTTTTTTTTTTACCAACACAGTTTTATCACCACGTTCAGGCATACAACCCATCTGTGTGGTATCTGTGTGGTATTCCCTGGTACCCTGGGGTGTATTTCTCCCTGCTTGTGTTGTGTGTACCTGGTTGGGGTTGGGGATATCAGGACAGCTGTCGCATGCATCTCCCACTCCGTCAGCGTCTTTGTCCCGCTGATCCACGTTCTTCACCCGCTGGCAGTTATCCAGAAAGTTCTTCAGACCTGAACCAGAGACACTTCAACTTAGCCATGAAAACCGTGACAGACAGACCCTACACGCACGCACGCACGCACGCACGCACGCACGCACGCACGCACGCACGCACGCACGCACGCACGCACGCACGCACGCACGCACGCACGCACGCACACACACACACACACACACACGCTCACCATCTCCATCCATGTCATCGTCACATGCGTCTCCCAGCCCGTCTTCGTCTGTGTCTCGTTGGTCAGGGTTCTCCACGTGTAGGCAGTTATCACAGGCGTCGCCATGGCTGTCCCTGTCACTGTTCAGCTGGTTCACATTCGGCCTCAACCAGCAGTTATCCTACAGTACGCATGGATTACAAGGTCGCAAGGTCCTGTTATACTATGGACTGACACTTCAAACAATCCTTTGCATGCAAATACATTACATTTTCCCTGTCAAACTAACAGTCATGTGTCAAAACCTGACATTAAATTAAGCATTAAAAATGGCATGAATATTATCTGCTAGTCCAGTACAAGCAGCTGGTTGTACATGTATATTCCAGCAGTAGATAGATAGATAGATAGATAGATACTTTATTGATCCCCAAGGGGAAATTCAAGGTCCCAGCAGCTTAAGACACCACACACAACATACAGTACAATGTAAACAATGTAAACAGGAAAAATAAAAAGCAAATCAACAAATCAACATGACTAAAGGAGCAGTAAAATACTAGATAAGGTATGCATGAATGTACTGTGGATTGGTACTGTGATACTGTGATACTGTGGTCCAGTCTGAGGTGTGTGTCAAGTTGGTAGTGCTATATGACTTGCCCAAAGGTTGAGAAGCAGTTAAATACATCTTAAGCAAAAATCCACCGTGCAAAATGCCCTGTTGTTTGTAGTGGAATAATGGGGTGCACAGATAAACTTGAGTGTATGAATGTATGCGCATGTTTCTGTGTGTGTGTGTGTGTGTGTGTGTGTGTGTGTGTGTGTGTGTGTGTGTGTGTGTGTGTGTGTGTGTGTGTGTGTGTGTACCTGCTCATTCAGTATCCCATCTCCGTCAGCATCTTCATCACAGGTGTCTCCAAGGCCATCCATGTCTGCGTCCTCTTGACCGGAGTTTGGAACGTACATGCAGTTGTCCTGTAGGGCACACACACACACACCAATGCCCCTGCCTTACTGTCCTGTAGAGCACACACACACACACACACACACACACCAATGCCCCTGCCTTACTGTCCTGTAGAGCACACACACACACACACACACACACACACACACACCAATGCCCCTGCCTTACTGTCCTGTAGAGCACACACACACACACACACACACACACACACACACACACACCAATGCCCCTGCCTTACTGTCCTGTAGAGCACACACACACACACACACACACACACACACACACACACACACACACCAATGCCCCTGCCTTACTGTCCTGTAGAGCACACACACACACACACACACACACACACACACACCAATGCCCCTGCCTTACTGTCCTGTAGAGCACACACACACACACACACACACACACACACACACACACCAATGCCCCTGCCTTACTGTCCTGTAGAGCACACACACACACACACACACACACACACACACCAATGCCCCTGCCTTAAGTTAGAAGTATACTCGACGCGCCCGACCTGTCGCGCGACAATGTGACGTCAAAATGACGTAATTTCCTGTGTCGCAAGCCACATTTCAGCCGCGCGCCGACCTGTCGTGCACCGAACATTTGATATCAGCCGCGCGCGCCAACCTCGCACGACAACTAGGAAGAGATTGAAGCCAAGCTCACGGAGCCAGTGTCCTTCTACAGTCATCAACCACATAAACCTATCCAACATCTTAAATAAGCCCATTCATTTTTAAAACGACTGTAGTCATGAAGTTTGAATAATAGTAAGTTTGAGAAGTGGGAAGTTAACTTGGCTAGGCTGCAGCGAGAGTTGCCGTTTGGATTTGTTTATAGTCGTGAACTACGTTGGATAAGTTAACGAAGTTACCAGTGAGAGTTGCAACAGGAGGATATTAGGGGGAAATAACTAGGACCGAGGCACATAAGCATTCCAGCAAAAGGTAAGGAAGAGATTTATTTTCAACCAAAGGATATCTGCTAGACCTTAAAAAAAAAT
>NC_085007.1:24605467-24782967 GCF_963854185.1 Sardina pilchardus | reverse complement strand
CAAAAACCAAAGGTCTTTAACTGTGTGGACATAAGCAGTTGGATTTGTTTTGGCTCTCCTGTAAAGTTGGTGAAATGTCACTTACACCCTCTTGCTTCTCAGCCCTCAAAAATATACCTGTCAACTAGGTCTTACTATCACCTACCAATCACTTAAACTAAGCCTGTATATCCTCATCCTAACCGTCATCTCACACAAATATCTAAACTTAGTCGAATTCTTTGCTCTCGGTCTCTACTGAAAGGACAGTTCAATGAACTGTTCCATCTAAGAATAGGCTGGGCACACTTAGTGGAGTTTACAAAAATCAGACCACGTTGATTAGAATAGAACTGTACTAGAAACCTTAGACACTACAGTATATCCTGTCCTTGCACTGCTCATGGCTTGATGCTGAGCAGAGGAGAAAACTCTCTGTCATCAAAAATGAGCTGGACAGCTAGACAGATATATTACAGGCCAATTTGCAACCTCAGGAATACTTATGGGATTAATCACAATTACATAATAATCTGAAGGACCACCAGTTAACAGTGGAACTAATACGTTCCATGATAGTTCACTCACTCCATGAAGTCCATGGAAATGTCACTACCCTAAAAATGGCATTATATTAACCACAAAAAATATTAAAAGTTTCAAACTCAATAAAATATCAGGTAAACAATCAAAATGTTTAAAGACTTAGTTTAAAGTAGTTTAAAGTGATAACTATATTCATTCAAAAGAATGACTGTTTTATGGATCCTGGAGCATGAGTTAATGAAAGTGCTTGTTTTACAAACTTGTGTGTGGCCTTATAAGCTTGTGTGTGTGTGTGTGTGTGTGTGTGTGTGTGTGTGTGTGTGTGGCCTGTCTTGGTGTACCTGCGCTTTGGGCTGCATAGTCTTGAGCTGCACGCCGCGGTGGGGAGCCAGTCCTGTAAACACCACGGGCAGATCTGTGATGGTTTCCACCAGCTTGCAGTCCACATGGAGGTCCACGCCAGGTATGCCCTGGTCCGGAGCTGGCAGCCCCTTCAGGTGGAAGAGAAGCTGATGGCGCATGTCGTCAGCCAGACGCAGGTTATTAAAGGTCACCGTGCCCATTCGGCCATCGCTACGGAGATACCGCAGTGACGCTGAGGGGAAGAGGGAGAGGGAAACCACCAGCAAAAAATAATTAAGCAATGCATGAAGGGTTAGTAAAGTAAACAATGCCAAACTCTCCGCTGAGCTACCCTCATTTTTTAACCTCGTGGATATCGCCTTGTGGTAAAACTTGGACTGGAGCAGTCAACAATAGATGTCAAGGGCAGATAATCAGTTACAACGGTTTAAAATACCGAAACAAAACTAAACAGCTTTGAGATGAATGACTAATCTAACTCTCATTAGCACTGTTTATCCCCACTGCATCTTTATTTATTTACTGTAGGCTATTGTATACCCTTGATCAGTTAGTGGACATGTGTGGCTCCATCCACAGTCCATATGGTTGGTGTTTGTCTGTCTGGGGTCTGTCTTTGTGAATCTGTCTCTGTATTCATTATGGGCAATGAACTCATATGGCGCGTGGTGTTTAAATTTACCTTTATTCATCTTGCCAAGTACAGTGAACTCAAGGTACTTGCTGTTGTCCTGGGGGTTGTAGAGGCTGAAGACGGTGGTTCCACCCTTGGGCTGGAGCTGGAAGGTGGTCAGGATGAAGAGCTCCTTCACCCCCTGATCCTGAAGGCCCCCATGCAGCAGGTCTGGCAGGCAGTCCGGTGACGTCAGCAGGTTGTAAACTAAAGGCAACGCAAATTAAAGAGGAAAGAGATAGAGAAGAGAAATATGATATATATATATATATATATATATATATATATATATATATAGTCGGTGAGATGAGATAGACTAGAGCAACTGGCTTGGCTTTGCAGCTGGATTCGGCTGGATTCCTAGAGGTTCCTGATTGAATTTCAAGCGCTCCGCAAAGTTGCCAAAGGTAAGTCAATATCACATTGAAGTGATCTTTCAGGAATGTGTGACAGAAATGGCTTTTGGACAGAGTTTTGCCGTAAACAGGTTTTGGGAGTTGTTGGCGTTGAAGAAGGGAAAAGTCATGTAGGAGAATTTGACAAGAGACCAAAAACATCATTTTGTAACTAGATGTAACTGGAGTTGCAAGACTTAAATTTTGTCTCAAATGATCAAAGAATAGATTAGGGGATATGATTGATGTGGGCAAACATAATTTTTAAGCAAGAATACAACATTTATCAGACACAGCTATAAATAGTTTTTTCCATAAAATTGTTTGAGACATTGTTGACTCTTTGGGGTAAATTGAATCAATGTATTTAGATAGGACTTTCCAGGAAATATATTTTTGTGTAAATTTGTTGAAAATTGAGTTATATATATGTGTGTGTGTGTGTGTGTGTGTGTGTGTGTGTGATCAGGGCCAGATGGCTTTGATGCCCTGAGGGATAAAGTCTCTGAAAGTTATCAGACCCAGACACACACACACACACACACACACACACACACACACACACATACACCTCCATTCCGTCATTTTTGTGGTCAGCTTACTGTTAGAGTGTGTATGTGTGTGTGTGTGTGTGTGTGTGTGTGTGTGTGAGAGAGAGAGAGTAGGTGGATAGTGTAGTGTGTCTGTGTGTTTTGGATTCAAAGCCTATGAATACGATCACATAGTCTCTGTGAAAGTAATCAAGGTTTCTCTTTTTGACTTATGTGGAACACACACACACACACACACACACACACACACACACACACACACACACACACACACACACACTCACACACACACTCACTCACACACACACACACACAAAAGGAAGTCAATGGATCCGTGAAATTACAACAGCTTCCGGACTGACAAATAGCAATAAAATAAATCTAATTGAAGGGAGACATATTTTACAAATGTCAAATAATGAAATATACAACGTATATCCAAGTTCAAATAAAAACCACAGAGTACATACATACTACCATACACAGACAGGTAGACAGACCGGAAGACAGATAGACAGACAGACAGTGAGTTACACAGAAAGACCTGTAAATAGCCAGACACACAGCTAAACACATCTAAACACACATGTATAGACAGTGATTAGACAGGGGGACTGAGTTCAATAGTCAGACACACAGTCAAACACATGTAAACACAGAAAGACAGAAAGATAAATGAATGGAAGGACAGAGCTTTAAAAAAAATGCTTACCTGTTGACTGCGCTCCTACTGCTGGTGTGAGACTCAAGAATACTTGAGAGAGGAGACAGAGAAGCCAGACCTCCATTCTGCTCTGCATGAGAGTAAGAATTGGACTATGGGTGTGTGTGTGTGTGTAACTTATACTCTCCGACACTCCACACTGCCCTCCTGTGAGGCTGACCGAGCTCTGGGAGTGAGTGTGTGTGTGTGTGTGTGTGTGTGTGTGTATGGGTGGAGGTTTCGATAGCTGTGGATGTGTGTGTGTGTGTGTGTGTGTGTGTGTGTGTGTGTGTGTAAAGTGTGTATACAGCTGGAGTGGGTGGGTTTCAGCTTTGTAGCAGCTGGCCCCCTGTTAAGAGGGCCTGATGTGGTGCTCTGCCACCTGATTGGCTAAGTTGAGGTCCTTGAGAACTCTTATTGGTATTAGCATCTTTAAAGTAATGTCCAAACTCCACCCTCACCTTGTCCCCAAGGGTCTTTTCATTCAGATATCTAATCTGTGTCTTAACATAAAAACATGTTTTTAATCTTGTTTATGTCGTCTGTGTTCATAATATCTTGTCTGTGGTGATATGTCTTACATACGGGTAGATCAATATCAGTGAAAGTTTTTCACATCTGTACCGTCCTAATACTTGTCGTTAATGTTTTTAAGGTTTTGCGAGTACACAACAGATTATATGTCAGTAACTGAGTAGACGGGAAAAGTCTATCAAACTTATTTTCTATCTCAAATTTCAGTCTAAAGAGGGATATACTTTTTTATATTCAAAGTACCATCTCTTTGAGGTCTTCCAGGAAATCCCAGTAGCGTGCTTTTTAGAAACTGAATAACACACTCTTGGGTCCCCACCCCCTGTCTGTGTGTCTGTCTGTCTGTCTCGTCCTCTCTCTCTCACACACACACACACACACACACACACACACACACACACACACACACACACACACACACACACACACACACACACACACACAAAGAATGAGAGAGAGATAGAGTCACACATGAATTGATATATAGAGGGGGGGGCACTGTATGAATGACAAAAGTGTGTGTGTACGTGTGTGTGAATTTACGTAATTACAGTCCTCAATGGACTTGATGTCTGGTCTGTTATTAGTCTGCGGCAGTGTGGGTATTATTCGGTGAACATCTGAGGCCAGGTGGCCCAGACACATACACACACACACACACACACACACACACACACACACACACACACACACACACAGAGGCACACATGGTAAGATCATTATCAGTGTTCTCTTACTCCATCAGTCAATGAGAGGACACATAAACCCATTTGTATGTGTGTGTCTGTGTGTGTGTGTGTGTGTGTGTGTGTGTGTGTGTGTGTGTGTGTGTGTGTGTGTGTGTGTGTGTGTGTGTGTGTGTGTGTGTGTGTGTACGTGTACGTGTACGTGTGTGTGTGTGTGTGTGTGTGTGTGTACACGGTGTTCTGGCAAGATAAAGCATTAGATTAAACTCATTCCCGTTTGGTCAATATTATCGATGAACTGAACCCATAATAAACAGCTATATACAAATAAACTTGGAATATGGGGGAAAAATTGGAATGGAACATGGTGGGACAAAAAACAAAGAACAAAGAACAGACCATCGGTATGTCCCGGTGGTTCAGACTTTTTTGACTGACACAAACCAGCTGGGGGCAAAAGAGACCGGATCCACCACCATAAAAACAGAGAAAAAAAAGAAAAAATAGGAAATCAGTCCGGAAACCTCTATAAAAGAATGATAAATAGGCTTCCAGCCTTAAAATCCATTCCCCTTCCTGTGGGAAGCAGGGGTGAGGGTTTAAGATGCTTCAGTGGCCAGTGCCTAGATTAGCCACTGGAGGGAGATGAAGCCCTCTGCACGCAAGCCTTCATAATACAGAGTGAACAGGTAAGGGCGTCAGTGTAGCAATTCTGTCTCAAATTATCATTCGCAATGTCTTGAGGGTTAGTCCCATATGAGGCCAGTAATCTTTGCCAATGGTTCACAAATGATGAATTGGTGCAAGTGGTGCAGGAACTGAACACAATTGTAATGCCACCTGAGAATATACAGACCTCTTATATTGGATCCATGAGAATATATGAGAACCTAACACAGCAGGGTGAATCCCATCCTCCGACACTTTTGCTAATTTAGCCTACTATTAAAGTCTTTTTTTGTGTGCGTGTGCGTTTTGCTCATTTACTCTTAAAGTCTTTTTATTTGTCTGCGTTTGAAGTGGATAGCAAAGCTAGCAACATCAGCATGTGTTGAGCTGAATAATGCTGTAGTCTCTGCACCAAGAGGAGGAGATAGAGATGGGGAGTTCAGGCCTGCTGCATCCAGTAGCCTATTTTATACTGTAGCGCTTCATTGGGTTGTCTGTTAGGACTGAGCTTTAGTCTCCTGGTGAGGAGCAAAAGCTTTAGAAGCATTATGTCAGGCCGTGCACTCAGTCACCTCTGCAGTGCATGCTGGCAGGATACGGGCTGCAATGTATCCTCTCTACCAGAGGAGCACAGCAGCACGCCCACAATCAAGATCCACAAGAGACTGCATATCCAGGGCAATCTGATATATTATGGATATGATGTTGTTGTGTAATCAAGTATCATGCATAGTGCATGTAGGCCTACATTTCATTTATTAAAATATAGGCCACAGTGATAGTTAGCTCTGGTGTTAACTGTCAAGACACACATTCAGCTTTATTTTATTTATTTTTTTAATCTTGATTTGGTCTTAGGCCTGCGTAAAATTGCTAATTTTAGTGAGTCGAAAATGAAAAAACTTCAAGTGGCTTATAATGATGCACTGAGAATTGTGCTTAAAATTCCTAGGTGGAGTAGTGCCAGTGAAATGTTTGTAACAATGTGCCCACTTTTAATGCTGTTTTAAGAAATGTTATAGATTCATGTGCAGACTGACAGGGTCTAAGAATGTGGTTATTGTCTCCATAGTGGATGTCTCTAAGAGTGACACAAGGTAGGTACACATCTTGCTTTTGGAAACATTTGACCCATTGTCTGTATAGGTTGTTTAAATGATGCATCATATGCTTTATTCCTAAATGTCTTGTATTGATATTTATTCATATTTGTACTGTGTTGTCTCTATGGACCTTTGTGTTATGAATAAAGTTGATATATATGTCAATACATTTGGTTTAATCTTACTAAATCTGTCAAAACTTGAAGACCTCTTATCCAAAACGTGACATTTATGGTAGGCTATAATTTAATTGTGTATTTCAGGTAATATCATGAAAGACCAGTTGTGCTATTTCAATTTTAAAGATATTCAAATAAAGATAAATAACATGAAAACATCCCATTACAGTTCCACTGAATTTACTTGGAAAACACAACAAATCATGTTTTTTTTAAATTATTCATGAAAATGCCTTAAAATGAAGGATGGCCTCGGCCAACAGCGCCCTATAGCCTATGGACCTGGAGAATTTAATCGAATCCGTTATCCACCAATTTAACCACTCGTTTGGGCTAATTGATATTCGTGAACGGTAAGAACATTTGCGAGATGAAATGAAACGTAAACCTCAGCACGTGCAAGTCTATTTCTGCCGAATGATGACTGCCAGGGACTGGACTACAGACTCAGAGGCGCACCTCATAGCCTAGCCTACTAGCAGGTCTGTCTTAAGATGATCTATTTAATACAATCATCATTTCAATGTCAGTGCACCACACTATAGCAATGTTTAGCCGACTAAATAAGCAAGTGGGTTTCTTTGCATTCATTCCATTTGGCAGTAAAGTCATATTTCTAAAGCATTTTAGCCTATAGGTAATATAGCTTCATCCTACATTTGTCAGTTCAGTTGAAAAATGTAGACTAGCCAGAACATAATTATGTACAGCTTATGTTATTTTTCTGTAGGCTAGGTTAGAAATAATAATAATAAAAAAACAAGCTTGCCTATAATTCATTCATTCATTCAGCACGAGCACGGCTAGCCCAATTCTTCCAGAATACTATGACTTGCCGGATTTTATCATTTTGCTCTTACGCCTGTCAGTTTCATGTCCCTCCCTGTGAAGATTCTCGCTGCATATTATATCCTAATTTGTCCTCAGTTCCGGTTGGAATGGAACCTCTCTCGCGTCGATAGCTGATTGGCTGAGTTCAGCCGAGGAAATATGTCCATTTTTGTATGGATTCACCTGCCACTACAAATTACATAATTTTACGCACTCCAGTGTAGCCACAGTTATTGTGTATGCGTCGAGATAATAAGCATCACATAGACACCCCATTTCCTTAGTTGTATAAGCATGTACAGGGATTAGAAACATACAAAAGACAGAGCGTATGGGCTCAGGGAACAAGAGGTGTCCTGGAGAGAATTCCGGAAACACTCCTCTACATGGTGATATGGGCTGCCACATCCGTGCGCCGGCTGCCAGGCTGCCTATGGCAGGCAGGGCGATGATGCGGTGTTCCTCCTCACACGTAGCGGGGGATGTCGGGGACGCTCGGTAGTGAGCGTGGGAGGTGAGCGCGCCTGAGCTGTATAAAAGCGCCGGCTTGCGCCTCAGCAGACACAGATCCACAGTCCACAGTCACAGGCACAGGTTCTCTCTCTCTCTCACACACACGCTTTCGCTCACACAGGCAGGATGGTGCTCATTTGGACTCAGTTTGGCGTCAAGCACAAGAACGTGAAGTGCAAAGTACGGGTGATCCACAGCGAGGATAGCTATAGCTCTGAGGTAAGAGAAGCGTGTTGATAATCACCCTGACCTTTCCTCCCTTCCTGTCCCTTTCTTCCCTTCTGTCTGCCTTCTTCTATTTTGCAGAATTCTTCTCACTCTTCTCAGATCACTGTCTTCTATTCTTCTCTCTTCTGAGCACCATTTTGCATCCTCAACTCTTCCTCTGCAACCCTCCTGTATCCCCTCATCCTCTGTCTCTTCACCTCCTCTCTCTCTGTCACTCTCTCTTAGTACTCTCTCATGCTCTCTCCCTTTCTGTCATGGTCTGCTGGTTGTAGTTTTTGCACACTCTCACAATGACAAAAGCCCCTGCAGGTACTGTGATCTGACCATGACCGTATTTGTGTGTGTGTGTCTGTGCAGGAGACGGCAGAGGAATGTGAGGTGCCGGTTAAGTCGGTGACTCCAGTGAGAGACTTCTACACCGTGCTCGGCGTGACGGCCGAGTCCAACGAGGACGAGATCCGGCGTGCGTACCACAAGCTCGCCCTGCGCTACCATCCCGACAAGAACTCGGAGGAGGACGCAGAGGAGAAGTTCAAGGAGATCGCTGAGGCGTACGACGTCCTGTCCGACTCACAGAAGCGCAACCTCTACGACAGACGGGGTGAGTACATCACACAAACACGGGCGTGCACACACACACACTCCACCAGACACAAACACACGTTAGCACTCATGCAGAAAGCTGCAGGGGACATGAATAATTTAGCACACACTCCCTTTAATCTTACTACACACATGCGCAAAAGGTACTCACTTCTTACAACTCAGCACAAACACACACACAGACACACACACACACACACACACGATTATGCCACAGATTTTGACCAATCAATCTCATGAAAATGTTCCTTCTTTCCCAATATCAGATATGAAGAGGCCAGCCACCAAAGGAGACTCCTCTCCCCCGGCCAAGGCCCACTCCTCCTCCGCCCGCTTCTTCAACATCGACATCGACGCCGGCGACTTCAGTGACCTCTTCAACCCTTTCCTGCACAAGCAGGCGGGTCAGCACGGACCCAACCCCCCCTCCGCCGCCGCAGGTGCCACTGGCGCCACAGGTGCGTGTAGCAGCCAGGTGTGCGAGCTGGAGGTCTCGCTGGAGGAGCTGCTGACCGGCGTGACCAAGCACGTGCGCTTGTCGGGCGGTAGCGGCGGCAGCGGCAGCAGTGCCGGGCACTCTCAGGAGCACGTGATGAACGTGGAGGTGAAGAAGGGCTGGCGCGAGGGCACGCGGATCACCTTCCCCGGGGCCGGGCTCAAGGCGGGCAGCGGCGGGCACGCCGCCCAAGACATCGTGTTCGTGGTGAAGGAGAAGAAGCACTCGCACTTCCGGCGGGAGGGCTCCAACCTGGTGTTCACCGCCCAGATCACCCTTCGGGAGGTAGGTTTCTGAGCCTGGTGGTGTTTCTGGAGGTGTCAGTGAGCGTGTGTCTTTGTTCACCCCCCTTAGACTGCAGAGAACCGTTTCTAAATATAGCCTTTTGCTGCAGCCACCCACCCACCCCCACACACACTGACACACACACACACACACTTACTCTGCACTTCCCACGCAGAACACTCAGTCATTGAGACTTCTCTTCTCTTTTTCACCCACACACCCACGCACCGACACACAAGACTAGATTAGCTCATTTGTATGGAGAACAGTCTGCTCCATATTCTGGTGTGATGCAACAGCAGCATTATATAAATCAGTCAAGTGGAATAGACAGATACTTATCCCTCTCTTCCTTTCTCTCTCTCTCTCCCTCTCTCGCTCCCTTCTTCATTCTCATCCTCCCCTCCTCCCTCTTTCCCCCCTCTCTCCTCTCAGGCTCTCTGTGGATGCACTGTTACCGTGCCAACTCTGGATGGAGGAAAGAAGCCACTCCCATGCAGTGATATCATAAAGCCTGGCTCCACTCGCCGCCTGATCGGGGAGGGGCTTCCACGGTCCAAGTGCCCCACGCAGCGAGGAGATCTATTGGTGAAATTTGAGGTGCTGTTCCCTGATAGGATCCCCCCGCCCAGCAAAGAGATCATTAGGCACAGCCTGGGACAGTGTTAACGGACAGCCGCACACACAGTCACACGCACAGGGACACGTGCGGTCGCGTGCAGCACGGGACTACTTTTGAACCGAGACTGAGGCAGAGGGTCTGTTCCATCTCTCGGCAACAGACTGAACTGTCTGTCTGTCACAGACTGAGACAAACTCACAGAAACACACACACACACACACACACACACACACACACACACAGACACACACACATTAACTGATGAAAGGTGCTACTCTACAGAGATAGATTGTGTGCAGCCTTTTATTTTGGTCGGCCAGGTCAGGTGTGTTTCAGATTTAGAACGTCTAAATCAACGTGCATGTCAACCAGCCAGTTAGGCTTACTTTGGGTTGACGGGGCTCAAGTTGAGCGCTTGGTTCTTGGTGGTTTTCTCTTGAAGTCATTCAAGCAACATTCGTTTGATCCTGAACAAACAGGAATGCTCGGCGGGTGCACACCTGTACATGTGTGCACGTGCTCTAGTCTCTATGAGAGAAGCCCAGTGTCATGTTTCACTGAACTATATGTACGTTTATTTAAACAACCACTGCATGTGGCATGTGGGACAAGATGACAATACCATGTATGTTTTATATTTAATATAATAAAGGTTTGTTTTAAAAAAACAATTTCTTGAGTTTTTGTCTGATGTTTCATCAAAGAATAGATTCTGGTCAGCAGGGGTTACAAGACTCTTTCACAAGAATGTAACACATACAGGTATTTATAACTGTTGTTGAGTTTATTCCTAGTTCTGCCCAGGTTGTTCTCCAGCTAAAAACTGAGAGTGTAGGAGGTATATAAAAATGTTCAAGTAGGCTGAGTGGATGTGCAGGTAGTGAAGTGCTTTCGGAGTGGAAAGTTGCGTGGGGTGAATGTATGAACCATGAGATACTCCAGCGGAGCTACATCTGACATAACCGGACAGCCTCACCAAATGCAGTACATTCATACACATTACAGTGTACATCATGTGCATCAGAGTTTTCTTGAGGGTTGTCAAGGCTCTCCAGCAAAACGAAGCCTGAGAATGTACTGCTGGAGTGACAGAAGGCAACACAGTACAATCTAGTGCTTGTGAGAACATACTGACATGACAGAGGCAGCGGTGCGAAGCTGAAGTAATGCATAGGTGTTACTTTCTTAGGTTGTTTTGTTATCGATTAAATGGTTCACAGGAGACAGGTTCATTGGTTTCATTCATTCCTGAATAGAAAGTATTCACTGGTTTGAAGTAGACCGTGTGACATTCACCAATTTCCCAGCCCACTTAACACCTCAACATAATTTTGGCCTGTCATTGCGGAGGTGGGTTGCATGTTCAGTAAGTGCTCATTCAGAGTGACTTGTCTGACCTATCACGCCGAACCGGCGGGGAAAGGTCACCCCATTCTCCAGAACAGATTTCATGATTGCTCTGATGGAAGCATAAGTGAGCAGGGCAGAGTGGTGGTATAAATGGCATTATTGTCTCAGATTATACAGTACCCTCCAGAATTATTGGCACCCTTGGTAAAAGTTGACTAAAAATAGGTATAAAAAATAATCTTTAGGTGATTTATTGTACTCCCACAATGAAAACAATGAGGAAAAATACACTCTGCAAGGGAAGCAAATTTATTGTGAGAAAAAGGAAAATCTCATAAAGAAATAAATGTTTTTAATAAAAACACGTCACTCACAATTATTGGCACCCCTACTTGTAATACCTTCTTAAACCTCCCTTTGTCAATCAAACAGCATGTAATATTCTTCTCTGACACCCCATAAAGATTGAGAATACAAAGTAAGGGATTTAAGACCATTCATCTTTACAAAACCTCCCCAGATCGTCCAGATTGCTAGGTCCACACTTGTGCATTCTTCTCGTTGACTCATCCCACTGTTTTTCTATGGAGTTTAGATCAGGGGACTGCTATGGCAATGTCTGAAGCTTGATTTTGTGTTCAGTAAACCATATTTGTTTTGATCTGTGCATTTGTTTTGGTTCATTGACCTGATGAATGATCCAATCATGACCAACTTTTAGGGCCTTGGCAGAGATTGTTTGATTTCCTTTGAAAATGTTCAGGTTTTTCTTGGTGTTCATGATGCCATGCACCTTAATTAGGTTCCCAAGGCCTTTGGGAATTAAAACAGCCCCACAATAGCACAGCCCCTCCACCATAATTCTGATTAGGCATGGGGTTCTTTTTAGTATAGTCATTCTTCTATGTACGCCAAAGACACCTTAAGTGTTTTTAGCAAAAGAGCATCATTTTATTTTCATCTGACAATAGACCACACTCCCAGACATGTCATGGTACCATTCAGTAACTCCTGCCATTTACATTGTTCATTAAATGACTCTACTGGCTTTAACCTGACATGCTGTCTAAATAATCTATTAGCAGTGAGGTCACTTTTGAAGATTTTTGGGGGGGACTTGGTGACCCCAAGATGATAGCTTTGTCTGTAACTCTCAACAGTGGTTCTTATGGATTTTTTTGCCTATCATACCATCCTCCATACTGTGCGTGGGAGCAAAATAGCCATGGGTCTTTGTCCAAGCATGTTTGCCACATTTCCAGATGATTAGAACCTTTTATTCATCAGTTTAACTGGAAATATAGGCATTTTCAACAAAATTCCTAGTTTCCATAGACATTCTCTTACTTACAAATGTCAACACAATTTCTTTTTATTTCAATTTAGTGTATTCTCTTGTCTCTCCAATGTTGAAAAATGACTAGAGGATTTAGCCTCTGAGTGACTTAATTTTCATACCATAGTGAAAAAGAACGTCATGAACTACTTCTGAAAGTTCACAGACACTCTGATTTACTTTAAAACGTTGCATTTACATAGGAAAATGCTCCTGTTAAATGTTGTACATAATATGTTTCAGGGGTGCCAATAATTGTGAGCAAGCTGTTTTTGCTAAAAATATTTATTTCTTTATGAGATTTTCCTTTTTCTCAGAATAAATTTGCTTGCCTTGCAGGGTATATTTTTCCTCATTGTTTTCATTGTGGGAGTACAATATATCACCTAAAGATTATTTGTTATACCTATTTTTAGTCAACTTTTACCAAGGGTGCCAATAATTCTGGAGGGTACTGTATAACATCTATCCTACTGAAGAGTAGAACAGACTTTGCGGCTATTAGTGTCCTCAAACCAGATATTATTTGAGTCATATGAGACGCAATTAATGGAAGCTCACTTAGCATGTGCAAGTCCATATTTTGGAAAAACTCTGGGCTAAATTTTCATTTATTTTCATAATGTCAGCTTGAAATAAATCACCAACTAATGACCAAGGAGCCAGACAGCATTTCTTTACAGCATCAGTCTAGGAGTTTATTGGCTATGGATTTCACATGCCACTAGCCGGTGAGGAAAGAGACACACTGAAACCCAAAAAAGACTGAAAAGACTCGCTAATGTGACTACTGCTTCGAGAAGGCTTGTAAAACAAGGACCTCTAGTGGCAGACTTTAAGTATCGCACCCTTTGAGCCAAGACTGCCATGGAGAGAATATACAGTATGAGGAAGACAACAATTCTGGTTGCATGTCAAAGGGTGGATTTGACTTGGACTGCAGACGTGACTATTTCTGACATTCTGATATGTTTTCAAACTGGAATTGTACATATGCCATGGTTGAAAACGTATCAGAATCTCAAAAATAATCACTGCAATCGTCCTATAGGACAGCTATCAAGTCTAATCCACCTATTGTAAAAGCAGGCCTCAATCACCACCGTGTCTGGAGTGGCCTCAAAGACAACTGAGATTAGGAGATTTAAGATACTATACTTGGAGTCGAATACACCATATTACTAGGCCAATTTTTTATCTTCAACAGGTGCACAGAGTGGTGGTGCTAGTTCCATGACCTTGGTTTTGGTGGCACAAAAACAAAATGTAGGAATGTTTATCATGAGCAGAACTACTACTCAGATGAGTGCTATTTGAGTGGTAGAAAGGCTTTGGTCCTTTTGGTGATTACTGTCTCTTTTATGTTGTCATGGCAGATTGTGGGATCCTTGGATAAACATCATATTTAAACTGTATGTGTACATATTTATACACTTAGAAGAAATCAGACCATAACAAGTGAGTTGTTTGTGTGTCAAACACTTTATTGTAAACAACCTGAGAATATACTGCTTTATTGTAAACAACCTGAGAATATGCCGCTTCATTGTAAACACCCTGAGAAAATGTCGCTGATCCCTTCAAGAGCCACTCTTGCTCCTAAACCATGGCATGAGCATTGCCTCCAGTATCTGCCTGTCCTGTTCATCCTCCTCGGTCTCGTCCTCCTCATACGCTCGAAATCCAAACGTGCTCTGGCTCCTTGGTCGGGTCAGCCTGTTGTTTGGCCGTCGTGGTGAGCGGGGGCCAGCCGGGGGCCGCGGCTGAACGGTCGTCGTCGAACTCTCTGCTTCGACGGGCGACGAGGCCTTCGAGTTTGAGGGCGAGCGCTCGTCCACCTCTGCGATGAGCAGCAGCGCGGGGGACCGGGACACCCGACTGCTGTCCGGCACCTTTGCCCTGGGCATCCTGCGCGGCAGGAGGGACGTCGTCCTGCGCCTTGCTGCTCTTCTGCGCTCCCAGATCTCCTCTGGTTTGCTGCGAGAGTCACCAAAGCTGCATGTGGACGCTGGCTCACTACCATTGGCGGCCACTTGAGCCATTTTCTTGTTCAGTGTGCTTGTCTTTCTAACCGGCAGTTTGGATGGAGGCTGAGGCTTCTTAGTAGCGACATCCTGGTTTGAGGCAGGCTTCTTCTCGTCGGTAATTTGTTCAGTGGACTGCTTGACTGCCTTCTGGGACCCTTTTACCGGAGGAACATCTTCCTTCCTGAGGTCTTTCAGAAGCATCACTTCCCTGTTGCTCGCAGAGGAGGCTGTCATAATGGATTCTTCCACAAGCAGGGGAGACAGGGTTTGGAGATGTCCATCAGAAACGTCTTCAATATCAAAGTTGTTATCAATGTTAAGTGGGGGCAGCTTGCGGCAGTGGGCATGTGCATTTTCCTGAAGGGCACTGGCGGCAGACATTTTCTTGGTCAATGTGCGTAGACCACTCTTTCTTATCGGCAGTTTGGATGGAGGCTGGGGCTTCCTGGTAGTGACATCCTGGTTTGAGGCAGGCTTGTTCTCGTTGGTAATCAGTTCAGTGGACTGCTGGACTGCCTTCCAGGTCTTTGTGACGTCTTTCAGAGTCACCTTCTTGACCTTCTTCAGAGAGGAGGCTGGCGTGTTGGATTCTTCCACAAGCAGGGGACAAAGCTTTTGGGGATGTCCATGAGAATCAACTGCCATATCGGAGTTCTCATCAGTGTGGGTCACAGGATATTCAGAGCTGACCAAGTTGGGTGTATGGGCAAGTGGGGGCAGCTTGCAGCCGCGGACAGCTGCATTGGCCTTCCGTGGAACAGCATCGGTCAGCAATGGTCCAGGCCGTCTGTGCTTTGGCAACAGAGGGCACCTGGAGGGCTCTTCCAGGGCAGCCACAGATGAACGTCCTTGCATCACTGCCCTGTGACTGAACTCTGTGTTGATGGCATTGCCACTGCTTAGAACCCTCAGCTCTGGGATGATAGGTTTGTTCCACCGCCGTGGCAAGAGTATGCCATTACGAGGCCAGTGGTTATTCATATTTCTGAAATTTGAAATAATATGAATTCAACATAAACAACTGATGTAGGTTGATTATTGGGGACATGGAATGAGATATTCAATTCAGTTTGAATATTATATATTATATTATATTATATTAATATTATAATAACTACTTTAAATAGGCCTATGTGGTTCGTTTCTCCATATAAATACTTACTTTTTCTTTGCGAAGAACTTCCTTGGAAAAAGTGCTTAAAAATAAAGACGACTCTGCTCTCAAGTTTGTGTTTCAAAGTGAATGGCAACAACAAGATATGCGGCTTATATATCATCGGCATAAGTTATTTTATTGTGACGCAATCGCTTGGTCGATTCGTCTATGACGTCAGTAAATCAGCCTTGTCGCCGTGTTCGAGCTCTGTGAAGAGAAATTAATGGGAAAATGAACTAACAATGGTTTATGTCAAAATGAAAACAGAAAATGAGAACTGTCCACAGGGTGGCGCTGTATGCTATATATAAAAATCTAGACACCCTAGCGGCAGGCTACACTTGTCATGATGATGGCGAAATGGTGATGTTACCTCTAGGCTACATGTGTAAAATGTATTTTAAAATAGCCTAGGCCTTCTCCGGGGCATTCTGGGGCATTCAAATCAAGGGGAAGATGAATAAAGAAATGTTGTGGCAATGCTTTCTTGGTGGTCTTCAGACATGAATATGGTGAATGGGCTATCTTATTCATATTATGTATTGATAGATCCTTTAATTTGTGCCTCACAGTTTCCAGATTTGCTTCTATTTAATTTAGGCAGTATTATTTAGGCACTTTATCCTGCATTCTACGCATGAAACTAGGTTTATATTGAAGTAAACTCGTAGCCTACGCTAGTTCGAATAATTTGCATAGGCCTATAGCCTTTTTACCATATCATATTAGCGTTTGCATAACATTTGGATTTCCAAACTCCATGTCCATAATAAGCAGGAATGTAGTGGTAAAAGGTGGATAAACTGAATTCTTAGATCACGGTGAGGTTTTTTTTTTTTTTTTTTTTTTAAAGGTGTTCAGAACTGGTGCAATTGTGCAATTGGTGAATAAACTCTTTTGACAGGTGGATATATTCTCATAAAGAGGTGGATAAACTACGTTTACTTGCGTTTAGTGTCCACTAAATCGACAGGGCATTTGCGAAACCACAGAAAAAGCCTCTCAGGCCTAGGCTGCTCTCGTTACAGGGTAGGCTAGATTTTTTATCAGAGACTTTCCTCCAATATTTGTCAAGGAGCAACCAAAGGGGCGTGTTTTTTTAAATGAATAATTGCGGTCAGATTGTTCTCAATTATGCTAGTGGCTAGGAAAGATGGCAATACGCAAAGTTGACAAGAAAGTAGGCTACGCATTAGGTAGTGCGTTAGGTACAAATAAACGGTCGAGAGATTTCTGTTTGGATGTAAATATAGTAGCCTACAGGCGAAAGCAATTGGACTTTTGAGGGATCATGTCAGCAGCACCTGTGCATGCGTCTTTTGAAGACACACCTGTGCTCTGTAGGCCTATCATCTGGGAAATCGTTCGTCAATCACAATTACCTTTAATCATTTCACCATCAAATCGTACGTCAATCACAATTACCTCCAATCATTTCACCATCAATTCAGTGATATGAAAAGTCTGAAATGGATCAACCACCAGTGTCTGCGACACCCTCAGTGACGGCAAACATTCCGGGTTTGACCATCGTAATTATTCTTCTCGTGCCGTGCCTACTGCTAGTGCTGCTACTCAACTGCCTGCTGCTTGGGCACAAGTTGCTGCTTTTAGCAGGAGGCAAGACTCGGGTGCGCTCAAGCTCGCAGTGCTCACTGCTCCAATCCACGCGTCAAAGAGTTTCCCACTTCTCAGATGGACCGTCATTCTCGTACCCCAATGGGAGGACTTATGGCCCTGTGTCCAGGCCGCTCCTGGTCGTGCCCAATACATCGTCGCTCACCTCATCACAAGAGCGCGTGGCCGGTTGTCTGCGCTATACGCAACCAGACGGAGCCACTTGCGCTGGCTCTGGCTCTCTGCCCGTGCCAAGCACGCTCTTGGCAGCAACATCAACCACCGGCTCAGCAGCCAGGGTAGGCCTGCCACGTCGGGCACGTGCGTATTTTAGTGGACCTGTGAAGTGGCGGAGAATTCCACTGGATCCCACGCAGTCCAGCGACTCTGACGTAGAACGTGCCAACACGGTACCTCCGAACTCTCCTGCTCCAAGGGTAAGGATTTTTACCTCCTAGTGTTGATAAAACATGTTGGCCTAATGTCCGGTTAACGTGTGTGTGTGTGTGTGTGTGTGTGTGTGTGTGTGTGTGTGTGTGTGTGTGTGTGTGTGTGTGTGTGTGTGTGCGCGTGTGTGCGTGTCTGCCTTGTGCTGCAGTGTTGTGGGCCGCTGCGCCAAAGCAGCACCCTGGAAGTCCATGGTGACGTGGAACTTGGATTTGTAGATCAGGTCCACATGGAGTGTGAGGTCGCCAGCAGTATCCCGCCAGAGAACTCCTACTTCATTGCATCTGCAGGATCCTCTGCAGGCTCCGCTGTAGGACCTGGACTAGACAGCGACTTTGGCGCAAGCGCAGGCAAGGGACACATCCACTTGTCAGGGTCTGGGTAACAACTGTTTTGACTTAAACATGGCCTAACTGTAGAATAATATTTGGATGTATTTCTGAGTTGTGTGTGTACGTCTGCAGGTGTGTCTCTGCGCATCTTGTCTGCAGACAGTGAGGCTATGGGATGTGGACTGTGGGCGTCAGCGTTGGAGTGGGACTACTACGACCCCAGCTACATCACACAGAACGAGCTGCCGCCTCCACGTACACACGCCCCCAGCATAGCTCCCAAACAGTACTGGATCTGACCCTTTGACCAGTACTGGCCTCGAATTTCCACTGCGTTAAAAATAGCATCAGTAGTGTGTCACCAGAACACGTGCACCCACACAACACATACACTACTGGAGGCTGGAGCAGGAATCACTTGTCACTCACTATGTTAAATATACTTCACTCACATAAGTCTGGTTTTATGTTTATTTATGGTTGTCGATCACTGTAGTTCACTATGTTCATCACTGCTTACTACAGACGTTTTTGTGTGTCACTTGACATCTGATACAGTTCTCACTGTTAACCTTTTCCATGTCACTTTTTGTGTAAGTTACAATGTTCACTTTTCTATTTATACACCATATACTGCTGAAATAAATGTTGTAATAAACTTCATAAATATGTAGTCATGTAATTAAGATTTTGTTTATTTTCATATCTGAGGACCTAGAGTCCAACAGTTTTTGTACAGGGGGCTGTGGGCAACCAAGGGATTATATAAAACAAGTTGAAGACCTTTGTCAAGGTTGCAAAATGGTGGCCTAACTGTGGGATGAGGAGTAATCACCCATGCCTACCAAGGTAATTGCTGAACATACTCAGGTGACTTGACCATTGCATCTGCAGTGTTGAAGTGGTGAACATGCTTGAAAATCTACATTAATGAAATTGACCAGCCAATTTAACCATTTTTCATGCAAATGTCAATTAAAACAAACTACTGAAGTCACCCTCTCATTTTAAGCTCTTCTATAAGAGCCATCAAGATCATTTTTATATAAATTACAGAACCAAGACTTGCCATCACAGCTGAGAAACTTTATTTGGTACAGAATAATGGAACGTCATTCAGGTTCGCTTGAAGTGTACCAGCCCCTCTCTTTACAGATACTAAATGAACTTGATACATGACAGCCAAATGCAGTGGGTCTATGACTGAAGACAAAAGCAGTTGTGTTGGAGTAGAACACTTTATTCTCTGTTGGGAGACTTCTGTACATTAAAGATCAAGTGCTGCGTATTTTCTTTTTTTTTTGACGTCGGTAGAAACATAAAATTGGAGCACTATGCAAATATGGACAACACAAATAGAGGAAACTTATTCGAAGCTGGACAAGAACTGCAGGACAAGCTCCTTCAGCTTGGCGTCTGATGCCTCTGAGATCTTACCGTCGGCCCTGAGAAACAAACACATTGAATTAGATTAGATTAGGCTGAGGGGAGTCAAAGAAGAAAAGGAACCAAAAAAAAAAACTGAAACCACTTATTTACCTGATGGCAGAAAGCAGATCCTGGTGCTGGCTAAGAATGTGTTGCAAGAAAGCCTTCTCGAATCTTGTGATTTTGCTGGGCTCCATCTTGTCAAGATGTCCCCTGACACCGGCGTAGATTACTGTGACCTGCTCCTCAATGGCCATGGGAGCTGCAAAAGACATCCAGTTGTTGAAGTGGTTTATTCCTGACGCAGTTTAGACAAATGTATCAACTGATGTCTCCTTCAATAATGGTCCTTCAATATGGGATTACTTGTTTTTGCACTTAACACCAAAGAAAGTCAAATTCTAATTAAACTTAATTTTAGGTTTGTTGTCGTGTAGTCTATTAATCAAACTAAGCACCCATGGCATTATGGGTACCAGTGTAGACATAGACAATTTCTCTATGCCACCTCCTGACACAATCTCGACCAAAAGTAGCCGGATTGCAACGCCTCAAGGGGCAATTCTTCAGACATCTATAGCAGGAAATGCCCAGACTGCGGTTTCTATATTGTTTAAACATGGATGCTTTGAGAGGTGTACTTACAGTACTGTCCCTGCTTCAGCAGCTCAGTCAGACGCACGCCCCTGTTCAGCAGCTGCTGAGTGGCAGCATCCAGATCAGAACCGAACTGAGCGAAAGCAGCCACCTCACGGTACTGGGCCAACTCCAGCTTCATGGTACCGGCCACCTAGCAAAAACAGGCAAGACACATGAGCGCCACCGTCATTAGCCTAATATTTTGTGAGTTGAGCGTGTTCTATGAACTCTATTGATTAACAAAAGATTTAACCCAATAGAGAGATCAAGTTCAGGGAGCTGACCTGCTTCATGGCCCTGGTCTGAGCAGCGGAACCCACACGGGACACGGACAGACCCACGTTGATGGCTGGCCGGATACCCTTGTAGAACAACTCTGTCTCCAGGAAGATCTGTGGCAGAGGAGAGCGAAATCAGTAACCAGAACACACAAGTCAGGGGCGTGTCTTGTAAAGAAGCTAAGGTATGACCCCGCACCTGTCCGTCTGTGATGGAAATGACGTTGGTTGGGATGTAGGCAGACACATCACCGGCCTGTGTCTCAATGACGGGCAGAGCAGTCAGGGATCCGCCCCCGAAGTTGTCGTTCATCTTGGCGGCACGCTCAAGCAGACGGGAGTGGAGGTAGAACACATCACCGGGGTAGGCCTCACGACCAGGGGGACGACGCAGCAGAAGGGACATCTGACGGTAGGCAACAGCCTGCAAGGGGAGAAGAGGGGACCGGTTACGGACCACAACCCAACTATACAGGTTTGCATCTCAGCAATAAGGGACTATGATGACAGGATGCATTACAGTTTAAATCAGACGCCATAATTGAATACATCCACCACCTCACTCCAATATCTGTTGACTACATGGGATGAGCTGCATCTGAAAAGGAAAGGGCAAGCAAAGACTCACCTGCTTGGACAAATCATCATAGATGATCAGGGCGTGCTTGCCATTGTCTCTGAAGTACTCTCCCATGGAGCAGCCGGAGTAGGGGGCCAGGTACTGCAGGGGGGCGGCATCAGAGGCGGTGGCGGACACCACGATGGTGTACTTCATGGCGTCAGCATCGGTCAGACGCTTGACCAGCTGGGCCACGGTGGAACGCTTCTGGCCAATAGCAACGTAGATACAATACAGCTTCTTCTTCTCGTCTGTTCCTTCGTTGAAGCGCTTCTGGTTGATGATTGTGTCAATGGCAATGGCGGTTTTGCTGTATGCGGGGACAGATTATCCATTTGTTAGCATCATGGTAGATTCTCTTTGGAGAATCTTAATTCAGCTTAAGCCTAGCTTACACTGACAGATTTTGACAGAATTTGTTAAAGATTCTTGAAAGATTGTAGTCTTAACTAATGCCCCACATTCAAGCTTTACACAAAAGACTACAATCTTTCAAGAATCTTTCCCAAATCTTGTCAAAGTCTGTCAGCGTAAGGTCGGCTTAAGTCAGCCTTGTTGGCACATCAAGTTTTATAATTGTACTCCACGTCTTACCCAGTCTGTCTGTCACCGATAATCAGCTCACGCTGTCCACGGCCGATGGGCACCAGGCTGTCTACGGCCTTGATGCCAGTCTGCATGGGCTCCCTCACAGAGATACGGGGGATGATGCCAGGGGCCTTCAGACCCACACGTCTGCGCTCATTGGAGCCAATGGGACCCTGTGTGCAAAACATACAGTTAAGAGTCACAAAAATCACAAAATGAAACACCCTTCACTACCAAAACAGGCAAACATGTACACATGCGCGCACACAAATGACTTTACCTTTCCGTCGATGGTGTTACCCAGGGCATCCACAACACGGCCCAGCAGCTCCACACCGACTGGGACGTCCACAATGGCACCGGTACGCTTTACGATGTCACCCTCCTTGATCAGTTTGTCGTTACCGAACACCACAACACCAACGTTGTCAGGCTCCAAGTTCAGAGACATACCCTGAGGAGAAAATATTTCATTTTTAATTCCAGTTCAGAGTGAGGATGGGCAGTTATGCAATTACCATAAAGCATCTTAAGGCTCCGACAGGAGGAAGGTGGTTAATAGGGCTCGGGATCGTGACATGAAAACTTTGCGGGCAGCCATGTTGGCAGCATCACTCCTTAGTTTACCATGCGACTCGTAAGGAGTTACTTCCGCCTGTTAAGTGTGTTCGTGTTACTTCGTTTTTGCCTTTCTGGTCGTATGTTACCATGTAGTGGGGTGTAATGGCGCAACCATGTTCAGAGAGCTACCAACATGGCGGCAATATTCCTAGAATGCAATGCACGTGCCCAAGCCCTATTAAATTTTGCATTCAGCTCACCTTAAGGCCAGAAGAGAACTCCACCATCTCTTCTGCCTGCACATTCCTAAGGCCATAAACACGGGCGATACCGTCACCAATGGACAGCACACGGCCGGTCTCCTCTAGCTCAGCCCCGGTGTCAGCACCCAGGATCTTCTCCTCCAGGATACTGGAGACCTCTGCAGTTCCTGTAAAGCATTCAGGTAACAGCTAGCATCAATAGCATGTTACTGTAAACATCTGAAGGTGACCCAAGCTCTGTCCAAACCGCCAATTACCTATTCTACCTCATTTCCATTGTCGTCGGCTAGGGCCATCATGCCATACAGTCAACTTCCAGAAACCTGCTTAGAGCTGCCAATTGCCACCACAACTTCCATTCTGCTTATGAGGCACCTTAATACATGCCTACAGATTTCCTAGTTATATAAATGAGTGCAATCACTGACAGTTTCGCTCATCATTTCAACATTTATATCATATATCTTGTTATTTCATTGTTACTGAAAATCCGCTTCACTGAAAATGAGGACTACACTCAATGAAACATCAAAAACAAATAAAGTTTGAATGAACACTTAAAATAGTAACTTGAAGAGCACAATACACTAATCTGTTCTACAATCAATACTGGTATTAAAATGCTGGTGCTTATATCTTTAAGTCTAATATACATCTGAATGTTGTATACATCAAGCAATCTTGTATGAAATATATGCAGCATGTATTGTGGCTGGGTTTTGCTGAAGCTTTTATATTAAAGGGAGTCTCCTGGTCAGTCTTAGCATTTGCTTTTAAGGACTCAAATGCTGTAAATCACATTGAGACAGCTACAATCTTACAGTCGCAATACAAATGAGATATTTGATACAAACACTGTGACCTTACTGACATTGACTTATCTGCCCAAATTAGACCTTTAACTAACATCTATTCCTAATGACATTGCAGACAATTACAAAGATACCTTACACTGAACTCTTAAATTAATTGAACTCATGAATGATCCAATCCGATCTCAGAAATCCAATCTCACCTGTTTTCTGCAGCCATGGGCTGGTGGTGTGAAGATTTTTGGCCCCGACGCAAGCTGCTGCGACATTTTTAGGGATCTGAGAGAACACAATAAGTCAATATCATTAGTGATTAGAGGTCACGGCAATTACAAGAAAGGTAAGTTTAGATTGTCGTCTTCAGGCTGTTCAGGCTCTCTGACCTTCAGATGCTTATTTCGGTCTTCGCGCTACAAGGACACATTTCCGCACACAAAAGGGTAGCTAAACTCGCCAGCACTAGTGTGTCAGCCTACGGCTACGGTAATCCACGACTCTTGTCAATCACCAGTTTACAGCTAACTGGCAACCTAGCTGACCAATGTCACCTGCTCCACGACCTAGTTCTTAATGTTCGTTACATGCAAAGCTTAAAACTCAGAGCGTTGCTAACGTTAACGTGTTACGTTAAAGTTAACAAACCTTCAGCTAACGAGGTTGGGTTGCACAAAAGTAATTTCGCAGAATAAACATCGCTATGCCCTATCCTGAGTGACATTAGCTAACGCATAGCTAATGCATAGCTACTATTAAGTTTTAAATACTCAATTGCCATTGGAATTGTTACCAATGACAATTTAGAACATGGTGTCCTAAGTTAGCTAACAGTGTCTAGCTAACTACAACACGTTAACATCATGATCAGACACCACCTCCCACAAATGTCAGCTAAAGCTGCTAACATTAGCATCTGACCTTCACCGTCAAATGTCACTATTGAAAACACAGTGCCTGCTGTGATCCAACTGTCGTGCTACGTTCAGATATGTTCACTGGCAGTCCATTAATGCAAATGTTTAGATAACTTATTGTTATCTACGCCATTCACAATAAAATAAAGTTGCACTGACAGGCTGCGCGTGCAGCAGGCCCTCTGTGTGCAAGATGGCGGTCCGCGGCAGACCGTCCTCGTCATTCAAGTGGATGACATTCATTTGAACAAACCGAATAAAATCTTACTAAAATGAATCTAATGAAACAATTATTAAGTGTAGAATACTCACGAATCCGGCTCTGCGGGGAAGGGTGCGGGCCAAAGCCGCAGCGACGCGAACCGACAGCATGATACCCTGACACACAAGCTAGTCTTCCACCACAAGCCGGCTATTTCGCGAGCAGCGGAATGAAGGAAATGGAGGGCACAGCATCGGCTCATATAGAAAGGTCATTGTGACCCGGAAGAGCTTCTACATGAGCAACTTTACACTAAACGTTAAATTGTAACTTTTCTTTAAACGTTAAATTTTAAGTTTCGAATGACAGCATGTGCAAATATGTATGCAATATCGCATTAGAAGTGTGCTATACGATTAAATAAATGATTAGCCTTTTAAGAAATTATATGTCAAACAGACAGGGTTAACAATTTTTTTTTTTTTTTTTACGATTCATTCAGTTTAATGATGTTGTTGATGAAAAGACTGGGCCTACCATGACACCACTACCTTTGCAGGCACCTTGACCTTATAGAATAAAGGTGTCATCTTGAGTAACTCTTGTTTGCCAGCTCAAGAGTGCAGATTGTCTGGGGTTGTCATGGGGTTAATCATTTTTAAATTTTGAAAAATCAGACTATCCTCTCCTTCCAGTTAGATGCTGTTTAAATATGCCCCTCTAACAGTGAAGTTGGATGCTTGGTGACACATAACCATAGTCGTTCTGAAACCCTGTGATCTAACATGACACGAGACATCCCACCCTCCACATTAGTATTTTTTTCTGATGGGTGTTGAATTGTGTTAATACAGATTATAAAGTCAGGATTTGGCGTAAACGGCATGCAAACATCACACCTCGAATTCACTATACAGGCTGGAGACGGTGGTGTAATGGTGTGGGGGATGTTTTCTTGGCACACTTTGGGCCCCTTCTGATGGCTACTTCCAGCTGGATAATGCACCATGTCACAATGCATGGATCATTTCAAAATGTTTCTTGAATTAAGGCAGTTCTGAAGGCAATAGGGGGTCTAACCTGGTATGGTGTACCTAATGATTGGTTAGGGGAGTGTAGGTCTGATAAATCTGAGAATCTGCTACTATGTTTTGATTAAGATTTGTTAATAGTTTTTTATTTTTACACTCTCAGATGGACCAAGATGTTATGGCTGCAATAGATGACAACACCTTGCCCAGGAAACATCTGGGTGTTTGCCAGGAACTGGACCAATGGTGAATGCCATGAAGAAAGGCAGAGAATCCTGATCGGCTTTGGTCCAAAATGAAACTGTCATGCTGTGGCCCAGCATCAACAGGCACTCAAGCCCATTCTCGTAAAGCTTTTGGTGCTAAATTCTTGAAGATGGAAAAATATTGTTTCCATTCCAGAATGGGAAATCCATGAAAGGGCATATGGATGACTTTGAATTCACACGTGTTATGGGTTCAGTGGAGCCTTTAGAAGACACACTGTCTGTAGCAAGTCTATATGATCTGACTCATAAGATACTTACGGTAGATTGTATGTCTACTCTAAGAAAAAAAAAACTGAAACCAATTTGAATGACACACCTCATCAGGACAGCTCACTTGCAGAGAACACTTGCATTATACAGCAAGCAAGACTTCAACTCCAGTCAGAATTTCTCCAAGTGCTTGCCTTTCTATCATGACCTTCAAGAGTTCTTCAAGCTTGTTGCCAGATCCTGATCATTGTTGCCTGATATCTCTCCACAGCCCTGTAATGCTTGTTAGTGTGGCTCATGAAATGGTGCAATGTCTCCCTCCAGCCCTGTCATGTCTACATAATGCAGCTGTCATTCAATTGAGGATGATGAAGAAATATAGTTTCTTGGTGATCCTATAACCTGTGAGATGACAAGTACCACTCTAGTGCATGCCCCACAGGTTCCCCCTCCGCCTCCATTTGAAAGTTTGCTAACAGGTAGTGATGTTGCTCCGATGTGTGATGACTCCAGCTCCTCTTTCTATGAGAAAACCCTGGAAATGTTGCAGAGAGGCAGATTGTCACTACTCGTTCAGCCCACTGCATGTCAGATTTGATTTAGGATTTTTTTCTGACCCCAACATCCTGGATGCTAATATAGCTTTTCAGCAGGCTCTGGAAAATAGTGACATTGAAAATGGACAGTGAGCCCATGGGGTAAGTTTTACTTATCATGGACCTGTGGCACCACATTCAAGGTGCCTGCCTAACGCCATACTAAAGAAAGAGAGTGGGAGGCTGTGGCTCGAATTGTGGCCTTTGGCTGGCAGAAGTACAAGTATCTTCTATCGAGCTGGCACCGCCATAGTAGAGGCCTTCTCCATACCTGTCTCTACATGCAGCTTGATGTAAGCTTTCTTCAATTACATCAGCACCAGTGAAAAAGATACCCTCACAGAGGCTTGAAATGATTTCTACCAAGCCGAATTAGATGAGCCGTTAACAATTCTTTGCGGTCACAGCTGAACATTTCTACAGAGCAGAATTTGGCCAAACTTCTGGATGAAATTGTGCACAACAGCACAAGGAACTTGCATAAGAACCGGCATTTATTTTCAAATGTTCAGTTCAGTTTTATTTCTTTGTCCCATGGGCAATTTGATGGCAGACAGGATCACATACCTCACAACAATAGACAAAACATGTTACAAAATAATTATTTAGTTGTGCTAAATAGGTCTGACAATGCCTAAAAAGATGAGTCAGTAAAACCAAGATAACATTTAAGTAAATAAGTTAGATATAAGAGGAGGAAGTGAATACGGGGGTCTATCCTTTCCTTTTTGTGTGCATTCAGTACGTGGATAGAAAAGGGGATAAAGGAATTTTTGTGCCTTTGTTTAAAAGCAATGGGAGCTTTAAAACGCAGGCCAGATGCACGTATTCAGAATATTGGAAGAGTATTACAGAGAGACTCTTTCACAACTGAGGTTCTGGCAAAGACCCTCGATGATTTGAAGCCAGGCCAGGAATGACCAAATGCACCAACTTCCCAAGAGAAATCCTGCAGAGAGGACAACGTGTCTGCATCTTCTTCGCTTCATTTGAGAGATGGATGATCCAGGGATTAGACTCCTAAAGAATCTCATCCTCACTTTCCAATCAAATTCTTTTCAAAACTGAATTCCGAACCCCTTGTGACATGTAATGCATATACATTATCTTCCCATGTATTTGTATGGTTGTGTTGAGGTCCATTTCAAATCCAATATGTGACGTGTCATCTGATTGGTAATCAGCTTTTTATACAGTACCCCCCATAATTATTGGCACCCCTGGTTAAGATGTGTTAAGAGTCATTGCATGAGAAAACCAGGCAGAGGTGGGAAGATGGGGGTCGGCCAAATCGGCTCATACTTTGTATATGTGATAAGTATGTGGAACTATGAACAGCCATATACTTAAAACCCTCCAGCTGTTTTTTGTTATGGAGTTCTGGGACCCCTCTCAGAGACCCTCAAAATCAACAATTCATGGCTGAAAATGACTGAAATTGCCATTTCTACCCTGATTATCCTGATAAAGATATGAACATAAGCTTTATATTTCCATAGAGCCTAGGTAGCATAGTTTTAAAGACCAAAAGGTGCACCGAGGGGTTATCTACACCACTGAAAGCAGAATTTTCCTCCCTCTAAATTTCGGTCATTTTTAAGAAGCATTATCTCGTATTCGCAGTGGCTTTGGTGGATGGTTTTACAGCTGCTGGAGAAAGGAACATCTACTGATTCAAAAACAATTGTCGTCTAATTGGGCCACACATAATGTGTGCCGTGCCAGGAGGGTCTTTAGCAGGATTTTTCGTGTTTTGGCCTATGATAAACCATATTCAGATCGCCATCACATGGCCATACCATGGCATTACATCACAAACAGATGTAATGCCAGATGTTTGCGATGTAATGGCATGGTATGGCCACTCGGTGGCGATCTGAATAGTCTAGTTTCAAATGTATGACAACCAAGAACAACAATGCATGCAGAGGTCTGCACTCTTTGAGTGCTTTTCTAGTTAATTAAAGCTTTCTTTAACAATTTGTCATACAGTGACACAAAAATTTACCATAAATTACCCTATAGTGAGATATTATTACCTGGTTTATTATACTCCAAAACCCGAAAACCCCCCGTAAAGACCCTCCTGGCACTGCGCACATTATGTGTGGCCCAATTAGACGACAATTGTTTTTGAATCAGAAGATGTTCCTCTGTCCAGCAACAGTAAAACCATCCACCAAAGCCACTGCGAATGTGAGATAATGCCTCCTAAAAATGACCAATTTTAGAGGGATGAAAATTCTGCTTTCAGTGGTGCAGATAACCCCCTAGTGCACCTTTTGGTCTTTAAAACTATTCTACCTAAGCTCTATGGAAACATAAAGCTCATGTTCATATCTTTATCAGGATAATCAAGGTAGAAATGGCAATTTCAGTCATTTTCAGCCATGAATTGTTGGATTTTTGAGGTTCTCTGAGAGGGGCCCCAGAACTCCACAACAAAAAAGAGTTCGAGGGTTTTAAGTGTATGGCTGTTCATAGTTCCACATACTTATCACATATACAAAGTATGAGCCGATTTGGCCGACCCCCATCTTCCTAGCTCCTGCTGGTTTTGCCTGGTTTTCTCGTGCAATGACTAAAATTACAAAATTAAATTTTTTAAAGCCTTAAAATAAATGCAGTTTTTATTGTAGAAGCAATGTAGAAGAATGTCGTACCACCTCAAGCTGGTCATTTCAGTTGGTTTTGCTGGTCTACATTGCTGGTTTTTACTGGCCATGCCAGCTTATGTTGGTCATTCTAGAAAACCAGCTTGACCATCTCTGTCAAGCTTGGCAGGCTGGTCACCAGCATGACCATCTTACACCAGCTGTATCCCACACGACAGGCTGGTCACACCAGCACTACCAGCTTTCTCAGATGGTAACGCCAGCATGTCTAGTTGGCGGCCTTACCAGCTGCACCAGCAATGACCAGTAATAGCTGGAAGAAAACCAGCTGTCTGTCGTTTCTTGCTGTTTTTTTCAGCAGGGAAATAAATGTAATTTCTGTCATTTCTACAGTAGTTTACAAAGTTGATCAGAGTATGTACATGAACATTTCATTTGATGAACATTTAATTAGTAATTCTTAACATCCTGTTTCCCTGGGGTATAAATATGATGTGACACAGAGGCCATTTCTCTTCAACATGGGAAAGACAAAGGAACACACTGTAAGGCAGATGTGTGTCGACCTTCACAAGTCAGGCAATGGCTACAAGAAAATAGCCACTCGCCTACACCTGCCCATATCTACGGTCAGAGGAATCGTGTAAAACAAACTGGAACAGTGGTAAACAAGCCTGGAAGAGGACACAAGCTTATTTTGTCACCACGCATAGTGAGGAGGATGGTAAGAGAAATAAAACAATCTCCAAAGCTCACGATTGCAGAATTGCATCAAATGGTTGCATCTTGGGGTCACAAAATCTCCAAAACAACCATCAGGCGCTATCTACATGCCAACAAGTTGTTTGGGAGGCATGCACGGAAAAAACCTTCCCTCACTCAAAATCAAGCGCAAATGTCTGGAATTCGCTAAGCGGTACTGGGCCTTCAACTGCGACCGTGTGCTTGCAGATGAGACAACCTCATGCCCACTGTGAAGTATGGGGGAGGATCGGTGATGCTGTGGGCCTGTTTCCCTTCTAAAGGGGCTGGGAACCTTGTTAGGGTGCATGGCATCATGAATGCTTTGAAATACCAGGATATTTTCTATCTATGGGTCGTCACTGGGTCTTTCAGCAAGATAATGACCCTAAACATATGGCCAAATCTACACAGAAATGGTTCACCAGACACCGTATCAAGCTCCTACTATAGACATCTCAGTTCCCAGACCTCAATTGAAAACCTGTGGGGTGAGCTGAAGAGGAGAGTGCAGTCCCTCCGATTGAGCCCTGTCTACGGTGAGTGTCCAGACCCTACATCTTGATGTGGGTCTGGCTCGTCAGGCTAGTCAAATATCTCTCTTTTTGTTTTCTCTAATCTTGTGAAACATTATAGGAGAAGATTAGGTGCTGTTTTTATATTAGCAAAAGGGGGTTGTACAAATTATTAACATCAGGGGTGCTATTGTGGCACACATGATTTGATGTAAATGGAGGGCGCTGTAGGCTAATACAGTACATAATATGAGACACTTGGAGCTTTGTCGATACATTTAGTAGAAATATGCAATTTAACCTTTCTGTGGACTTCTTATATTTTTTGTGACATACTTTATGACTGCATTTGATTAAAAAAATAAGTAATAAAAACAAGTAAAAAAGGAAACATGCAATTAATCATTTGTGCTTTTTCCAACCACAAACAATAGACATCACACATCAAGTCCTTCCAGGAAGGCTTTTATCGCTGGTCTCAGGGGTAGTTGTACTGCTCCTTCAGCATCAGGAAGGTGAGTCAAGTTGTGTTCTTCCATCACCAGCAAGCACAGGTCATGTTACTGTGTTGTTCACTCAGCCTATCCCACAATTCCCAGTCCCAATTTAAAACAAATTAAACCAAAACCCATCATAATTCTGAACCGAGGACTTTTAATGGAATACGATGCAATAAAAGCAGCCAGTTTTGAATTTTGAAACAATGTGTTAGGCTAGCCTGCTCTGCTGATGTTTTGATCCGACTTAATCGTTTATTATGGGAAAAAAGACACCGTAGACAAGAAAGATTAGACCTAACCCGCATTTCAAAGTTTAGCTGACGCTCAAGTGGAATAACATGCCGTATTCGTCGCAGCTAACGGTAAGTGAAAAAATATACGTGTAGTGAATTGTCATTGCCTTAATCATCAGAAACTGTCGGCCTCATAGCTTATCGTCGCAGTCGGCGAGTGTAAGCGGAGCCATGTCTGGATGTCACGATAAGTATCATATTTATTTTTTTCCCCCTTTACGTTGTTGCTGGGAGGTTAGGGGAACGTTAATGCAACCAAATATTGTAACGTTCCCTAAAAGGTAGGAGAACGTTCTGCTAACCAAAATAAATAACCAGAAAAAAACGTTGCATTTTCGTCAGGAAAACTTTCCTGGGGAACCATGGGGCAACTTTCGCAACTTTCAGGCAACGTTCCCCTAACCAAGAAAAAACCGTTCTAAAAACGTTCTCCTAACCAGAAATCGTTAGCTGGATCCATCATTCATTGAAATCTAGTTGCTGAAGCAGTGTACCAATAGCACCTTTGCGCTCTATCTGATAACTCGCAGCCAACATCTGTGATTGGCAGCCTGCGGTGCGCATGGCGTAGCCTACTGGCCAGGCTATTACGCACAACTATTACGCACTCAACCACACAAGTTATCACTTCTTTCCACTTCGTTGCGTGCAGATAGCATAGGCCTACCCTACCCAGTGAAATCTTCCTTGAACAACATCTGCAGCCTGTTGGCATGGACATTCTCTGTCCCACGGTCCGATGTCAGGATCTTTGAGCAGCCTCCGAGTTTGGTGACAGCTTCAATAGGCTGCACAATGACGCAGCGGTTGCTATTGGTGGAGTTATAGGCCTAATGTGCCTTGAAAACCCATCAATGCACCCGTTCACTCCGATGCCAAAGGGGTCAGTTCATTATAAGAGTCCATGTGCCACATATAATTCGCTCCCGGACCTCGCACATAGCTCCTACCTTTCCGAAGCGCAACGGTTTCGGGGTCAAGCTGGTCTGGATCTCGCACACAACATCTCGAGTGACAGGAGCCAAGACTAACGGCACCTTTCATGCATTCTGGCCCAATTGTAATGTATACGTGCATCTGCTTCGAGATAAAATCAACAACCTCGGCTGGATAATTGTATCTCCGCCAGTAAAGAGAGTCTTCTGCGAAGTTGCCGCAGACTCTTCAAATTATTTCCAATTAGGAGACGCAGTGCAATATCCCTCTGCGTCGATTCCTGATCAAATTATTCCTCTAGTATCAACTGGTCGATTATTCCAGACATGACGACGACGAAGGGAAAGAAGAAATAACTTGGAAGTCAAGCAAAAAAGGGGGCGTCAGCCGTGACAACGCTTTCTCTAATGTATCAAAATTTTGTTTATATTTTCAAAATGAAATGGTTTGCTGGCATAAGTCCGCGGCGTTAGTTCGATGATAATTGACGTATTGTTTACATTGTGTTGAATAGAATTCAAAAGGAACCATAAATTGTAAATAGCGGTGGCCAAAGAATATTTGTAGGATAGCGTGACGGTGCTGGTCGATTATTCCAGACATGACGCTGAAGGAAAAGGAGATGTAGCCAACAAGTCAGCGGCGTTAGTTTGACCACATAATTGACGTAAGCTACTGTTTACATCTGTCGAATGGAAGTGAGCGAAGCGGTAACCAAAATTAAGGATATTTTGCCGGATAACTTAACGGCGGTGGCCAGACAGAATGTTTGGGCGTTAGATTTATGGTGGAAAAGGGGAGAACACCTCAACTGCGCGTTTAATGGCTGAGAAGAATACGGGTAAGGTAACCAAAACAGCGTGTATCTTTTTGAGAAAAATAAAGGAACCAAGTGGCAAAGTCCAGAGCTAGATTAATCAGCGTTGTTTTTGTGTTGCATTATGATGTGATTCACATTTAAACACACATAGCGGTGGATCTTATGTTAAATGTCTATTTATGAATATTAGCCTACATATGGTCAGTAGTAACCGTAAATCTCACCTCCAACATCCTGATGTGAAAACATTAGTGATTGATCTGTTATTCCTTAAAAATATGTCCACGAATTGCCTTAACCTGCCATTGTTCTCAAAAAATATTGTATGCACAGAGAGGGAGTAAGCTGCCCAACCAGATTTGCAGAAGTGGAAAAGTCCAGCTTCAGAAAGTAAAAATCTGCCTGTGCACTTAATAGCCTACAGGTGATGCCATTAATTAGCTTCTCTACCTTGGCTCTACCTAGCACAATAATTCAGGTAGCTTCTCTACCTGAATTATTGTGCTAATTAGGATCAGCTGGTTTAAATGAATGGTTGGCACAGTGGTAGGACTTTACTTTCTGAAGCTGGACTGCAGATTTGCACCACAAATGTGAAAGCTGGCATACTTAAAAACATTTCTTTAGCTGTAGATTTACTAAACCAAGTAATAAGAGCGGTTCATTCTCTTGAATTGTTCATGTTGTAAATTGCTACAATAGCTGCTTTCAGACTGTCGGGCCAAAGCCGAGCTGGCCAGGCCGTGCCGGGGCTACTTGCTTTCACTCATCATGGCGCGAGTGCTAACCGGGGCTACTAGCCCCTGATTTCTGGCCCAACCTAACTGTTGGGCCACTTGGGGCTAGAGTCGGGCCAGAGTTGATTGATTGATTGATTGATTTCTGGATTAAGACAAAAAAAGACAAATCCAAAGGATGACATGCAAAAGTATACTTATCAGCATGGTCCTTGGTGTTCAGACACAACAAAGCAGACAAATAGACAAGACATAGACAAGAAGAACGCACACTCTAAAAGGCTGAAAAGACATACAGAAAGGACATCCCAAAATAAAAGAGAACAAATATGCTATAAAACATAAAATATCCAAAATATCATCAACTATTAACATTATTCCATAAAAGCTGTTTGACCTGTCTTTTAAGATAGGAGCTTTGTAGCAGTTGCTTGTAGCATGCTGATACCAGAGTAAAATAATGATTTCTTAATTGCATTATTAGCTCTAGGAACTGTGCAGGAGCGTAAGCTGACTTATGATTATGCTGTGTGTGGACCATGTTTATATTAGAGCATAAATATGTCGCGGCATGACCATTAACAATGTTTAACATATGATTTAACTTAAGTTGATCTACTCTTAAAGGAATAGTTCGGAATTTTGGACATAGGACCTCATTTCCAACTTTACCGAGGTGATATAGGTCGGTGGAGACCGTTTTTATCGCGTTTAGCCCCTTCCTTCAGTTGCAGCGTCCCCCTTTGCTAACGCTGGTTTTGAGCTAACACATTTCTACGGTAACATCAGTCTGACATCAACAACAGTCTTACTCACTCCACCGCACACCCGAGGCAAGTCAATTGAATCGTCGGACTATCGATATACATGTCCGTGTTGATAGAATAATTTTAGAAATAAAACTAACCTTGCAACTCAATGATTTATTACATTTTGAGGGACTAGTTTCTCAATATCAATCCGCCACTGCTATACAGGGAACAAAGTAGGCTATTGCAATGCGATGCAAGGTTCGTTTTATTTCTAACATGGTTCTATCAACACTAGGCATGTACATCGATAGTCTGACGTTAAAATGTATTTGTTTCGGGTGTTCTGTGGAGTGTTTTCAGTGGCAGGCTGGATGTTACCGTTGACTTGCGTTATCTTGGCACCAGATTAGCACGAGATGAACGCTGCAACTCATAGGAAGGGCAGAAATTCACTGAAAATGGTATTCACCGACCTATATCACCCAGACTGAATTGGAAATGAGGTCCTATGTCAAAATTCCGAACTATTGCTTTAAGGCCCTGTCATGGTCTATTTGTTCCGGCTTGCAAAAAAGTTCCGGATGATCTCCGCGCTGGACAATTGATCTGATACGGTAATTGATCTTCAGGTTAAACCAAGATGTTCAAGCTTGAAGGCCTTGGTCCTAAAATGGACCCAGAAGAGATGAAAAAGAAGATGAGGGAAGATGTAATTTCCTCCGTGAGGAACTTTTTGATATACGTCGCTCTTCTCAGAGTCACACCTTATGTTCTTAAAAAACTGGACAGCATATGAAGTTGCTCTAAGAAACTGAAGTCACTCGTACCCCATGTTTGGATTCCACAGAAGCCAGAATCAAATGTGCACAACACCTGCAGTCAAGATCCTGCATAAGCATACGAGCTGATTTGACAGACCTTATTCAGGACACATCAAACTGCCACCTGTCCGAACTAACTACATGTTGTGATGTGAATACTGTTGGTTGTTTTGCCTTTTTTTTATTTCGTATGAGCATCTGAATGTAATATTATTTTGAAATATTGTAATTGCTCATGTTCACTTAACAGTAATTCGCACCACTTCAATAGCCAATTTCCTTTTTCTATTCTCAAAGGAAAAAGAATGTCTTTATCGTTGCAGTGTGAGAAGACTGGCTGGCCTCACGGTCACAGCAATAAACTTGTGGAGCAAGAGTAAAAAAAAAAAAAAAAAAAAAAAAAAAAAAAAAAAAAAAAAAAAAAAAAAAAAAAAAAAAAAAAAAAAAAAAAAAAAGTTCCGGATGACGTAATAATCATATTTCGATCTCACGTTTAATGTTTCTCATAGAATGTTGGCGTCGTTGCTATGACGGTTGCCGTCGCTGGACATCCATTTACCCCATTGTGACCACATAATACAGAGGTGAACGTTCGAAGGAGTCCTTCAGCGACAGGAGGGTGGCATGGCTTGCTTGGCACGCTTTGCGTTACAGAAGTTAGGCCTACCAATTAAGTTCAGTCTAATACTTTGCCGATCAGGCAGCGATTTTATATTTGAAATTTCCTTCATAGACGTTACATCAAGTAGGCTTTGCGGTGGTTGATAGGTAGGTTAAAAGGGGTTTGCGGAACGTTTTATTTATTTTTTTACTACTGAATCTGGACTCGCTAACGTTAACGTTACATCTGGATGCGGAGCAGTAGCCTACCACTCCAGAAGATCATGGATCAACTCAGGTAATGAAAAGTAATTTTATTTACTGTTATTGCAAAATGTTCTGGTCACTACTTCACAGTTTTACAATCACCAATTCCACAATATGTACACTCGACCGTAACATTAGCCATGCTTGCTATTTGGTGACTTAGCTAGTTGTGTTGACATTAGCAGACAGCTTAATGTCAGTTAAGAAAGTTCATGTTAGCTATTTAGCTATTTGAGAAACAAGAGGGGGCAATATTTCTTTGATTTGGAATGAAATCGTTAAAATTCCTCTTGAGCTTAATATTAAGTTATCTAAGACTGCCCATCTGGGCAGAGAGAAAGGAATAACATTTTAAATAATGTCCTGCATGTATGTTTGTATGTTTTTGTTGGTTGTTGTGTTTGTATTGCTGCTGAAACACTAATTTCCCCTTGGAGATGAATAAAGTATTATCTATCTATCTATCTATCTATCTATCTATCATGGCTTGCAAGCTGGTATGTTGCTGCATGTGAGCTCATGCCTCTCTAACCATTGTCAGTCCTCCTAGTAGTCCATGGGCCAGAGCAGAAGTTGGTCTCACCAAAGGTGGCAAAATCTAGCAATGATTTTCTTAATCCTCTATGTCTGAGAGATATGTTTTGGTATGATAACCTTTTCTAAGTGGTAGCTTAGTTGTATTTTTACTGGCTTTTATACCCATACCCAGTGCCATTCACAATACACACCTATGCGTAGGTATAGGTGTATGCAAGTGTGTGGGATGATAGGATATGTCTTAATCCATGTTATATCACATGTAGATGCCATAGGCCTTTAGAAAATATATAGTTTAGATGGATTATATAGCTTTTCATGAATCACATAGGCTAAAATGTATCCGTCGTACACTTTTTCACCTACATAATATAGGATTAGATAGAGGCAAAGGACTGAAAGTGGGTGGGTCAAATCCCAACTCTTGCTATATCACATCTAGAGAGTATGAGCTTTTAGAAAATGTATGGGTTAGATAGCTGAATATACTTTACACAGCTATTTTAGACCCATAACCAATAGCTGTCCATTGAAAATCAATGCATTTCAATGTAATGCAAAATACATTACAGCTAGGGTATAGTGATATGGAGGAAGTTGGAAGAGAGAGAGAGAGAGAGAGAGAGAGAGAGAGAGAGAGAGAGAGAGAGAGAGAGAGAGAGAGAGAGAGAGAGAGAGAATGTGTTTGTGTATATGCAGTTTTCTTAGTATGCATTAAAGAAAACAGGTTAATTACCCTAAAATATATTTTTCTGAAAAGTCTATACAGTACTCTAGATGTGATAAAAATGTGCATTGAGATATCTCCCAACTTCCTCCATATCACTATACCCTGGCTGTAATGTATTTTGCATGGAGGATTACAAAAATCTTTGATAGATTTTGCCACCTCTGGTGATACCAATATGTGATTTTTAGGGTCCTGGCCCATGGACTAACCAGTGAGGATGCTTTTCAAAGTATTATGATGTAAATTGAGATTACGTGAATGTGGAGTATAATTAAGCCCTGTGATCTTAACATTTATGTTTTATCTTATCTTCTTATCTTCAATGTATGCACTGTAATTACACGTATACATAGCTATTACACTGTTCTTTTATACTGTTCTTAATGTGCATACACTTATTATTTACTACTCTTATATTACTGCTACTACACTGCACATATCTGTATGTTGTTCATACACTGTTCATAGGCTACTACATATCCATATCTACAGTATACTGCTGTTATAAGGCTACTGCTAATACATTGCACATATATTTAATTTATCGTATAACTTACTGTTTATATTGCATCACATGTCTACACTGTATCAGTGCATTTTTCTGCTTTTTTCGCACTTCTGGTTTGACGCAAACTGCATGTCGTTGCCTCTATACTTGTACTCTGCATAATGACAACATTGAATCTAATCTGATCTAATCTTCATTGTTTTAGATGGAGGGAGAGAATAATGAGTAAGCACTGGTGGAATCACTCAGGGGCATGAGGCAACCTGATGAGCTCCAGGCTATAGGCAAACATGACCTCAAGGACCATGAAGGGATGGACATCAAAGTGAAATATCTGGACAGGCAGTTACAGGCTACAGAAAGAGGACGCAGAGAGTGATCTCCCATCATCCTCAACTGGGCATTAGCACACATGCACATTTCAGGTCCCTGACAGGTAGACAATGTAGATATTTCTCTAACACTTCCACACAGACATACATGTAGGGAGACCCCAGCTCTAATAGCGTTTACAGCCTAATGGCTGCCTTAATACATGTGTAATTTAAAGCCCCTCCTTTTTTTTTTATTTTTAGTATAGGTTACCTTAAAATAATGTTTCCAAAATCATTTTAATGCCACATAAACCTTTAATAGGGCGAACATCACTCAGAGTAGGTCTTATCTAGGCTGGGTGAACCCTGCCCTGCCTGCTGGCAAATTTGGATTTCGCCCAGCAGCTCAGGCTGGAAACCTGCACATCTGTCTCCCCTGCATCCTGTCTACAACTGTTGGGTCCAACAAACTAGCTTGTCCAAAAGGCGCACCAAGATCGTTGGTCTGATTGGTTGAAGGACTATCCAAGTGTACAGAGTTATTTGAACGATGCCCATTGATCACGCCTCTTGTGCAGTCCAAATAAACCACAGACTCTTGATACTAATGTTCATCTTAAAAGATTGAGCTTGCCAGCTTGGTGATAACCAGACTAAGTCTTATTGCTTGTAAAATAGCATTCATATGAAGGAGGGCACAACCGTGCCTCATGTCCATGATAGCTCTTTGGTTATGCACAACCTCTCCAAATGCATCAAAACTAAGACAAAATGCTTTTCATTCTATGTCACCTTTAAATGTGAAAAACAGTTGTGCGCTTTATCGTCATTTACCCTCTATTTGCACAAGCATGTCGTCAGCTCTGTGATACGGGGCTGAGCAACCCAAAAGCATAGTTAGCAAGTAAGGGTCATTCCACCTCAATTCAACAAATGCCTTCTGCTTGACCATCACAGATTGGCTTAAAAATGTTACCACCTAAAGAGTAACCATTTAAACTTAGCCAAAATATTAGCTTGATATACCTAATGTATAATATGTATTAGGTATGACTATGTTTACTGACTTCCAAAGTTGCAGCGCTGTCATCATCAGTTTAGCCTCTGGCCCGTCTTAACAGACCTGCAAACTTGTCGCTTTTCGGCGACAATCACCGTTTTCTTGAGAGGTGAGACCTGAAGAGGGTTTATTTTATTTTTTTTGGGGGGGGGGGGGTGCCCTTCATGTGCATGCTATGCAGGCTAATTGCGCAACATTATTGGCTAATTCTAGCCCCCCCCCATATCTGATGTATCAGATACATCATTTGCATTAGTTCCCTGCGATGCATGGGGTAAATGTAAGGTACATTATTGCTCATTGCTACAGAAAGTTCCTCCAAAATCCGTTGAATTGAGGTGGAATGACCCGTAAGTACAACACAACTGTTTCCAAAAATGATAGATTGAACTATGGCAGTGCAGTTTGATGCTACACAAGTGTTTCCCAAAATCATTGTTCCAGCAAACGTTCACTTATACTGTCGCAAAGTTAGTTAGTTCGAACTACACCTCAACCTGTGGTAGAAGCATAGTAGACATTACAGAAAAGACATTACACTTCTAACCACCCAAGGAACTGATCATTTCACTGCATTCTTTACTTTAGTAATCATATGCATGTGACAAATAAACCTCCTTGTATCCTTGTACCTTACATCCATATTTTAAGATAACTTAAACACAAAAAAAACATAATCCAAAAGTCAATTGCAGCCACATGAACACAAGTCAAAGTCACACGGCCTGCAGATAACAATACAAGGTGCGCACTTTTCATCAGTCAGTTGAGAATACGTAGCCTTTGATTTTAACATTGTCATGGAGTGGGGGGATAGTATGAGCTGCATAATAGATAGACTAATAGGTAAACAATGGTGAGAATATTGTAGTCAAAATATCTACTTCAACCCAGACTTGAACTCTTGGATGACTGACTGTCATGTGCTGCACATTGCAGGCTATCATCAGCCTTAGCACAGTGCGCCACAGAGCTGACGGTGCAAACATGTGAATAGAGGGTGAATAACAATAAAGTACTCAACAGTTTCACCTGCACATTTAAATTACACGTGTGTAAAAGTGAATTCAAAGCAGTCATTAATTTATGTATCAGGTAATAATGACTACGTTAGGCTACTACCGGTATATGTAATGACTGCCTTAGTTCAGACTACAGAAGTTTGGAAACATCATTGTCCAGACTTACAAAGTACTACGACGGTTTTGGATTGGGAAACAGTCGTAACTTAGATGTTGGTTAGTTGAACGATGCATCGTACCATAGTAAAGGGCTGACTGAGAAGAGGACTGGACTGAGACACTGGCACAACCAAGCCAGCTTGGAGGAGAGACCCCTCACCCCCTGGCTCAGGATATGCATGGAATTGGAGAAACCAGCTCACCAGTGCCAGCAGAAGGGGAGCCAATTGTGGTTTTACTTGTTTGTTTTTTAAATAAAAAGACCATATTAGAGAGTAATTCTTGCCTGATTGTTATGATTTATTTTCTTAAATGTGTGTTTTCTTTTATAAACTAAATATTTTGTAATTGCAATGACATTTTCAAATGGCAATTGTCCTTTCCATTTGACGCATGAGTAACATTAGAGTGGACAGTGACCCGCTTGATAATACTTGGTTTGCCTCTCACTAACTTTTTCCATCAAATGTTTGTAATAAATTACTTTTCTTTTAAAATTCACTTTAGGTGTGGTCTCCCCATGTTGCACCACCATAAGCCATGTGCTCCATGACAAAAGTCTTATCAGCACACATGCTGTTTGGGGAGTAGTGAACAATGCATGTTGGCCTACTAAAGAATTATTAGTTGATCAGAGAATCTTACACGCTAATTCACCTGTGTTTGCTCTGAATGCAACAGAATGCTACCCATGTTAACATTTCTTGCACTTTATCACAAATACTAGAGCGTCTGATATCTTAGTTATTGGGTTTTATGTATGGCACTATGAACACCGATATCATTGTGAGATGATTAGACCAGCACCTTGAAAAATCAATGCTTCCCCAACTTCTTTGCTGACGCAAATGTAATGAACCGACACATTTGCCGTATAGGCAGCGGCTACTGCAAAAAAAAACTGTAGTCTGTAGGCTACTAGGATAAAATGCAGAAGGCCGAACTTCGTCAGCGAGAGGTAGGACAACTTGTTACGGTCTTCCTTTCCATTACATTTCCACGACATTATTTTGTTATTATCTGAAGCCAACTGAGTAGCCTCCTGGAAATAGTTTTAGCCTACTGACGAATGAGAGTTAAGACTACTGTATGTGGCGTGACATGAACAGTGCTTAGGAACAGGTTGGGATATTTAGCGAACAGTTTTGTAGCCCATCATATATCTATAGATAGATAGATATCCTAGATAGGCTTACAACTTTTATAACGAAAGTTAATATCAAATAATACTGTAGCCAAGCTATTTCAGCGTTTGAGTAGGCCTAGGTCTAGCTTCGGATAGTTGGCTTCAGACAATCCGTAGCCTACTCTAGGCTACAGACAGGGTAAAATAGGCGTTTGACCTAGCCTACTACTGCTAAATAAAACCTTAACACGAAGGCTAATCGGGTCCGTGACGTGTATGGATCGTTCATTCATTATTCGGTTTTTTCGAGCCAAAACAGAAAAACCAAAAATGTCATGTTTGTTTGTTTTTTCTGTTTTAAAAACCGAAATGGAAAAAACGAAAAACCAAAACAGAAAATGCGTGTATGGTTCGTTCATTCATTATTCCATTTTCAAACCAAAACAGAAAAAACAAAACTGGCCTGTTTGTTTGTTTTTTCTGTTTTAAAAACCGAAATGGAAAAAACGAAAAAAACAAAACAGAAAAACCAAACTTCTATTTTCTGTTTCTGAAAACCAAAACAGAAAAACCAAACCGTTCTAGTTCTGTTTCTGAAATCCAAAACGAAATAATAAAACAATGGTCAGTCGCCTAGGAGATGACACGAACATTCTACGAGACGTTCGCCTAGAACAGCTGATTAGAGCGTCATTGTTTCGTCATCCGGAACTTTTTCGCAAGCCGGTGTTCTGTCAATCTGAGCTACTTGTCGAGATGAGCTACCGCGCAAGCGCACTTGAAAAATCCGTCAAAATCGAATGTTGGGAGTAAAACGACTGTCATTTTAAGCTACCTTTCTCAACACCGAGGTAGCGTCCATGTAAACAGCGAGGATGTGGATAGTTAGTCGACTCAACATGTATAAATGTCTACTACGTCGTCGTGTAACGATGATGTAAAAATAAATAGCGAGGTAGGCGATTATTTAAAATAAATGACTGATTTCCCATCGTGTAAAATGTGTTCTTGTTAGCTAGCTAAACTAATCGGAATAACCCATCATAACATTGCTAAAGGCAGGGATGTCGTGGAAGATAAACGCAAGTAGCAGCTAAACGTAGTTTATCCACAATTTCAGAAATAGTTTATCCACCTGTTGTTGTTTATCTACCTCTCAAAATAGTTTATTCACCAATTGCAACTTTTCACATTCAAAAATCACACTGTGTTATCCACATTAACAATATACATTCATATATTTTATTAATCAATACCACGTGGTATTGTTATAAACATCGAACAATAACCTTCATCAAACATGTTCTGAAAGCCTTTTATGAAAATCTGAGCCTACCACATGGCATAGTCCACCTTTCCATGAGAATTCATAGTTTACCCACCTGCATTTTACCACCACACCTTTGGCACCATGCATCGCAAAATGAACTATAACCTACCTTACATTTACAAGATTTGGGAAAGATTATTGAAAGATTGTAGTCTTTTGAGCAAAGCTTGAAAGAGAGGCATTAAAATACAATCTTTCCCAAATCTTATCAGTGTAAGGTAGGCTTAACTTCTTGAGTTGAGACAAGAAAATGGACTCAATGACAGTTAATTAATAAAATTTTATTGCACTCTTTAAGTGGTACAACATCTCGGTAAACCAGCTCAAATTTGCCAAGATCATGGAGCCTAATGGGTGTCATACTTTTGAAGATGCTCTGCAACTTCTGACTATAAACACATCTCAGTGATAGGCCAGAGATATTCACCTTTAAATGTTGTAGCAATACCTTCACTTTATCATGAGTAGATACATATTGTATTACTACATTGGTACGATCTTATCCAAATAACACTTCACTTGAGTTAAGCATGGCATGCTTTATTTCCACGTCATTTGTGTGTTTGTGTGTGTTGTATTGATGAACTGCCTCAGCAGCCTCCATCTGAAGGAAGGGAGGCATCATCATCACCACATAAATAAAAATAATAATCTTAAAGTAGTACAGCAATTCTTTGAAACCTATTGTGAAATAACTCAAATTAAACAATTATGAAAATAGCATAATCAAAATATAATCATTATTTTGCAACATTCAGTTTCATTACAATGCTCTCCTTTTGTCTCAAGTTGTCTTGTGCATTATCTTTTTACATGTATTTTTTCCTGTTGGATTATATTTAAAATTCAACTAAAACATTTTTAAAAATTGCATTTTGAATATGGATGATAGTTCCAAAATCACTGAGTAATCACATCTAATAATCGTGATCTCAATATTGAACAAAATAATCGTGATAATGATTTTTACGATAATCAAGCAGCCCTATAGAGCGTAGAGCAATATATTTCATCACTTAAGATTTCTTAAAAAATTGTTAAAATATTGTTATACCGCTAACTGACAGCCATGAGTACCTTGACAATTTGGTGCAAGACTAAAAACGTTTATTAGACTATACGTTTCCCCTCCTACCGAAGCAAGTAGGACACCTTTTGCACTACTTCTGCTTGACCTATCCTTTGGAAACTTAGAAATCTAATGTTAAAACTTGATTTAGAATTTCGCATTCATCTCCAGTAGGGTTGATTACTTTTGTTTAATGGGCTTTTCCATTTGGTATGTCTGGTCCGAGTCATCATCTACTTCTTTGGCTTCATGTTCTGAGTCCTTGGGCTTTTCTGTGAAAGAAAAATATACAATTGGTCACCTTGAGTGGAACATTTTCAAGCTAACTCACTTTATTTACACCAATTTGCTAAAAGTCTTTATGGAGTAGTTCAACATTGATGGTGACACCAGCTACATTAAAGAACTGTGCAAATGAACTTGCTCCAACTCACACTAACATCTTCAACTTGTCTCTAAACAGTACAATGGTACCTGCATGTCTTAAATCTGATCATCCCAGTGCCCAAGAAAACTAACATAACCTGTCTTAATGATTATAGGCCTGTTGCACTCACTTCTGTTGTCATGAAAATCTTTGAACGTCTAGTAGTCTAGTCATTTTGCACACATTTCATTCTACAGCATCTTGATACTTAGTCCACCTATGCCTGTGTACTGTTCATTGACTTTAGCTCAGCTTTCAACACCATCCTGCCTGTCAAACCTTCCCATCTCCATTAATGGCCAAGTAGTGGGTCCCCTCCTTCCATCAGAGATCACACTTCCTCCGCCAGCTGAGGAAATTTGGGGTCGGTCAAGCAGGCGTGATCCACTTCTATCAGGCTACCATCGAAAGCGTACTCACCTTCTCCATCCTGCTCTGGCATGGTATGGTAGTAACGGCCTGAGAGGGTAGTACACAGGGCCTCTAAAATCGTTGGCTGTAGTCTGCCTTTTTTTTCTTTCCAAGAAAGCCGTAAACATCATCTCTGACCTCTCCCATCCAGCACACCATCTATTCACAGTCACCCAGGGAGAAGGTACAGTAGTATCAGATGTAAAACATCACACTTTAGGGATGGTACCTATTTACAAGCTATTCTTCACCTGAACATGCACTAAGCACTCACTTCATAACCTGGTCTTCCTCACTTTACACTTTTTGCACAACTGAACCTCACTGCTGCTTTCTCTGTAAACCATGCACTTTTCTATGTGTGTTAAGTGTTGTTGCTCCCTGCTATACTCAATAGCATTGTGTTCGGCTGAGCAGCCACATCTAGGAAGACTGTTGGTTGTTCCAAAATGTTCCAGTTGAGAATGATGGAGGCTACCATGCCCTTGAGCATTTTCGATGCTGTAGAATTTTACATCTTCAATATGAATCCTTATATAAAGATATGGCTGCCTCTCCTAATAATGGGCAATGAATTCATTTAGGCACAGATGGACTCTAGTCAACTTGTGGAAGCATCTCAGGGACGATTGATAGAAATAAAATGCACCAGAGCTCAATTGCAAGTGTCACAACAAAGGGTCTGAATACTTTCCGGTTGCACTGTATAATACTCACCATTTTCAGACGAGGGCATAACAACAGTCCATCAGTTTTCGGAGCACATGGAAACCTGAGGAGGGGTGCTTCTTGTTTTCCTGCCATTTGCCTTTGTCCCCCTCTCAGGATTAATACCCACAAGACACCTAAAAAGATGAACACCAGATATATAAATCTGTACAGCATAATGGAAGGGAGTTGAGACTAAGCTGGAATCAATTGGAAGTGAATTTGTAATGTTAACACACTTCTACACAATAAAATGAACAGACATTTTAACTGCATTTATGTTTTTGAAATCAGGGTTGTATGAAGTAGAAGTATTGTGTTGTGTAGTACTATGCAGCACTACGTAGTTATAAGCAGTACTATGCAGGATAGTACTGCTTATAAATGTATACTGCACAGTACTACACGACACAATACTTCAACTCCATACAACACTCATTAAAATATAAAGGATAGTACTGCTTATAACTACATATTCCTGCATAGTACTACAACACAATACTTCTACTTCATATAAGACTATACTACACTGCAGCAGCATCATGTTCCCCACGACATCTCCAGACCCTTTCATGTCTGTCACATGTGCTTAGGGTGATCCTGCTCTCATCTGTGAAAAGCACAGGGCTCTAGTGGCAGACCTGCCAATTTTGCATTCTATGGCAAATGTCAATTGAGCTCCACGGTGCTGGGCAGTGAGCACAGGTCCCTCTAGAGGCCATCGGGCTCTCAGGCCACCTTCATGAAGTCTGTTTCTGACAGTGTGGCCAGAGGCATTCACATCAGTGACCTGCTGGAGGTCATTCTGTAGGGCTATAGTAGGGCTCCTACTGTCCCTCCTTACACAAAAGAGCAGATACTGGTCCTCCTACTGGGTTAAGGACCTTCTGCCACCCTGTCCTGCTCTCCTAGAGCAACTGCCTGTCTTCTGGAATCTCTTCCATGCTCTTGAAACTATGCTGGGAGATGCAGCAATCTTTCTGGCAATGGAACAGCTTGGTGTGCCATTCTGGAGGAGTTGGACTACCTCTGTAGGCTCCAGATATTGGCTTATGCTACCAGTAGTAACACTGACCCTATCCAAATGCAAAACTAGTGAAACATCAGTCAAAAAGGATACAGATGAAAAAATTACCAGTTGCCACCACCTGTAAAACCATTCCTGTTTTGGGGGTTGTCTCACAGTTGGCCCTCTAGTACACCTGTAGTAAATTTTGTTGACATCAAAGCAGGTCAACCTGATTCACAACTACCTCTGTTGCATAACTGGCCAAATCAATATCCCACAAGTGTGACTGACTTGATGCTATACTCCTATGAACAAGTGTTCCCTTTATTTTTTTGAGCAGTGTATATTATAAATATATAGAATAGTACACTATATATAGCACGCACGCACACACACACACACACACACACACACACACACACACACACACACACACACACACACACAAACACACACACACAGGTTTGAAAGTGTGACATGAACTCACCTATGGATGAATTCATGGGAGCACTCCTCTTGATATTGCAGATTCATAATGTAAATTATGTAAATGATTCATCTGAGAAAAAGAATGCATCATATATTCAATTTAACATACAATAGATGGAGATAGAACCAATCACATTTCTATGGTTTCTTTGTGCACCTTAAGACTTGCATGTCTTAATTAATTTGCCTATCTGGAAGCACAGCATGGAAGGTCTACATTGGGTATGTCGCCATGCATTTTGGTATGACTCACATAAGAAATAGACGGGGTATCTGACATGTAGCCTAAACATCTTTCCTGTTGCATGCCGCATGAGCTCAGGATACCATACACATTTTATGCAACCACCTCTGCGAAGGAGAGCCAGCTAGGCTACTAATAGCTTTACCTTTCTAAGCTGTCAACTGAAGGACTTCAAATAAAAATAAAATAAAAACAAGGGGGAAATGCATGCATACGATCAACACAGCATCAGACAAGATCCGTTTGTTAATTTGACCTCTGGTTTATTAGGCTACTGATGAGGGCTAACGTTTTGGGCATAGGCTAGCTTTGTTTACACGTGTCAGAGTAGCTAGACGCAAGTCTACATCATTATTACCCGCTTTGTGATACTGAATTAAAATGTCTAACAGCTACACTTAACAACTACCCATACATTTAAATAACATCGGGTTGCACTGAAGAAACAGAAAGTTTGATCGACAAGTGAATAACGATAATGCATGGCTTAAGAAGAGCGCGGTCTTGGCTAGCTGAAAGCTTCATTTCAGCAGGGCAACATTCATTCAGAGATGTTGTAAACATGTCCAGTGTGCTTTGAAACGGTGTATTATTTCTGGTTAAATGACGGATAAGCTCACCTGATGCCTCGATGTCGTCGTTTCCAACAGATCGTTTAAGCAGCAAGTTCCACAGCTTCCCCAGAACCAAAGCCATCGATATCTCATGGCTTTGCCAAGAATGAACACAGATAACAGGAAGTAGGCTAAAATACTGTACATAACGTGGTAAATAGCGTTAGAGGTTATGGTTGGAGCCTGATTTAACACATTTGTCTTACTACCAATGACCGGAAAATCCTGTTTATTTGTAAATGTGCATTTTTAATGTTGGGGTTTGGGTGTAAATGTACATAAAACATATTATATTATTATATAAATGGCCCTAAATCGTTTGAAAATACGAAATGGCAGTGCCACTACTGTAGGTAGCACAACTTGATAGGTATTAAGGTAGCCCAACTTGATAGGTAGCCCATCTCAACAGATACGTTCTATCGAATTCTGCTACGGTAGCTCATCTCGACGAGGCAGCCCAACTCGACAGAACACCGGAACAAATTGTCCGTGACAGCCCCATCACATTACAGGTGGCATGCGCTGCGCTCACCGCTAGGTTGCTCTTGGTTGAGATAACGTTCTACGATTTTTGTTGCTGTTACCGCTCCTATTTCTATGGTTACTGCTGGGCTCCGCGCAAAAGTCCATTCACTTACAGCGCGCCGCGGTCAAAGTTCAACATGTTTCAACTTTGACCGCGGCAAGCGCAACAGCGGCAAAGCGGCAAAATGCCGCCGGCGCTGCGCTTTGCTGAGCACAGCGGCAGAGCCGCTTTTGCACTCTCAACCCATTGAAATTAATGGGTTTCATAGCGCATGCCGCCTGTAATGTGATCGGGCCTTTAGGCTGCGTTTACACTGCCAGTTTGAAGTGACCCGAATCCGATTTTTTGCTCTCATACGGCACGTATCCGATCTGTGCCACGACAGTGTAAACAGTAAAAAAATCCACATGAATTCCGATCTCCTCAGATCGGATACAGGCCCCTTTCCTATGTGGTTTTAAATCAGATATGAATCGGATATTTGTTCATGTGTCTACAGTCTAAACAGACAAATCGGATATTCCAGTGCTATGCGTCCCACACATCATTAGTTTGTGACAATTTTGCGCCTGTTAATGACGTTAGCCGGCGGCAACTAGCTCCCACCAGTCCTGCATCCTTTCGCGGACCCAAATCTCCCTTTCAATTAAAGGGACACTTCACCGATTAGCATTAAGCTTTGTATCTTTAGAAAACCAGTCATGTTTTTGAATGGTCGTGCATCATTCCCTCAGTTTGCCTTGAGATGGGAGAAATACGGATTTCAATGAAACCCATGAATAGGACTCCCTGCTTTCAATTATGTAAAATGATGATTTTTACATCATTGAAAGCAGGAAGTCCAACATTGAAATCTGTATTTCTCCCATCTCAAGGCAAACTGAGGGAATGATGCACGGCCATTCAAAAACATGACTGGTTTTCTAAAGATACAAAGCTTAATGCTAATCAGTGAAGTGTCCCTTTAAGGCTGGGATTATACTCAGTTAGACCAAGCGTAAGCGTAAGCGCCCGTGTGCGACCTGCTGTGTCCTGTGTACAGACTCGCTGCAGCATCACGCACCCAACTGGAGGTCTTCACTAGGGGGAGACTACAGTAACATCAGATGTGGATGTGGCCATGTGCCATTGTTTACTCTCATAATTGCCCTCAGCTTCGATGTCGATAATGCATCTTGCATTCACCTTTTTTTGGAGTGATCGCCCCCTACTTTCTTATCAGTATTGCATCTCGCGGACGCGTCATGTTCGCTTGCGACGACGTGCACGACCGACGCACCAAACGACCGCAAAATACGCGAGGCAGCCATGATACGAACACGAACGCGTTGTCTGCAGCAAGTCTAAACCTGCCTTAAAGGCCCCATCCCATTACAGGCGGCATGCGCTGCGCTCACCGCTAGGTTGCTCTTGGTTGAGGTAACGTTCTAACGATTGTTGTTGTGGTTACCGCTGGGCTCTGCGCAAAAGACCATTGACTTACAGCGCGCCGCGGTCAAAGTTCAACATATTTCAACTTTGACCGCGGTACCAGAGCAGCAAAGCGGCAAAAATGCCGCTATACTGAGCGCAGCGGCAGACCAGTTCTTGCGCGCTCAAACCATTGAAAGTAATGGGTTTCATAGCGCATGCCGCGTGTAATGTGATGGGGCCTTGAGGTGGCAGCTGATATGATTGCTCGTTTCTTCCTTCTCTGTTTTAGAATTTTGGTAATATCAAGAAGACGTCGCAGGGTTTTGAATGCGCGTCCATTCTGGAACAGCAAGTGTTTGTTTTCAGATGCAGCCAATTAGTTAATTAGTCGACGTAGACATGCATTATAGCCTAGGTCTTGTGTGACTGAAATTGTTAACCACTGTTGAAATAAAATGTGTGAATGTGTTTTCTATTTTTACTGGTGCAGTGCCCGTAGGCTATAATGTTTTCCAAGAAACTTTCAGCCCATGCGCATGCAGGCCATTTCAAGTGTCTGGCAAATGTAAACACACATAATCGGATTTGGGTCACTGGCGAAAGTGTAAACATGCAATCGAAAAAATCGGACATGAGCACAAAATCGGAATTGAGCATATCCGATCTGCATTCTAAACGCTGGGACAAGTAAAGCAGAATCATCAGCATATAAAAACTGCTTGCTCTGTACCACAGCTGATAAGTCATCTATGTATGCCAAAAATAACAGGGGCCCCAGGATCGTACCTTGGTGCACCCCACATGTTATACTCTGAGGATCAGAGAAGGGCCCAATCGTAATGTCTGGACTCACGGACACACAAACTTTGGTGCGTGTTCTCGCGAAATTCGTAAGGGCTTAGGGATGTCCCAATGTCGAATTACAACGGGCGTGAGGGTCTGAGTACACACTTACCGAGCCCTTTCCGTGAGTCTGCATCGGTGCAGACTTAACCTAAGGGAATTACCCACAGCTCAAAGTGTTGTGACGTTTACCACGGACATCATAGGAAAATCCGGAAATGACAAAGGTAAACAACAGCATGACACACACGTGCATGGTGCAAATGTTAGCAACGTCTTTGTTAGTAAACATCGCCAAGGTACATGTGATCTCGTGAAGTGCTGTCCCAATCCCAAATACCTATCCCAGCCCATGTGGCCTCACACACTCACTCACTTAGCACCTGAGATCAATTAAGTCCTTGAGTCCTTATACTGCGTTCATGCACCTCGGACCTTCGGAAATTTCTGACCTCCGATAGCGGAAAAATGACATGAACGCTAGGTCGGGTTGGATTTTTTGCTCGGAGACTCGTGCGGAAGTTTTGTGCCCCGAGGTGTCCGACTTGACGTCACTATCATATTCTCCAACCACGACGGCCTCCCTTGCAACAACACAAGAGGTGAATTTCACTGTCATTACGAATAGGCAAGGTAATTTGTCACTAAATTAACAACACAGATAGAAACACTCGCCCAATACATTTTCCTTCTTGCTCCACCATACTAAGCACTTAGTAAGCAGTTGTAATAACGTATTTATGCGTTTCCTGTATTTATTTTCCGAACTGATCTCATGAACACAATTTTTTCGGAGGTCGGGACTTTTTAAAGGCAGGTCCTCCGAGGTTCCGAGCTGCATGAACGCAGTATTAGTCCTAGTCTTTAGAGCTGACATTGGGATTGGGCCAAGGTCCCCTCCACATCACAGACTTGAGTCCTATCTGTAAGATAGGAAGTAAACCATGTGAGAGCTGTGTTGTTAAAACCTATGCACTGTAATTTAGAAATCAAAATACTGTGGTTCACAGTATCAAATGCTTTTTGCAGGTCAAGTAATAGCATGCCAACATGATTTCCGTGCTCAAAATTCTGATGCACATAGTCAAAGAGATGAATGAGACGGGTGTCAGTGGAATATGCAGCTCTAAAACCAGACTGGAGCTCGTATAACAGATCATGCCTGAGGAGATACTCCTCCACCTGTTCATAGACATGACGTTCAAAAATCTTTGAAATAGTTGACACAATTGATACTGGCCTATAATTCCCCACATCAGCTCTACTAATTTTCTTAAACAGAGGGACCACCCTGGCATTCTTCATATCCATTGGGAAAACACCCTGACTTATGGACAGATTTATGACATGGGTAAGAATGCTAGAAGTAGCCCCTGCACTATCCCTAAGAAACCTGGTGGGGATCAGGTCCAAGCCAGTGGCAGTGTCAAGGTGAAGGCGGAGTCAACCCGTTGCTGTGTGGATTCGAGAAACATTGCACACCAAATTTAGAGATAGCTTTGTTGTTAAAGATATTTGCCTGTCACTAGGCTAACTCCGTCTACACAATAAGAGGTGACTGACTTCGATATGCACAGCATAGGAATACGCAACTTTCTGCTAAATCCTGTTTGGAAATGTGTGGTAATGGTGACGTTTTCACAAGCGAGGGCGTGTCGAAATGTAATGCGGAGAGGCTAATGGCCTGACAGTCTGAACAAAGATCGTATAGTTACTAAGATGAATCATAAAGGGGGTTTTCAATGGAATGAAATGGTGCTCACTTCCGCCTCCTATCTGGGCGTGATCAGTGACGAGTAATCGGTTTAGACCAGTGTAGAAGCAGCAGAAGCAGTGTGCCGTTGATAACAGGTGGCCTGCGCAATTAGCGGAGACAGGTCAGGTCAGGAGGGACAGGTCGTGAACAAAGTTATTTTTCTATGTATTTAGGCCAGTCAATCTAGCTCAAAAAAGGGCCAAAACTTAAACTAATTGCAATAGTAATGGTTCATACTTTTTTTATTGATCCTTAATCCCTCCTGCATCACATATTAAAAATCTACCCATTTATATTTAGTGGAACATACTTTTATTCAAGGTCAAAGGTAGCAATTTCCAATGCATTTTGCCATTGGGATTTACTACAGGTGAAATGGGTAAAATTTTAAACTATAGATATCAAATTGAAACTTTCACAGTTGTTTACTCACATTAAGGCAACGATTTTTTGTATTGCAAGTTTTCTGAAATGTGATGTTTAGATATGCAAATGAGAGCAGTTTTACTTAAATATGCAATAATTTGCATATATTTCAAATAAGTGATAATTCAAAATCCCCATGTTAATTTCCCAGAGGAAAAATCGTTGGATACCGTAACTCCTTATATGGGCAAAGATGGTAGCTTTTTTGTAGGCGAACTTCAGAGGTCTATTGAAGTTCAGTTGGGATTGGCAAAGAGGGCGCCATTTAGTCAAATGGACCATATCAATACCCAGCCTAAAGATAAGGTTTTAATTGGGCTTGTAAAATTGCAATTCAGTTAATTTTTTATGAATCAAAGTTGAATATACTATTGAGAGAACACAGAATTGATACTATCAGAGAACACGGTACAATACTCGATTCATCCATTCTATGTCCTCTTTAAGCACTTTGGCTGAAGAGCCTTATTTAAGAGCGACATATCCTTTGTGGGTTTACAGTTATTTTCCAGGAAGTGCGTGTTTGGAGAGGAGTGTTGAAGAGGTCATGCAGCCCCCTCCTCGCAAAACCCCTCCAAATGCAGTTGGAGGGCCTCCACCCACGTCCGGGCCCAATGCCTTCCGGAGGACCCGCCCCCACAAGCATGGGGCTGCTGCTGCTGCTGCTGCCTCCATGGCAACGGCACCACCTACCCAACCAATGACTGACCCGTTTGCCTTTGGGAGACAAGCCATGCCTCCCGTGGCCAGTAATACTCCACCTCCCAGCAGCAACCACCTTCCAATGCAGCCCCCAAATGCAGCAGCAGCCTTTACCCAGAATTCCCTGCTGTTGCAGTCTGCTCCCCCTTCCGCCTCGGGCGTGAACTCCCGAGAGCCTCCCGCCTATGTTTCCCACAATTCCCCTCCAGATCCTCCGAACGAGCCCGTGCCGCACCCGTACGAGACCAGACCCAACTTGGAGACCCCGGATCAGGTCCCACGACCTGCACGCTCCGCCAGTATCTTGTCATGCCACAGCAACGTCAGCCACCACAGCGGGCGTCACCAGAGTGGCGTCATGGGCACCTTCATCCAGCAGGAGAGTGCCCAGCCCCTGAATCCCCGGGTATCACTCTCGGCCGGGTATTTCAAGCAGATTGACTCGGGCCCTTCTGATGAGGCGTGCGCCTTCCCCACCTCAAGCCCACCTAAGCGGGTGGGAGTGTTCCAGCCGAGCGCCAATTCCTCGTTCAAGCCTGAGCACTCACACTTGACACACCCGGTCGCACAGATGCAGCCAGTGGCCGACCGTGCGCTTGTTGTGCGGGAGAGGTCAGACAGTCTCACCATCACTGTCTCCCTCGCCAACATGTTTCTCGGGAACCTTGAGCAGGAGACCCAGTTCCTGCCCGGGGGTGTCACCATGGGTGCCAATGCCGAGGTCGTCCAGCACCCTGAGGACAGTCCCCTGGACCTGCAGCACACCAACCTGCAGTCGGTGCAGTCAAAACCACCCTGGGAGCACATGGTCTTCGTCTTCGCCGTTTCCTGCCTGATGTATTTAATTTTCTTTCTCATGCTTCAGCAATAAACGGCAGAATTAAGGTTGGTTGGGGCATCCGTCATCATCTAATTACAGAACAAAGCATGGAGGAGGAGAAGTGGTAGAAGAGGAGGTAGAGAGAGGGAAGAGATGGAAGTGGAGAGGAAGGAGGGAAGAGGGGGAAGAGTGTTGTAAAAGCATATCAGGTGTGTGAGTAAGTACTGTTGTTGTAAGTGCTAGGAGAGGAGAGTTGTGTCTTCAAGAGGTTTTTGAGGATAGAGAGGGATGCCTGCTCTGGTGCGACTTGGCAAATCGTTCAACCATCGGGAGACGGCAGTGCCATACGACGTTCCTTGGAGGAGTGTAGCAGCTGAGGGGTTACATAAGCCCTTAAAGCCGCATTCACATACGTCGCTACTCACCCATCTCTGAGCGAGAACTGTCAATGGAATGTGAATGTGTTCTAGCGGAATGTGGCCAGGACAGGCGATGCGATGTGGGCGGGTACGGAGATAAAATAATTTTAACTTTCAGCGATGCGAGTGAAGCGAGTACCAAATCAGAATGTAGAATAGGGATGATTGACAGTTAACGGACATGTTTGCAGTGAGAAGTAAACTAGCGGGGAGCCATGGCAACCGACGCCGGCAGCAGATATTTTTTTCTGCCAGCGAGTAGAATTTCGGCGAGGAGCGATGGGCAAGTAGCGACGTATGTGAATGCGGCTTAAGAGAGCACATTGGCTGCGTTCAGACTGCCAGCCAAAATCCGATTTTTAGCCCATCCAGATTGGAATCTGATGGTGCTTTTGAAGTCTGAGCAGTGACAGATCACATGAAATCCAATTTTTGCAAAACGGATCCAAACCCCATCCAGTAGGTAGTTCCATATCGCATTCATATCGGATATGGACAGATCAGTCTCAGTCTGAACAGCTCCCAACAATCGGTTTTGACTGTCCGTGACGTGACTTTACGCGTTTGACTGCCCACCTATTTCGAGTTGCGGAGCTACGTTACGACTATGTCTTTCGACCATGTTATATTAAAATTTGACTAAACAATACTCAATGCTAAACAGTGCATTATACAGTCTCTGCTCTGTTTCTATGGAAGTTGCAAGAATCCACGTTGTTCTATTAAATGTCGGAACGTTTGTTTTTGTTGCTAAAGCAACCTGTCAGATCGGTTGATAATGTGGCCCAGTCTGAACAGAGCCATATCCTATTTGGACACTTGCTAAAAACAGTGTGGATATGAGAAAGAATCAGATTCGTCTGCAGTCTGAACACAGCCTTAAGTAAGTGGATGCATCCCCAGCCATCACTTTGTGTGCAAGCATTAGTGACATGAATTCGATGCGGGCGGCCAGTGGAGCTCAGTGAACAGCGGGGTGGCATGTGCCCTTTTTGGATGATTGAAAACGAGATGGGCTGCAGCGTTCTGATCCATCTGTAGTGGTTTTACCACACAAACTGGAAGGCCCGTGAGGAGGGTGTTGCAGTAGTGAAGGCGTGATATGGTCTGTAGGAGCTGAGTGGCATGTTGGGTTAGGTATGGTCTGATGTCCTTATATTGAATAGTGCAAAGCGGCACAACCGGGCGACAGAAGCAACATGGTCAGCTGGTCATCAACCATGACACCTAAGTTGCCACCTTTGCCACTGTGTTATGTGCAAGAGGGAGGGTGTCAGTTTTGATGTTGATATTCTGATGTCTGGTTTCTTTGGCTGGGAAGACCAGTCATTTAGTCTTAGAGAAGTTTAGCTGGATGTGATGTTTTTTCATCCAAACAATACTGTATGTAGAGAGACAGTTTGAGATCCGTCCCGAGCCTGTGGCATTAGGCCGGAAAAATAAATAGTTTTTACTCGTCTGCATAGCAGTGATATGACAAGCCATGTGAGTGGATGATTGGTCCCAATTAGGTAGTGTACACAGCAAAAAGAAGGGGCCCCAGCACTGAGCCTTGAGGCACCCCTGTGGCAAAGCAATGTGATGCGGACTTGTATCCTGGCACATTGAACAGATGCCCAGTGAGGTAAGATTCAAAGAAGGTAAGTACTTGCCCATGTTTGAGTGTATGGATAGTATGCCCTTTCTATAGCCTTAGAGAGAAGGCAGGAAAAGGTAGGAGTGAAACCGTTATGATAGTGATCGTTATCCACCTGGATGGGAGCAAGAGAAGGCTTTTTAAGCAACAGAGTTTTCTGCGCCAGTTTGAAAGCAGTTGGAAAAGTACCAGAAGCGAGTGAAGTGTTAATTACATGTTGAAACATGACAATGACCATAAGAATGATTATGAAAATGGTGGCATCCACAGGGTATATATACTCAGCCCCCTCCACTGAGGCGTGCGGAATAAACACAACTGCTAAATATATTTGTGGGAACAGTTTGGGGATGGACAGGATAGTCCTTGACGGATATTGTTAGGAACTGTCAAGCTTACTACGAGACAAACAATTGTTGGTATGAATCAGACAAGATAGGAAAGATCAAAGCAATGTCACCATAGGGCACATAATTTTCCATAAAGAACAAAAGATTTGGTACTCGGGGCCACTCGAATCTGGGATCAGGGACCTTATGAAATACTTATGCTAACTGAAACATCTTGCTTCTTTTCTTGGGAAATACTGTTGGGTTCACTTGTCACAGATTAAACCTAACTATGCCTAACTATAAGATCTGTTTAAGATTTTCAGACTGAACACCACCTGGACACATGCCGCACGTGCGCCGCTAGCCTCTCAGGGCTGGGACAGAAGTGTGACAGTGAATGAGACTTCCACAACATCAAAAGGGGGAGAGCAAGGACTTATTCGAACTCAAACATCACTGCACCACTGAGGAGCTGCTGCACATTTGAAACCCTTGTTTCCCATTCCACAAAGGATATTTGGCAGAACATCTCAAGAAAGATTGAATTACTTTAGAATAGTGGACCTGCTGTGGGCAGAATAACCCCCAAGCAGCAAGGATCCGAAGGTTCCAGGTAGTCGATCCTGGCCTTCAGACTAGGTACAATTTCTGCATTTTAACTGAAGAAGACCATTCTGGAAAGAGGAACACGGGTTGTGGAGGGACGCCTCTTATTAATGGAGTCTTGTGCTGGCCTAAGCACACTTTTTGCACACACATAACACACTCTCACCATACGAAGAGGACCAAACCATCTGTGAATTATTTTTATTGCAGATCCTAACGGTTGCAGAAATCTTGATATTTGTTGTTATATGTTTCGTAATGAGTCCAACCTACAAGCAATCCCATATTACCTCCAATAAATCCTCTGATACTGAGAATATGGCTTTAGTAATGTCTAAAAACACAGCTCAGAAGATGAACAAATCGGGCTGCTACGTCTGTCATCTGAAGCCCCCAGATGGGTGTGGATGGCTGACGTTTGCCTCTCCTTGTGAGACTAAAGATTGGTGAGCTTTTCAGACTTTTGTTGAAACTGTAGACATTGACACAGATTGGCATCAGCTGGTAATTTTGCTTGGCGACCACAATGCCCCTATGTAAGCATTCGGCTTGACTGTGTAATGGACATGATTAGTATGATACGTGTTGTTGCTGCTAGTCGAGCATTAGAGCTACTTTGTAAGACAAATGACAGGTTACATGGCAATTTCACCCTGATAAGGTTACGCTAACCAATTGAAGACAGACAAATTACCCAGATAATAAAAGAAAGAACTACTCTGGAGTTTTTGTACACAATACTCTGGCAGGAATCTGGCAATGTGACTGGCAGTAGGAACCGCAAAATGCTAACTATACTCTAAAAACTGTGCAGGACTTACAGGATAAATTAACCGTGAATTGGCATTTCAAAACCAAATGGCCTTAGATCTCCAGTTCGCCTCACAAGGTGGAACATGCAAAATCATTGGCAAAGAATGCTGTGTTTATGTCCCTGATGCAACAAAATCTGTTGAAGATTTGGCCCTAGTTGAAAAGAAGTCTGACATAGCAATCCATGCAAATCAGGGATTGTTTTTTTAAAAAAAAAACGACTCTCTAGGATTCTCTAGGTGTATGGACTCGTTACATTTCTCTTGCTCTAGGTGCACTTGCCATGATTTTGATGTTAGTCTTTGCATGTATTTCTTGTATTTTATGTGATTTCTGTGCCTACCTCTATTCTCTTGTGTCTGTGGTCTGTATTCAGAGTACCCTTTGTTTATTCCGCAAATTGTTATAATTCAATGGGAGCCAGAGATCTTTTGTGTATACCAGATGTTATTCATCATTGTATAACATTAGATGGGCAAGAATGAGGGGCTTTCACACCCATTGTCACCTATGGCTGCTAGAATTTGACCATATGGAAGTTGGAGTGCTCTTATAATTAACGTCCGTCTTGGAGGTTGAGCCTTGAACCTTACTTAAAAGTTAAGTATTTTTCATGTACAATAATAATAATAATAATAATAAATTACATTTATATAGCGCCTTTCAAGATACTCAAGGTCGCTTAACAAGAGTAGGAGTGGGGAGGGTGGGAGGGGGTGGGGGGCTAAGAGGGGTAGGTCAGAGAGAAGAGGTGTGTTTTCAGGTGCTTTTTGAACATTGACAGGGAGGTGGCAGAACGGATGGGAGATGGTAGGTTGTTCCATAGGGTAGGGGCAGTTACGCAGAAGGCCCTATCACCAAAGGTCTTTAGTTTGGTGCGGGGAATGGTGAGTAGATCCTTGCCTGTGGAGCGCAGGGACCGTGATTGGGAGTAGGGGTGGAGGAGATCAGTAATGTACTTGGGTGCACAATAAGGCAATAGGCCTGTTTCCTGATTGACCTCCATCCTGACTGAGTTTCCAGACCACTTTTATACTAAAAGATTACCAACAGTACTCATGTAAAAACATGATGATGACCGCAAGAATGATTATGACAATGGTGGCCTCCACGGGGTCTCATTCCAACAAATCTGCTTACCCACTGCCTAATATGAGTCTGACTCCCCTGGTATAAGCAGTGGAGTGCATGTGCCTTCTGGCTTATCAAAGACTGGGCTATATTTCATGTTTGTCTGTCTACTACACGTGGCCTTTTTACAAGTCAGGAAGTCTAGGATCCAGCTGCACAGTCAGCGAGGAATTGGTATGTTCGACTCACAAGCTTCATGATGAGCACTGGCAATGGCACTGTTGTGTTAAAAACAGAGTTGTAGTTGATGAACTGCATCCATACTCAAGTGTTTTTCTGATACAGGTGAGGGAGAGAGCAGTTGGTTGTATTGGTTGTATTTTAGATTTTATGAAACACAGGTCACAGTGTAGATAGATAGATAGATAGATAGATACTTTATTGATCCCCAAGGGGAAATTCAGTGTGCCAGAGTCAATGACGTTCTCTCTAGAAAGCTCTACTCTTCCACTGGTTCTCCCCAGGAGTGTGTGCTTCACCTCCCTTGTAGCCTACATTCTCTACACCAAGCTGCAGAAGTCAGTTTGATAACAGACCAATCATCAAGTTTGCCGATGACTGTCATAATTTCTCTGCCTAAGGGAGGATCTTGTCCCAGAGTTTGTCACTTGGTATAATGAATCCTGGTCATTGATTTTAGAAGGTCGGCTCCCGCTCCCAAGCCTATTGAGGATTGGAAGTGAACTAGTAGGTTGTTACAAATATCTGCTGTAGGAACTGTGCTGAATAACAAATTGTGTTTCTAGACTAATGCAGAGGCTATCTTTAAGAAGGTCCAACATTGTCTCTACTTTTTAAGAAAAATGTATGTTAAATGTGTGCACAAGAATGATGACTGTTTTATAAATCTTTTATTGAGTCAGTCCTTTCTTTGTCGGGTCTTTTGGCAACCTAACCTTGCCGAACGAAAGAAGCTGGTAGGGTTATAGGGGTGAATCCGTTTCCACTCACTTAGGAAGTCTCTGACCAGTTTGGACTGTGTTGACCATCCCCTCTATGAAGAGTTTTTGATTATACCCTCAGGTAGAAGGTATAGAGTTCTCACCCAGGACTAAAAGTTAGGCCTATACCAACTCTGCTTTGTATCTACTGCCATTAATGTGCTGATTGCTTAAATGATGTCACTATTGCACTTTCTGCTCCATTTGCACACTGTACTTTTGGACTATTGCTCATTTTGGCTCCTCTAGGGAGTGATTTTGCGCTGTATTTTATTTAATGTAGGCTACTGGTCCTGGACTATCTGTGTTGTAATGCTGTCTTCATTGTTAGGCTATTTATTAACTTGTGTGTTGTGTTGTTGGAGTGTGTTCTTAACACCTGGCTGCAACTTCATCCTACCCCTGACTTGGCAGTGTTCAGAATGAATCCTGCATCATCTGCACCTGCTTGGTCTGTAGGCACACTGCATCACAAGGAGGGAGCTGCCAACTAACAACACACATTGTATAAGTAGGCTATGACTAATTTACCCTGTTAAGTTATTTTGGCTCTGAGTCTCAGAATTTCAGTAGTTGTGTTGCATCTTTATTGTGTAGGCTACATGCCAATAAACTTGATACTACTCAATCTCAACACTGACAATTTCACGGCATTTACATTAATCTGTCATGTGGATGTGACAAATAAACATCCTTGTATCCATATCAACACATGAATTGCATTCACCCAGTGTTGAATTAGCCTATTGCATGTCAGTGTCATCACCAACAGCTTTAGTTTGTGTTGTAAAATGCAAAATGCAAAACACAGCCATGATTCCAGAAACATCGACGTTTCTGTTATTCTTTGATAGGCCAGAGTGGTAGAGAAAGCTTTCACTGACTTCACCGTTTGCCACCTGTCAAGATGTTATTTCAAAGCAGACCTTTTGTACGCCACAAGAGGGCAATAGTTATATCTATCAATTTCCGGGTGATAGTGTGAACTCAGGGTTCGAACTTGTAGCACAAGGTGTGTAAAATGCTAACATCATCATCAATAAAGTTACTTTTTATTTTTTAGTCGCAGACATAAATTACTGGTTTAGGTGTTGGGACGTTACACAGATAAATCATTTCACTGTCCGAGAACGAACATGACGCAAGGGTGTTTGTGATAGTGACGTTTCAGGTACACGTCGCCTAGCAGGATGTGCTTGGCAAAGATGGCGGTCGACTGCCAGCCTCACTGCCCTACACATTAGTGAAAATTCATAATTATTCTTTCCGCAGATTGAGATTCAGTTCTCAACAATACACGAGTGGTAAGCAAAATCACTTTTCGAATACCTCTGTTTCATTCTGATATCTTCTACGTGTGTGGTTAAGTGGTAACTTCCATGTCGTAACTTTAACTAGCCTTGATAGCTAACCGGATAGCGAATTCTGGTTTGCTGTTTGCTAGCGTTGTGTCAGCACCGGAGTTGTCAATTACATAGTTAGTTTGATTACTATATTCTACCACAATAGCAGTGGGTGTCAGTTCTGCAGAACAGTTGATCAAATCAGAGTTTCTTGGAATGTGCTGATGTTGCAGTTAAAGTGTATGCGATGAACATTAAAGGAACAGTATGAAAAGCTGGTAAGGAAGAGGTCTTCTTGGCTGGCTAACTAGCTTGCATGCTAGCTTAATGTTTCTGTTATTTGACCGGTAGGTCCTTAGAGTTACACTTAAACGTTTGTTTCACTCGCTATTTGACATGCTTATTTTTACCTGACAACACCTATCAGTATTTATTACCCTGCAATCTGGGAGGCCGCTGTTGATCGAATGTGATAGCTAGTTTATCACCTCTTTTGACGTGTGGTGATGTCTCGTATGTCTTAGCTTAGCCGAACCACTACATCGAGAGATAGCCGTACTTATGTGTTTTCTTAAAGGGTTGATCTTGCGGCTTTTGGTTGCGATCATGATGTCTCGCTAAAATTGCTATGTAGGCAAGTGGTGTGTATTTGTTTGCACTTGTACGAGACGGTATAGCGCTTTCAGTTACACAGTGACAGTTGTGAAGAGAGGGGTAGCTAATCTGTAAGCCATTTAAAGGTAGATGTGCCTTAGAGGCATTAGGTTTGCTAGCTGGATATACTAACAATAACCATCCTGTTTGCACATCGAGTTCCTGTAATGTTATTTACCAAAGTCTGTTCGGGCAACCTTTTGAAGTGCCAAATCAGCAACTCGCTATACTTTACACAGTGCTGGCTATTAGAGAATCTGACAGCATCAATGTCAGTGGCCTTAGGCTTAGACGGACCCTGGTGGGGGTGTAGATAGCAGATGCTATGTGACGTTTTTAATAGTAAGGATTTGAGTTCTCCGACCGGCATCATCATACGCAAACGCTAGTGAAGAGAGCGTTGGTATTTTCCTGGCGATAACAGCCCAGGACATCCACTGATAAGATGGCATTTAGTAAGGTTGAAGTAATTCTATTTATTTAGAAGAGAGTAGGCCAGACCTATGTTAGGGCGTTAGATATGTTGTGAAATGGAGAGAACACCTCAACTGTGTCCGTTTAGTGGCTGAGAAGGATACGGGTAAGGGAGCCAAAACAGCGTGTATCCTGTTTAGAAAAGGAATCAAGTGGTGCCAAAGTCCAGAGCAAGATTATTCAGCGTTCTGCTTTTGTGTTGCGTAATGATGTCATTCACATTTAAATACACATAGCGATGGATCTTAAGGCAGTTAAATGTCTACTTCTGAATATTAGACATGGTCAGTAACCGCTAATCTCACCCTCCAACATCCCGATGTGAAAACATTGGTTATTAATCTGTTATATGTTTCCTTCAAAATATGTCCACACTAGCCTTATGCCATTATGCCACGAAATTATTGTTATGTTGATCTTAGGTAAGCATAGAGAAGGAGTAAGTGTGGCCTACTTGGCCAACCAGATTTGCACCATAAATGTGACAGCTGGCATACTTGACATGTTTGCTTTAGCTGTAGATTTACTGAGTGCTAAACCAAGTAACTAGAATGAAGCCTGTGTGCTCGTTGTCTTGAATCATGTTGTAAATCGCTACATTGAGGCATATGTTGTAGATATATTTGGCTAGTAGGCCTACTGAAAGATCCCTCTGATATTGTGTTCAGTAAGGCCCAATTAGCACTCAAGATGCACAGCATGTGCATAGCAACATGTTCTTTCAACTGTTCTCATGAAATTATATCATTAGTCATTACGTATTGGAGAATATTTGTTTTGACAACAATTGCTAACTACACCTCATAATAGGCACTCTCTGTTTAATAATGTCTATTTGCTTTTTAGGATTTTCCATAATCCTTGGCCATTGACATAAATGAGTAGAATAAACTCTTAAGCACTTTGGCTGAAGTGCCTTATTTAAGAGCGACTTATCCTTTGTGTGTTTACGGTTATTTTCCAGAGTGTGTGTGTTTGGAGAGGAGTGTTGAAGAGGTCATGCAGCCCCCTCCTCGCAAAACCCCTCCAAATGCAGTTGGAGGGCCTCCACCCACGTCCGGGCCCAATGCCTTCCGGAGGACCCGCCCCCACAAGCATGGGGCTGCTGCTGCTGCTGCTGCCTCCATGGCAACGGCACCACCTACCCAACCAATGACTGACCCGTTTGCCTTTGGGAGACAAGCCATGCCTCCTCCCATGGCCAGTAATACTCCACCTCCCAGCAGCAACCACCTTCCAATGCAGCCCCCAAATGCAGCAGCAGCCTTTACCCAGAATTCCCTGCTGCTGCAGTCTGCTCCCCCTTCCGCCTCGGGCGTGAGCGTGTTCACCCCGCAGCCGCCCCCCACTGAGCAAGCCTACTTCAACTCCCGAGAGCCTCCCGCCTATGTATCCCACAATTCCCCTCCAGATCCTCCCCAGGCGGCATCGCCCCCCGCGCAAAGTGGGCCGTTTCAGCCGCAGGCCTCCCAGCCTTCGCCCTGGATGTATGACCACGGCAGCCGTCCTCCGTCTGTACAGAACTACTTCCAGCCGACCAGTGACCACTCGCAGCCTTTCCCACCGCCTCCCCCCGGCCCCTCGCCACACATGCATCAGCAGAACATGGGCCTGCCTGGACACTTTCCCTCGCAGCACTACAACGCGGCGTCTTTCGAGGCCCAGGGCTATTTAAGCCAACCCCTGCCCCAGGCGGAGGCCGTGCCCTACAGCCAGCCCACGGAGGCCGGAACCCTGGGCATGTTCTTCCGCAGCAACGACGTGGAGAACATCGAGACGCCGTCCGGAGACGCGCAGGTCAACGGGGTCTCTCACCTCCCACACGCTCCGGAGCCGGTCCAGCCCGTGGCCGCCGCCGGCGCGACAGGAGGCGCCCAGTTCGACACCGTGGAGAACTTGGAGTGCGTCCCGAACTTGGAGGTGCTTCCGAACGAGCCGGCGCCGCACCCGTACGAGACCGGCCCCAACCTGGAGACCCCGGATCAGGTCCCGCGGCCTGCACGCTCCGCCAGCGTCTCGTCATGCCACAGCAACGTCAGCCACCACAGCGGCCGTCAACAGAGTGGCGTCATGGGCACCTTCATCCAGCAGGAGAGCGCCCGGCCCCCGGATCCCGGGGCATCGCCCTCGGCCGGGTATTTCGAGCAGATCGACTCGGCCCCCTCCGCTGAGGCGTGCGCCTTCCCCACCCCAAGCCCGCCCAAGCCGGTGGGAGTGTTCCAGTCGAGCGCCAACTCCTCGTTCGAGCCCGTGCGCTCGCACTCGACACACCCGGTGGCCCAGATGCAGCCGGTGGCCGACCGCGCGCGCGTGGTGATGGAGAGGTCGGACAGCATCCCCGCCGCCGCCGCCGCCCCCGGCGACATGCTGCCCGGCAACCTCGAGCAGCCGCCGGACGACCAGGAGACCCAGTTCCTGCCCGGGAGTGTGGCCATGGCCGGGGAGCGCGGCCCGCCGGGGCTGAACAGACCGGCGCCGCGACGCCTGTGCGACAGTCCCGCCACCACGCTCTGGGCGCCCAACAACTCGGCCAGCCTCAGCGGGAACATCCTGCTGGCCCCCGCCGCGCCTCCCCTGGCCGTCTCGTTGGTCACTGCCGCGCCCGCCGAGGTCATCCAGCCCCCCGAGGACGGCCCGCTGGACCTGCAGCCCGCCAACCGGCAGCCGGCGCTGCTGCCACCTCCGCCTTCGGAGAACATGGAGAACCCGCCGGATCACGGCCTGCTGAGCCCCGGCCTGCTGAGCCCCGGCCCCCAGGCAAGTCTGGGCTACGCCTCGCTGCTGGTGTCCACTCCCCCCGCCGAGGCGCTCAACCAATCCGTGCTGATCGCGCCGCCCTCCTCCAATTACAGCGTGATTGCCCCTCCGCAGGGCCTGGCCTACGCCGCTCACCCCAACAGCTTCGCGGAGATGCCTCTGCTGGCGCGCCCGCCATCTCTGGCCAATCCGCAGTCGCCTCTCGCCGCCAATCAGCTGCCGATTTTCCCCCAAGCTTCCAGAAGCTTCACCCCTAATCAGAGTCCGCTCAACTTGGCGCCAGAGACCAAGGAAGCCGCCAAGCCCCTCCCTCTGGTCACCAGCAGCCAGTCACTGCGAGGGGACAGTCAGTCCACGCCGCCTGTTAATTCCCAAGCTTTACCTTCTTCCTCTGCAGCCAATCAGAATCAACCTTCAAATTACGAGCTACTTGATTTCTCTATGCACCAATCGCTAAGCTCCAATCAGGCGCCGACTCCGCCTCAGCCGCAGCTGGCCAATCCAGCAGCACAGGTGGGTAACGCCCCCGGTTCCGGTTTCTACCTGCAGGTTACCAAAGACGCCCAGCAGGGCGCGCAGGGGGAGGGCGATGGCGGCGGCGTGTCTGAGTGTGGTGCCCGGCCACCCAGCGTGCCCATGGCTGTCGCCCAGCCGGCGCCCTCGCTGCCAGCAGCAGCAGCTGCCGCACAGCAGCCTCCACTGCCACGGACATCCTCCGCCACAGCCATGCCCTCAGCAGTGCCTGCAGGGGTGCCCGCGGCTGTGCCCACGCCTACCCCTCCTCCAGCCCTGGCTATGCCTCCTCCAGCTATGCCGCCTCCGGCCATGCCTCCACCGGCTGCCCCTCCAGGAGGCGCTGCTCCCCTGCCCCAGCCTCAGCCCCCACCCCACGGCGACCCCGCGCGTCCCCCGTCGGTGGCAGGTGGCGTCCCTCCCTACGGGCCACCCCATCCTCAGGGTCCACCCATGCCACCCGGCCAAGGAGGATACTACAGCGCGGGCTACCCAGAGTACTACGACGGCAGAGGGCAGTACCCTGCGCAGGCCTATCCGGCGCACGACCCCAGAGCCCAGCCATATCAACAGGTGAAGCGCCCGTTTGCAATGTTTACAATGCTGTGTCTGTACGAGGAGAGTGGTGAATGAACCACTGCCTTCACCATATTACAGTCCTCCACTGTGTGTAAACTCAATCAGTCATGTGTGTGTGGGAGCTCCACTATGTGCCGCTCATATTACCCATGTGACTGGCTAAATGACTATCACATAACATCTCTGACTTGGAGCTCAACTGACATCCTACTACACCACACATCTGAAGGGACCATCTTATTACAGTAAGATTAGGCGGGCCACCTCAGAACATGCTTGGTCCATTAGTGCAACAGTGTAGTATTTCAATACTGTGTGACTATTAATGACCGTTATCAGGTAGCAGTTTATATCAAGGGTGGGCTTTCATGTCTGCAGTGAGCCAGTGAAACAAAAAGGTGTCAGTCCATCTAAGCAGCTGAACATTGGATTCTATGTTCATGAGATCATCACAATTGATTATAGTGAATTGTCCTTGAAAGTAGTCTACAGTTCTGTTGCTTGATTGGATGGAATTTCTGCAGTTATGCTGCCTTCTTAAGAAAATGTTTCCTCGCCACACAATATATTGATAATCTATCATCTATAAATAATGAGCATTGCTGAACACTATCCTGTGTTGCTGTAGTGCAGTGTGTTACACAATTGTATACCGCGCTGTTGTGTAATGAGTGGCTTGCTTCGTAATGCTGACTTTGTGTGCCTCTCACAGGATGACCCATATCGCAGAGCTGACCCACGTTACGCCCGCTATGAGGCCGAGCGGCAACAACCCGAGAGACCCAGCTCCCGCTCCAGTCAGTACTCCGAGAGGTCCCACTCCAGGTACCTGGACTCGGTCGCTCACTCATACACACACACACACACACACACACACGCAAGCAGACACTCAAAACAAATCAGCCACAAATCCTTGAGCCTTCATGGAATGATGGACACTCAACACAGAGACACAAATAGACGTGATGATGCCGTGATGATGACGCCTCTTTCTGTGCCTCTCTCTCCCCCCACCAGTAGACAGGGCTATGAAGACTACCAGGCCCCTCCTGCTCCTCCTCCTCCCAGGAACGCCCAAGATGAATACTATGCCGAGTACTACAAGAAGCAGCAGTATGACTATGGTGATTATTTCTTTCTTGTTTTGTTTTGTCAGTCAACCTCACTTTTTTGCGCAGAAAGCAATCTGTATGTGAATAGCTGAATAATTGATTTTGATAACTAAATGTATGATGCTGTCTGTGTGTGTTTGTGTAGAACGGAGTCGTTGGTATGATCCAAATGCTGCCTATGACCCTCGCTACCGAGGATACTATGATCAGGCATCCTACAACTGGTACAATTACAACCAAGAGGCCTATCGCAGGGGAGAAAACTACTACAACTATGGTCAACAGTACCTGAACAGGTACATGAACTGTCATGACTGCATAATTCTTACTCTCACCCATACACACTCCTTTCCCTCCCCACAACCCAGATGTACACACACACACACACACACACACACACTCAGAAACGTATGTACTATTATACACTCCTGAATACAGGCATGCTCACACTTGTTATGGGCCCGCTCTCACCTGTGGCTTGATGGCATGGTTTTGACTTGTGTGTTTGTATTGCAGCAGTACCAGTAGACGTGAGGGCTTTGACGACCCGTGGCGTTACTACCCGGGCTATGACACAAGCTTCGAGGAAGACTACCGGCGGCAGCGCGACCCCTACGGCGACGAGTTTGACCGGCGGAGCGTCGGCAGCGAGCGGTCCTCGCACAGTGTCCACTCGCACAGCTCGCGCACACAGAGCCGCAGAAACAGCTTCAGCTCACACTCACAGCAGGTGTGTGTGTGTGTGTGTGTGTGTGTGTGTGTGTGTGTGTGTGTGTGTGTGTGTGTGTGTGTGTGTGTGTGTGTGTGTGTGTGTGTGTGTGTGTGTGTGTGTGTGTGTGTGTGTGTGTGTGTGTGTGTGTGTGTGTGTGTGTGTGTGTGTGTGTGTGTGTGTGTGTGTGTGTGTGCTTGTAGGCATGAAACCAGTGTCTTTCGTTTCTTGGTGTTTTGAGCCCCCAATGTTGTCTGCTGTCTGGAAGACGACATTGGGGGCTCAAAACACCATCGAGCTCGTCTTTCCCCTGTCGAGGTGTTTGTTTGTGTTTGGGGGGGCATGTATAACCACCCTCTTTTACCCTCTGCAGAGTCAGGTGTACAGGAGCCAGCCTGACCTGGTTGCAGCTACTTATGACCCCAGCATGTCTGGCCTGCCTCTGGATTACTCCAGCTACAGTCAGTATCCCACACAGCAGGACACGCAGCAGTACACCGACACCAACAGCTGGCCCGCCATTGAGCAACGTTAGTGTCTGCATTATCCAACTGTTTCTCTCTGAATGTGTTTTTGGACTTTGCCTGTGCATTGTTTTCAAAGTATGTGTTCAGTGTTTTGTGTATTTTTTGTAATATGTTAATATATGTTTGTTGGAAGGTTTATAATAAACATTCTTGTGTCTTGTCTAGCACCCCCACGGCCCCTGACACCAGAGAAGTACTCGGTTCCCCACCGCTGTGCGCGGTTTGGTGCTGCCGGTCAACTGATCATAGTCCAGCCCAACATGCCTTCGGCTGGGCAGCCGGCCCTCATTGAAGTGCACAACATGGAGGTAAACGTGGCGATGACCTCTGACCCGCTTCACCCATGATCCTTTGCAGATCCAGTGATAAGGTCGCGTGTGGAAACCCTCACCCTCAACCCTTATGACTTTGCACGTGGTGTCGTGCGAGAGGCAGTCACTGTTTCAGACCCTCCTCAGCCATCTCAGCTGCTGTGCTGATACAGCATCTTCACTTGTGCTCACAGCATCATTTTCTTGCTAACGCCCCGAAAGCTCCCTTTGTTTGAACTGGTGATGGTACTCGTGAGGTTGGCCGTTGAGTACGGTACATCTAATGCCCCTTTTTCTCTCAGAAACTCTTCTATGGTGGATAAATTTATGCCATTTGGTGAATAAACCGTAAATATGAATATTGGTGAAGATGGATAATGGTCTACCACAATGCACCTTCATTTTGACCATATCTTATATTTTATGGCCGATTTTGCCATAAAACTTTTTTGCCGAATCTTCTTTACACTAGATTTAAACTTAATAACGTGCATTGTGGTACCCCTAGATCACTATCAATCTTCACCAAACGTCATATTTACTGTTTATTCATCAAAGAGTTTTTGAGAGAAAGACGGGCATTTGATGCACCCTACCGTTGAGGTCTTGCTGGTGTAGGAGCTCACGTGTGCAGGTGCTCCCAATGTTGAGATGGCCTTAGTCCCTTATGAAAGTCCTGTCTGGCTCCCCAATGGCTTTAGGTAGCACTAAGAAGCTAAGGATGATTAGCTCTGCTGCAGCAGCAGCGGCAGTACTGTAGTAGTGAATAACACTAATATTCCGTAATGCTGTTAATCTGTCATGTTGAGGGTTTTTCTGTTGCTTATGCAGTCTAAAGCCCGTAATGCGGTTCTGTTGTCAGTCTGGATTGGTTTAGTGGGCTGATGGCTGTCGGCTGACAAGCCCTCGTTGTCGTTTCAGACGCTGATGCAGGATTCTCCGGAGCAGACAGAGCTACGTGCATTCCCCGGACCTCTCATCAAGTGAGTCACACACACAACAGCAATAAGCTGCACACATACAAACACACACAACAGTTTAGCCTCACAGACACTCACACATATAAACACACACACACAAACATTTTTTTCCAACCACACAATGGAGGCAGCAAATGAACACAAATGACAGGCTCATATTTCTTCATTCTCTGTGGAACAAAATGACAGACACTGGGCATATACGCACACCAATTGTTTTACAACGGACCCCCGCTATTTCTCTGACTACTCTTATTGTTATGTCTGTGTAGGGAGGAGACGCATAAAGTGGACGTTATCAAGTTTGCCCAAAATAAGGGCATGGAGTGCATGCGCAGCGATGACCTTATCGACAAGTATTCTGCCTGCCTTATATGGGAGTTCATCATGTTGATGTGCCGTCAAAATGGGGTAAGGTTGTCCTAGTTATTCCACTCATAACAACTCTACTAATAACAGTGATAAATGGAAGAAGTTGCAAGTGTAAAGATTTTCCTATCAGCATTCCCAGAGCATTACAGATGAGAATTAGTTGCAGTAAGGCTGACAATGGTGAAGGTGTGTTGGTATGATCATCTAAACGTATCCTTTGTAACTGTTCCGCTCAGACCGTTGTGGGCACAGACATCGCCGACCTCCTGCTTCGCGAGCACCGCTCGGTGTGGCTGCCCGGCAAGTCTCCCAACGAGGCCAACCTGATCGACTTCACCAACGAGGCCCTGGAGCAGCCCGAGGAGGCGGAGCAGGGCGCGCTCTCCCTCATCTCCGACACCTTCATGAGCGTGCCCGAGAACATCGGCAAGGAGACGGAGCGCTTCCGCGAGCTGCTGCTGTTCGGACGCAAAAAGGTAGCTGTGCGGCGCGCACACACAAACGCACACATACTCGTCGTTAGATTTATTGCATCCTTGCAGAAGATCAGGAAGATTATTATGACCACTTCTAGTGTAGTGTATACTGAAGGAGTTGTCAAAGCTTTTTTCCCCCCAATTTTTGGTCAACAATTCCCGGGTCACCGAAACACTGGGCAGCATGAGTCTTGGTGGGCATGAAATCCTGCTAAACTTTTTTTGGAAAACAAGTGTTTGGTGTGCGGGAGTGGGTTGGTTGTGGCCCCCCAGGCACCAAACGTTTAGAGATTTTTTTGTGTCTTTTTCTTAGTGCCAGTCATATTTTGTGCCGCTATGTAGTACATCTAGTTAGTTTAGGATTCACTGGAAATCCCATCATGGATGAATGCATGCCAGTGACTCAATTCTCAGCCTTCTCAATGTGTGTGTGTTTGTGTGTATCCGTTAGGATGCTCTGGAGTCAGCCATGAAAAATGGTTTGTGGGGTCACGCTTTGCTATTGGCCAGTAAGATGGACAGCAGGACTCACGCCAGAGTCATGACCAGGTACGTGCAGTACATACACTCCTATGCATTACTGCTGCTAGAAATGCAAATAAAGACCATAAGAATGTATGGATGATGTGTTTAAATGTATGGATGCTTTTGTGTTTCTCAGGTTTGCCAACAGTTTACCCATCAATGACCCACTTCAGACTGTTTACCAGCTCATGTCTGGGAGGATGCCAGCCGCTGCTACAGTAAGTGTGTGTGTGTGTGTGTGTGTGAATCACGGTGTCATGTAACATTTTCTCCTTAACCATCTGTCCCTCTCTCCTTCTCTCGTCCCCTCTCTCTGCCCTACAGTGTTGCGGCGATGAGAAGTGGGGCGACTGGCGCCCCCACTTGGCCATGGTGCTGTCCAACCTCACCCACACGGTGGACCTGGACATGCGCACCATCGCCACCATGGGCGACACCCTGGGTGAGTGAGCCCGGCCCGGCCCAGTGCTCTAGACGTGCCGCGGCACAATAGCACCCACACAGGCTTTTATTTATCACCATTATTCTCCAACCATGACTCAGCAAATTTGACAGTCGTTGCATCTAAATAGACAGCAGGCAGAGGCAGGGGATCAAAGCACAAGTGTGTTATGTGTACCTGCATGTCAGGGAAGCGTGCATTTGATCTGAGCGTGTCTGTTGTTCTGTGTGTGTGTGTCTGTGTGTCTTGTCACAGCCTCCAAGGGACTGGTGGACGCGGCCCACTTCTGCTACCTGATGGCTCAGGTGGGGCTGGGAGTGTTCACTAAGAAGAGCACCAAGATGGTGTTGATTGGCTCCAACCACGGGTATGTCACTGGCTCGCTCAGTCTCACACACACACACACACACACACACACACACACACACACACACACAGACACAGGCTTTGGGAAATTGGTGGATTGCAGATGAAGATGGTGGTGGTTGGCTGCAGTGACTCAGTGCTGTTCTCTTCGGTCTCCTCCTCCCTCAGCTTGCCGTTTGTGAAGTTCTGCTCGTCCGAGGCCATCCAGCGCACGGAGGCGTACGAATATGCCCAGTCCCTGGGCTCCCAGCCACTCTGCCTGCCCAACTTCCAGGTGTGTGTGTGTGTGTGTGTGTGTGTGCGTGTGTGTGTGTGTGTGTGCATGCCGTACGTGTTTGAGTTTTCGTGTGTGTGTGTATGTGTAAGTGTGTGCATGCCAAGTATGGAGACTGATTGACAGTACTGTGCCCCACATTACTCTCTGAGAGCTGCTATTTGGAGAATAGCTAGAAAGTGGTCTTTTATGTGCTGCCCGCATTACGTAACCAGCACAGTCAGTGGTGCACTTAATCTTGAGTGCCGGTTTGAATTTCTGCTTCAGAGAAAGTTTGGAAGCTATTGAACGAATTGCATATAGCTCTTTATTAAATGAGTTTTATAAGCACCAGGTGCCAGTACCATATAGCAATCAGGCTCACTGTATTAAGTGAGTTATGTACTCTTAACCAGTTTCATAGCATACCATACTTCAACTAATTTCAAGTTCAAGTTTCAATAATTTATTGCCATATCAATCAGTTGATTGGAATTTGTATTGGTGCCATTCCAGTTATTTGGGGTTGTGTTGAACTTGAGAATGAGACATTTAATTTTTGAGCTGTTTCACCTGTGTGTGTGTGTGTGTGTGTGTGTGTTTTCCACCAGGTGTTCAAGTTCATCTACGCGTGTCGCCTTGCCGAGTCTGGGCTGTGTGCCCAGGCTTTCCATTACTGCGAGGTCATCAGCCGATCTCTGCTGACACAGTCACACTACCACTCGGTGGAGTTCGTCGGCCAGCTCATAGAGGTACACACACACACACACACACGCAGCACCATGTATCACTTATCCATTATAGCTTCATCTCAGGTATACACTGTCAGATAGTTAATCAGTGCTTGTTGGCAGATATCTGATGTTTTCCCGTTCCTGGTCTGCTCAGTAACAGGTTCCTGGTTGTGTGTGTGTGTGTGTGTGTGTTTGCAGATGTCTGTTTGGTAACAGGCTCCTGGTTGTGTGTGTGTTTGATTGCAGATGTCTGTTCAGTAACAGGTTCCTGGTTGTGTGTGTGTGTTTGATTCCAGATGTCTGTTCGGTAACAGGTTCCTGGTTGTGTGTGTGTGTTTGATTGCAGATGTCTGTTTGGTAACAGGCTCCTGGTTGCGTGTGTGTTTGATTGCAGCTGTTCAGTAACAGGTTCCTGGTTGTGTGTGTGTGTGTGTGTGTTTGATTGCAGATGTCAGCTCGGTTGCGGTTCTATGACCCCCAGCTGAAGGAGAAGCCCGAGCAGGAGCTCTTCCTGGAGCCCGACTGGCTGCTGCACCTGCGGCAGCTGGACAGACAGATCCAGGTCAGCGTCTCTGTTGGTCTCTCCGCTCCATGTCCCCTGGTCACTGGTGGAGTCCCGCTGGGTGTTAACATCTGAGCTGACAGCAGGATGTTTGTTTATGATGTTTGTTTAGTGTGTGTGTGTGTGTGTGTGTGTGTGTGTGTGTGTGTGTGTGGGTGGGTGTGTTATGTGTGTTTCGGTAGTGTTTGTTTGTTTGAAGACTCCCTTGGTGTGTGTTTGAGTGTTGTGTTGTGTGTCCCTGCAGGGAGGGGAGATCACGTTCAGAGACCGCGGGACGCCCCAGCTGTACCCCTGCTCCTCCCCCAGCTCTGAGGAGCCCCCCACCCCGCCCAACGCCTCCACCCACACCCCCGACTCCTCCAACCCGCTCATGGCCACGCTCATGCCCGGGGCTCCACTGCCTGCTGTCCAGCTCATGCCGCCAGGTACCACACACACACACACACACACACACACACACACAAGCACACAGAAGCAAACACACCCCCCCCCAAACACAGTCTTTCATTCTCACATTTCTCCAATCCTCCATGTCATCTGTGGTGCCATCTGTTGGGTTGGGAGGAAAGTTGGTTGCTACCCTTGATGTAAATGAAGACGCATGAAGATGCATTTTACCTGAATCAAATTGATGAAGAAAATGCCACTATTGAGACTAGGGGAATTCTTATCTTACTATTGGATTTGAGAATTACATCTCAAAGTACCCATTATTCCGTAATTATTTACCTCCGCTAAGGAGGTATGTTTTCATCGGGGACCGGCTGTTTGTTAGCAAGTTAACTCAAAAAGTCAGGGATGGATTTCGATTAAATTTTCAGGGAAGGTCGAACATGACCCAAGGAAAATTAAATTGTGGGAGTGATCCGTAATTTCGTCGGGATTCCGGAGGCGTTTATGTATTTAGCTTAGTGGTGTAATGGCATGGTATGGCCATGTGGTGGCGATCTGAATAGTTTAGTTTCTAGTTGATCATTTCTCATGTAGTCTCTCTCTCTCTAACTCCTCTCATGGTGTTCCTGTCTCAGCGCCACCCACCATTCTGCAGGACGGTGCGCCCCCTGCAGCCCAGAGCCCAGACGCTGGCGGCTTCTACCCGACCGTGCCCACGCCAGCCGTGCCCATGTTCTACCAGCCAGACAGCAACTCGCCACACACTGGACCCCCACTAACAAACTCTGAGCAGATGACTCCTCAGATACCCGGTCAAGTACCTGGTCAAATGGCCCCTCCTATGCCAGGGCAAATGCCAGGGCAGATGCCAGGCCAAATGCCAGGCCAAATGCCAGGGCAGATGCCAGGGCAGATGCCAGGCCAAATGCCAGGCCAAATGCCAGGCCAAATGCCAGGACAGATGCCAGGACAGATGCCAGGCCAAATGCCAGGACAACATCCCCCTCAGATGCCCGGGCAGATGCCGCCTCAAATGCTGGGGCAAATGCAGGGGCAGATGTCTCAGCCTATGCCCGGGCAAATGCCAGGATACATGCCACCTCCTATGCCTGGGCAAATGCCAGGGCAAATGTCTCATCCCATGCCTGGTCAGATGCCTCCGCAGATGCCTGGAGGAGATGGGCCTGCGCCACCCTCTCCTCAGATGCCTCCCACTCAGCCTCCCCAGATGGACTTCTTCGACCACATGGCTCACCTGGTACGGACACCGTAACTGTGTTTGTATGTGGTTAAAAAGGGCATGGAGCGGTGTGTGTGTGTGTGTGTGTGTGTGTGTGTGTGTGTGTGTGTGTGGATTTGCGTGTTTGCTGCGGCTGCGGCTGTGCCATTACTTGCTGTGTATGCGCTTGCAGTAGCTTGTGTTTTGTGCATGTGGAAGAACTGAATGGAAACTTGTTTTCTCAGGGCACGGGCAGGAGATCCAGGACCACCTCGCAGTCTTCTATGCATATGGTTAGCTAGACTCCTGGATGTGTTTCTTTTTGTGTGTGTGTGTGTGTGTGTGTGTGTGTGTGTGTGTGTGTGTGTGTGTTTTTGTGTGTTTTTGTGTTTGAGCAATCGCTTCAATAGTACATTTTCAATTGGGTGAATGTTGTACTGACACAGCATGACGTTGTTTTTTTAAAATGTATTTTTATAACGAATTCTTAACCTATAACAATCTAGTGTGCTAGTTGTAGTTTAAAGCTTCCCCTCTCATGTCTTTGCCTACAGGGACCAGGCCGTCGTTCGCGGACAACGTCCGAGTCGTCCACCCACTCAACCGGACGCGAGCGAAGCAGCTCCCTGGTTAATCAGGGCTCTCCACCTCCACCCCCCATCCCAGAGGCGCCGTCCGCACAGGAAGTCTCTAAGAAAAGCAAGAAAGAGTCACCAAAAAAGGTACTCGCAAATACACTCCTACGTAGGCAAGCCATGCATTGCACATTGAAGTTTTGTTTTGGAAGTCTAAATCACTAGCATAACATAATATCAATCAATCGTTCAATCAATCTGTTGGTTGATTGATGATGATCATAGTCCTACTGATAACAATATGCAACATTACCCAGTTTCACACTGGCATTATAGTGGAACGGCGGCTGTGTTTGGTGTATGAACATGCCTACATTAGTGTGTCTTATGTTTGCTGTTAGGGCGGTGGATGGTTCACTTGGCTTTACTCAAAGAAGAATGAAGCTCACCTCCCTGACGACAAACATAAATCTGTGAGTTCCTTCTTTCTCTCGTCCTCTGTCAAACATCCTCTGTTTGTTTACGTTTGTCACCTTAGCAACGGTTTCCATGGGACTCTGCATCTGTATCCAGTGTTCCTTTTCTCATGAGATTTAATGTTGTTTCAGATCGTCTGGGACGAGAAAAAGCAGAAATGGGTGAATCAGGATGAACCAGAGGAGGAGGTGCGTGTGTGTTTCTGTGTGTGTGTGTGTGTGTGTGTGTGTGCGAGTTTTGGTTTGTAAGTGTCTGTGCACAGTATTTACATGTTTAGTCACCGTGGCATGTTTTGTTTGCATCAGGTATTCATTCATTTTGTTCTATTGCAGTATAAGCCCCCTCCTCCACCCCCATCCTTCCCCAAGATGGCTCCAACCGCAGGGCCCGGTCCTGGTTTTGGTCCTGGTCCCGGTGCTGGACCGGGCTCTGGGCCACCGGTCAACATGTTCTCCAGGAGAGCTGGTGAGGTCCAGCTCCACCAGGGCTCCTCTCATTACACACAGTAGAAACACGGCCATGCTGGCTAGACTCTAGGTGCAATAGGTGGATTAGGAAGTTAATTATTTGTGTTTGATCTCGTGTGTGTGTGTGTGTATTTAGTAGTAGATGAACTGTTCTAACATTAATTGCTGATAATTAATTGCTGATTAATCCTGTCTCTGTCTGTGTGTATATGTGTGTGTTAGGCACCAAGAGCCGCTATGTGGATGTGTTGAACCCGGGCAGAGGGGGTGGTGGTGGTGCGCCTGCGCCCATGCCTGCTCCTATGCCGGCTGACCTTTTTGCTCCTCTTGCCCCTATGCCCATACCACCCAACCTATTTACCCCGAACGCAGGTTAGTGTGTGTGTGAACGTGAGCGTGTGAGCGTATGTGTGTGTGTGAGCGTGTGTGAGCATTGGTGACTGTGAGCGAGAGAGATATCATATTAAATCTGCTTGTATTTCTGCAGCTGATGAACCACAGCCAGCAGAGGGGAACACAGCTGATGGTGTGAACCAGAGTCAGCCTCAGGTAAAGATACAGTGAGGACAGAACATGCATACGGTCTACCTAAGGGCTGAGGCACTTGTGCTGTTCTCGATGTGTTGAGTCAACTCTCCTTCTCTCTGTCTCTCCCTCCCTCTCTCTGTCTCTCTCTCCCTCCCTCTCTCTCTCCTCTCTTTCTCCTCTCTTTCTCCTCTCTCTGTCTCTCTCTCCCTCCCCCCCTCTCTTTCTCCTCTCTCTCTCCTTCTCTCTCTCCTTCTCTCTCTCTAGATGTTTAATCCCACTCTGCTGCCTCAGTGCCCAGAGGGATCTCAGTCAGGCGAGGTGAGCTTGTGTGAATGCACCCGTTCTACTTTCTTTTACTACACAAATGCTGACGCTCACACACACACACACACACACACACACACACATAACACACACACACACACACACATAACACACACACACACACACACACACACATAACACATACACACATACACACACACACACGATAATGTACTTGAATCAGAGCATGTGTGTGATGGCCTGGATTGTAAATCTGAAATGCTTTGAGGTGTGTAATCGGGGATAATGAGCATGCGATTGATTTGGGCTTGTGTTTGTGTGTGTGTGTGTGTGTATCTTTTAGCTGTCCAGATCTAGTTCAATGAGTTCTTTATCACGTGAAGTGAGTCAGCACTTAAATCAGGTATCTAAATCTGGGCTCCCTCATTTACATGTCACAGACACACACACACACACACTCTCACATACACACACACACACACACACACACACACAGAATATACACCAGTCTATGTGGACATAACACCCTCATCCCTAACATCCACAAGCTTGGTGCTCCCATATCCAATACTCCATTAACTCTCCTCTGCGCCTCTAACACTGTTAACCTGTGCTTTTAACTGGCTGAGAGCTTAGCCAATAAGCTAATTCTGTTGCTCTGCTCCTGTCCCACCCCCTTCATCAACAACCAATCACCTTATGCATGCATCACCATCATCATCACCATCAGTGTGGGAGTGTGAGGATCAGGTGGTGGTTGTTTTGTAACCGTTGTCATGGTAATTCTGTTTCAGCAGGCCCCACCGGCTGGAGGCGTAACCTTCTATAACCCCGCCCAATTTGCACAGGTAATTTGTGCAATGGAGAATTTGTGTATCCTAAGCCTGCTAGCATTTGATTGTGGGAGGTCGAATCTGATCTACAGAAACGTATCAAAGTTCATGTTAAGGGGTTGACACATGTTTAAGTTGTAATCATTGTAGAGAGCTCAGACAAGGTAAGTTTTGAAAATCAAAAAGTGCATAAAACATATACACGCACTCTTAAAAACAAATCTCTCTCTGTTCTATCCCCCCCCTCCCCCTCCCCTTTCCTTCCCTCGCCTCCGTCTCAGGCGCCTCCAGCGGCCACGCGCGTCGGGGGACGACTGGGTGGACAGAGAGAGTATCCCACCCTCAAGTGACCGCTGCTGTTCCTCACAAGGGCTTCGTAACGCTGCGAATTCATTCATTCATCCATTCATTTTAAACCTTAATCATCAATTCATGCCTTCCCCTCCCCAATACTCATGTCCTGCTCATCAGTGTCTGCTTTGATTTAATTTTTTTTTTTTTTTTTTGTCTGGAGCCATGAATGTGTGTGTGTGTGTGTAAGTGAGTGAACGAGTGAGTAGAGAGCCTGCTAGTCAGGATTTTGTTATGTGCAATAATGATCACTAGTAGACTGCATTCTTCGATTTTGTTTTTTCCCCCCTCTCTTTCTGTTCTGTCTGGCCATTTCAGGTGTGTGAGAGTGTGTGTTAAGTATGTGGTGGGTGAAGACAGCAAGGGCTAATCTCAGCTCCTGCTGTGCTTACATTGTTGGGAGTGTTAATCTCTTTTTACATATTTATAAAACGTTTTGTCCCTGGGAGAAAGCCTTGCCATGTCTTTCTCGCCCAATCACAACAGTCAAAAAAAGACTTCCATCTCATCCAGAAGATTGTCTCATCTTCCCATGAACTTTCTCTAATCACCTCATCACTGCTCTTTTTATTTTATTTTATTTTATTTTGTTGATTGTGATTTTTTGTGTGTTTGGTGTCTCAACTCCTCTCATCCCTGTATTTCAGTAGAGATGGATTGTGGTATTCCATAAACCCAAAGTATCGCTGTGTTTGAAGGAACAGGAGATCAACTTTCTTAGATGTTTAGAATTGACTGTAAAATTATTGACAAATGTAAAAGAAAGTGATAATAAAGATATTTTTGCTCTTTAGTACTTTGAAAAGTGGGCTTGTGCACTTTCTCATGTCTTGTAAATATACAGCTCAATATGGCCAATCGATTAATAGAAAACCTTGATTTATTACTTACTTAGAACCCTAGCTTCATAGATTAAAGCCCCATTATGCAAGACTTTATATTTAGCTCACGTCATCAGTCTCTTCGACATACTAGGCAGTCCAATAGAAATCTTAATGGTGCTACCTCAGGCTGGAAAGTACACAACATATACACCATACACACCATTCTTACACACTTTGTAACCAGTGTCACAAAAACATGTGAGCCGGGAAGTAGAGTGACGAATATTGGCTGTTGATGTAACACACCTGACGAGCTAATAACTACCGGATTTATTTTTTTATTTCTCACACAGCCTCAAGTTGAGTTAACTTGTGATGCAGTTGTATTGTAGCTAATGATATTTAGCAGATATTTACTGTCCAGACAATGCTCTAATAGGGGACATTAGATACAGTATATACTTCAGACGAAACATACAACTTGGACAAGGATTAGGGACATGTTCAATAACCAGTCCATATCAACAGTTGAATACTCTTAAGGACAAACTGAATGTTCCTTTTCTACTCTTTCACAGAAAAAATATTTCCTGAGTGACCCAGGAGAACAGTTTTTCAGTTGTGAACTTGGAAAAGAAAACCAAGTAATCATTGTAAAAAAAATACAAACATGGTATTGGAGCTATAATGTCATAGAAGTTCAACATGACTGAACCATCTCATCAACCAACATGGCTTCCTTCCTGCAATAGCAGGATTTCTCTACTCGTCGCTTGGGTTGGAGTCCTTTCCTCTGTCCACATACAGGAACTGGGCAAGGAATTGTCTGACTCATGTCTGTTGGCCTGTGATGGCGGGCAACTGTGCAATTCAGCTTCAATGAATGAACACATCTCACATTATTCCGAACTGTGGGTGTGGGTGAGTGATTGCAGAGCACTCTGTGCCCTTTTAACGGCAACCTCAAGCATGGAGTGGTCTTTCATGACTTGATTCAAGCTCTTTGAGTCCATCTCCAACAGCATACCTACAGATAGACACAAATCGTACACATTTTTGCGTGCTGTCTCTTTAAGAGGAGCAGAAACAACATAAAAGGAGTGACATGTTCAGTGCCATCTTGTGCAGGATCACAACAAAAGTAAAAGGTAAGGTTAACCTTCAAATATTTGTACAGTTACAACTGGCCAACTCACCTGTGATGTCAGCTGAGTGGGTGGGGTCTATCTGTTTCACAAGGTTGAACAGTTTTTCTCCAACGGATTCGGATTCAACCTCGGAATCAGAGCTTTCAATCATGTTGGTTCCCTCCTCCTCCTGCCTACTTACACAACAATAAGGGGACATGAACTTGTACTGTTTAATTGTAGGTGCAGAGAGCAACAAAAGTACAGAATTTCAAGCATACATACTCAAGCAGTGTTTTTAAGGCAATGTTGATCTTCTTTTCCAGCAATTCAGGATCTGACAGGATTTGAAGAATGGCCTCCTTGTTCTGTTCCAACAGCATGCCTGTGTACACAAATCACAAGGGGTAATCCTTGCCCATATGTTCGGCACTTACTGAATAACATGGACTGTGTCTTATCACAAAGAAAGGTTACCTGTGATTTTGTGTGTGTGGCCGGTGTTGTGAAGGTCGATGAGATCGTAGAGTCGTTCACCCAAAGAGTCCGAAGAGGCAGATGTCTCCTCTACCTCACACACCACCTGACTAAGAGGCAGAGTCATGATCGTGAGTGCATGTCACCAATACAACATCTGAGTATGAACACTGAGACTATGACTTGATTTAGTACCTGTCTGGGCTGAGAGCCTGAAGTGCTCTGCTTATTCCATCATTAAGGACAGACTCATCTTGTAACATCTGCTTGATGACTTTGTCAGGCAGTTCCAGCATCATCCCTACATCCAGTCAAAACAAAAGGGTCTCACCACATAGCATAGCCAATCATGCCACAGATCTGCATATGGATACTCTTCAAGCAGTGGTAACAACACTAAGACTATAACATCAATTGCAGTCGCAGTTTAGGAATAGGAAGTACACGTAATGTTATGGCAATAAAACTCTAACAGTGTAAACAAATGGCCAGTGATCTACTACAAAATTCCTCACCAGTCAGTTTACCCGCGATTTCTCCATGTTTAGAAAATATGAGGTCATAGAGTTTCTCTCCGAGTTCGTCCATTTCTTCCTCCTCGTTCATGATGATGCATCAATGTATCTAGCAAGTATTTTGTAACATCTGACTGCAACTAGCTAGATTTTTACTATATTCCTGTTTTACTTTATGAATACAAGTTATCTTGGTAGTGTTAGCCACATACATAATAGTTAAGATCTAGCGTTGCCATTACAATTTCCTGAAAAGGTTAAATATCCTGTAAAATTTACTTGCAGATGTGGACATATTTATTTTGGCGCACAAGAGTGACGTATTTAATCAGTGCCGAAGTACATTTTTTGTACTGATGCAGCGCCAAACCCGCCGCACCAAATAGTGCACTCAGAAAATTAATAATATACAGGATTTCCTTTTTACTAAATACTACTAGAACTAAAAGTGTGATACACTGACATAAAATAAAATGTGTGCATTAATTTTACTTGAACCATTTTACCGTATTTCCCAAATACTAATAAGATGCAGGGCATGCAGGGGCGTAATGATCTACAACATTTTACCGGATGCGAAGATAGTTCCTTTTCCTCCCTCTTCCTGCGCTGAAAGGTAACGTGGTCGGATTTTCTTCGCTTCAACTTATGTAATTTTGTATCTAATAAGATCATTATTGTTGCTGTAGTCTTCTTTTTACACCGTAAGTAGCATAACAACATTTCAGTTTTCTAAAATCGGTGTTATAGTGAGAACTGGTGCTATTAATTTAATGTAATACTTCACGAGGCTGTCGGTGCCGCACTACTGAAGATTTTGAGGCCTTGCTTCCTTGCGTACTCGTGTGCTGAATGGAAGTTAACGTTAGCATAGCAAGTCATTTTGGGACCATAATTAATATTTTTCTATCATAGTGCAGGTATATATTTAAGTAGCGTCATTTTTGGTTTAACAAAGTCATGAAGCTGTTTGCGGTGTTGTGAACCTCTCCCGTCTTGTAACGTATGCTCAGTTTGTTGGCATATTAGCTTAGCCATTTGTACCTAGCCTAATGTCACCTGTCGATGTAAGTTAAGGCTTATGGTGGTTGTGTACCGTTTTTCGTAACCTTTACTATAGTTTTGTCTGTGATGGTAATTAAGGTCAATATTCACAGTTATAACGTGTTGATAATTACCACAAGGGTGTCAGCTTGCTGAAATCTAATCAAACCTGGTGACAGTAGAAATGGCCAGACTGCCTCCTTGTTGCCTTAACTTCCGTCACTTGATATAGTAAACGTTTTGTTGAATTGTTTTGAATGCACTTTTTCGGGTAACCCAGTGGGCTTAAGCCTTTAGGAAGTGAATGCCACACTACTTAATGAGAGGAGAATCTACAATATCAGTTGATTCATGCCTACTGTTTCTCTTCACTGCATTTGCAGGTAAAGATGTCGTCTCATCTGCAGTGGATGGTTATCAGGGACTGCTCCAGTTACCTCATCAAGAGGAACGGACAGACTTACAGCACTGTAAGTAAAGTGTACATATAGTGTAGTACCTTGAATGTGATTGTGATCCATAACATGCTCTGCCAGGTGTGTATGATCAGCATCACTGATGGAAAGCTACTGTCTTAATATGTTGTAGAGCTGTATGAATCTGAGATGTGATTAAGTAAATGATAAAAGATTTGACTAGCAACTTTGTCTTTGATGCCTAAGCTGTACAGAATATGGCTAGATGGTGCCATGATGCTGGAAGGCGTGCATTGCGTAGGTTGAGAGAGAAAATGTTGAGGATCTTCTCTGAACGACCAAGAGATGAAGCTGCTGGTCCTCATTCAATGTCCTGAACAGTGAATTACACATTGGAATGAACTAAGAGTATCCATTTGTTTGCCTTTTGTAGGAGGCCAACAACCTCAAGTCTCGCAACTCCTTCCGCTTCAATGGTCTTGTCCACCGCAAGTCTGTAGGAGTGGATGCTGCAGCCGATGGAAAGGGTGTGGTTGTCGTGCTGAAGAAGAGAGCAGGTATCAAGCTCAATAACCGCTTTACTCATTTTGTCAAGCTCAATAACTGATCTACTCATTTGTGCACTGTGGCACATGACTTAAGTGTTATGGGTGTGTAAGCTGATTGAATGAATTCATGGATGTGTGTTTTCAGGCCAGCGTAAACCTGTCAACTCCTTTGAGAAGATCACAATCAACAAGAACGCCAGAGCCACACTGAGCAGCCTGCGTCACATCATCCGCAAGAATCACTACAGGAGAGACCTGCGCATGGTACGCACAGCCACACACTCTTTGCCTAAAGCATGCGTGGAATACAAGTGATGGGTCATATTCTTGTACACTCTGCAAAAGTTTGACCGTTGTGTTTCTGAAACAATTAAGTAATGGACACAGGTTAAGTTTACCTGTTCAATAACTGCATTGCATTTCCAGTTAAGCAGTTGGCAGAAGTGTAAGTGAATTTACACACCGTTATGTGGTGTTTTAAGAAGACCACCTGAACACCTACACAGGGCTTTCAGCTCTGCGGCACTGCATCTGAATTTATGTGTGGGCTGTTTTTAGGATTTGAAAATGGACAGTTCTATACCTTAAGCCTACCTTACACTGACACGATTTGGGAAAGATTCTTGAAAGATTGTAGTCTTTTAACTAATTCAGGCTACTCAAAAGACTACAATCTTTTAAGAATCTTTCCCAAATCTTGTCAGTGTAAGGTAGGCTTTACCTGGGCATCAACGGCTGTGTGTGCTGTATGTACTTTTGACTAGCTGATGCACATTGTGGCTCACTGGTTGGTTGTGTTGCTCCCTCAGGCTGCCCTGCGTCGTGCCAGTGCCATCCTGCGTAGCCAGAAGCCCGTGGTGGTGAAGAAGAAGCGCACCCGTGCCACCAAGACCGCATAAGCAGCCACTCGTGCACCATGTGTTATCTTCAAATAAAGACATTTTGTTCAAAAACATCCAGTTCTTCTGTTGATCTTTTCTCAGCACTGCTGCAAAGGTCTAATTGTTATTATAGTTGGTGTAACCCCAATATTTTTGGGGTATTTTAGTGGAAATGAAATTGAAAAGGTTTTTGTCGGTAGTGAGGTGGAACATTTGTCCAATGACTAACACAATCCACTTGCATATACTACTTGGGTACAGGTACTTCCGTGCAGCACCATGTCGTGGTCATATTAATTACCGCTTTGCTGTTCATAGTTTATTAGCTGATAGCCTGGCGTTGTCAGATGTTTGAATCAATTTGTATTTTAGGTCGGTAGACATGAATCAATGCTCTCAAACGTGACTGTCCAGTGGACTTGTACTTTAGCAAAGACATATCTGATGGCGTATCCATTAATTGTCCTTGAATAGTTTGCTGAATGGGCACACTGGGGTCAGAGAACTCTGGCTGAAGTATACTTTTCTCCACCCCTGATATCTGCGTGGGGCATATAGCATGTGGTTTATCTACCCCTGAGTAGAATATCCTGATTTTGGGCTTTTTACATCTGACCAGTGACCGAGTAGTTCTAGTACGCTAACTAGCCAAAAGCTGAAGCCAAAATCAATGGTAGTGAAGATATAATGTTGAACTTTATAATAATTTCATTCATCTAAGTGAGGACAATTCAGTGACCTTTTTTTTTTAAAATATGTTTTTATAAAGTCAAATCAACTTTACCTTCTCTATCAAGCTCCGATTTGCACAGCAATGTGCTCTAATGTCTACCTAATTCTGCCATTAGGGAAATGATGTCTGCATCAAATTCACTCAATTTCACACAAAGGAGTAAACCTTGGATGGTCTGCTGCACAGCAGTGATCTATTTGTCACAAAGAATCATGGGAAGGGCAAAATGGAAGCACTCTTAATTAAACAGCAGAGTGGTGATGGCCTGTTTGTATTGATCTCTGCTGTGGGAGAGGAAGAGGTGATGCTTGTGCCAATCTATTGCGTGCACACTCTTTTAGCCCAACTATGCATTGTCACAAGCTGAAACATCTTAAACTAAAAGCACATTGACCAACAGGTACAAGAATGAAACGCAATATTTTGTATATATTCTGCAAAACAATGCATAATGTGCAACATGCAGAAAACTGAAATGAAAACCTTGTTACATAACTCCCCTTATTGTGTGCCCATGTGGAAATATTGAATCAATCTCAGTTCACAGTTGGGCCGTTGTCAACTGAGTGCGTGTGTGTGTGTGTGTGTGTGTGTGTGTGTGTGTGTGTGTGTGTGTGTATGGCCAGGGTATTGACCGGTACTGTGGGACTTCTGCACGTTGGTGCACGGTTCTGAGTGATCGAGGGCCCCGCTGCTCAGATGCGCGCGTGGCTGTCCAAGAATGCGGTGGTGCGTGTGTGTTCTGGCGGTGCTGCATGTGAGCATGGCCTTCGAGCTGCAGGACACCATCCATGCTCTCATCGAGGAGAACATCCACCTGCACGACCAGCTGGAGAATCTCACCAAGGCCCTGAGAGAGCTGCGACAGCTGCTGCTGCACAATGCTGGAGGTATGGCCATGTTTCTTTTTCTTGTTCTCCCTCTCTCTCTTCTCTCTCAGTCTCTCTCTTCTCTGTCTTTTCTCTCTCTTTCTTTCTTTCTCACACACACATAAAACATTTCTTATTCTGTGTCCTTGACATTTAAGATTTGAGTAAGAGTTGTATGCCATACTAGTTATTTTTTGTGAACAAAAAAACCCTTTATTTGCTCTGCTCCCTTTCTGTGTGTATTTCTCTCATTGTCTGTGCCCCATTCTCTTATCCCCATTCCCCTTCGTTCATCACTCTCTCCACACCCCTCTTGTTTTTGCCCGCTCTGTCCTCTATGTCCTCCAATCACACAACATCGATGTTTTTTTGCCTTTGTCACTGTTTTTATCCATCCAATGGCACGTCAACATTCAGCTTCACTCAACCTTTTGCATAGAAGATTATTATTCATTTATGATACATTTATTTACCACAGCACTTGTGTTTGTGTGTGTGTGTGTGTGTGTGTGTGTGTGTGTGTGTGTGTGTCTGTGTGTGTGTCTGTGTGTGTGTCTGTATGCGTCGCTCAGATATATATATATATATATATATATTTCTTTCTTTATGACTTACGAAGACAAAAACGTGTTGTCATCTCTGCCCCCCAGAACAAACTACTGTCAACCAGGAGGAGCTTCAGCATCTCTGGGAGGAATGGTCTCTACATGGTAAGGATATCCCCATGATCTTAATCCCATTGCTCACGCTAACACTGACACCCAGCTTACTTTGTTATTATTTTGCCGTTTTTATGATCTAAACTGGAGGGCATAGCATCACATTGATTGCTGATGTCACATTTCCTCTGCCCATATGATGCATGCTGAGTATTGACGTCTATGTCAGCGCTGGTGCATCATTTGGACGGTTCAGCCATAGGGTGCCTGCTGTATATACTGCAACATCTTTATCACAACAATTCAAGAGCTCACTGGCATTTTCATTTGGTACCCAAGAAACAGTTTTTCAACAAGTTCCCTGTTGCCATGAAGGGAGTTGGATGAGATAGCTATGGGCTCAATGAGATGGTGACATATCAGACAGTACATGTGTCTAGTATATGTATATGTGTCTTGGGCACCTATAAGTATAGGTGCCCAAGTAGGCCTACCAGTTTTAATAAGACATACTACCAGTCACAGTCTCGTTTGGAATGTAGTATTGTTTTACTTTAAAAAGTAAAAACATAAAAGACGTTTACGCATTTAGTCATTTTGTGTAATACTTTGCTTAAAATGAGTCAATCTTGACGCATATTAGGACTGGACTGTGTTGTGTATGATTCATTTCAGGCATCAGCCCTGATACACACTTCATAATGGAGCAAGCCCTCTGCCATGACCCCCATGACTCAGCCGCGGACCTCAAAGACTGTACCCCACTCCTGCTCCTCGCTCTTCTGTTAGTCACCCACCTGCTGCTCTGATGTGCACCCCCCTCCCAGCACACTGACACTGGGAGAGAAGAAGAGAGAGTTCCCCCTAGACCTCAGGAAATCATCACATTTAAGCCTCTGACTGTCGGATTGCTCTATGCATGTGAATCTCTGCAATCAATATTTGTCCAGCCACAGCAACGTGAGGGCATCAGAGGCCCACAGGGAAAGCTTTTTTTTTTTACACAGTATTTTTTCCATCTTTTATAAAGTCAGTGCCACATTTCTAGTCCATCTCCTTTAAGTACATGTAAATGAAGTCCTGCTAGGCTAAAAGCACCTATCTGCTTTTCTGGGGGTTTATGTCCCGCAACAATGTTAGAGAAAAAAATCTGCTGTAGAATGAGTGGTGTAATCAATGTGCCATAGGGATTAGGCCAGAAGGAATGCTTTGTATTCACCTCTTCTTACTTTGCTTAAGGGGCTAGTGTGTATGTGTATGTATGAGTATACATCTTTGTGAATGTGTGTGTGTGGTAATGTAATGTATGAAATGCAATATTTGACTGAAATTCCTTTTCTGCTATGCGCTTCAAAAGGACATTGGAATTGGTGTTATGGCAATTAAATCTTATTTTTGTACATTATATAAGAAAATAAATCAATAAAGTAATTGACTTATATTTGTGAAGAGGTAGTTTATATGGACTAGTCTGGTGTGTGTACTGTACATTTGGGTGATATCAAAGGAGTTTCTTTGGGTATATTGTTTTTCATTTTTATTTGCACAAACACATCAAGGTTAAAAATACAAAACTGAGATATCAACCACACATTATAGCAGGCAACCTAAAGTCAGTACTAGATATTTCAGGAACTAAGCTCATGCTTTCAGGAATAAATACTTCACCTAATTTACATAAGGAACATATTTGCATTTTCAGGTAATGAATTCATAGAACATTTCTGACTGAGAAACCGTCACACACATACACAGTCAACATGGTGGAGAAGATCTCACAAGGTTGTGAACTCGTGCAGAGATGTGCCATGCTGTTGCTCTCCGCCACATGAGTGCTTGTGCTTATGGCTGTCAAATGGAGAATGGAACCATCCAGTGTGCTCAATAAGCAGTGATATTTGATATGTTCTCACATGTGAACATTCACATAAAGCAACCTGATTCTAAGGATAGTAAAAAAAAACCACATACACACACACGCACACAATGGGCCAAATTGTATTACTATCGATATCCTGGTTGAATGATCAGAATTTGCCATATGGCAATATAGGTGATGAATGTTTATATGTGTTGCAAGGAGGGCAGCTCTGCCCTACAAAGCAAAGAGGCAGTAACTACGCAAGTTCAGAACTGAGAAAAATGACTGAATGCTGAGTTCAAACTGTACACAAGGACACCGAGTTGATTGCTGATGATGGTCAGGATTAAATTCGACTTTTTGTGTTTGCGCGGCTTTCAAAACAGCAAGATGACGTGACTTGTGGCTGTGGAAAAACCTAAGGTGAATAGTACTACTTTCATTAAGTCATTTACATTGTTGATATAGTTGTAAGACTATATCGCCCATCCCGAACACACACACTAAAAAGATTTGCTCCCCCGACACATGCATATGATCAACAGAAATTAGGTTATGCATTTCCATACTAATGTTAGCATATAGGTAAACACATGAAGTAGAAAGAAAATGTTCCTTGAGCACTGAGCATTGTGTATTGCTATTAGAGAAATTCCTAAACAAACAGATTTATGTCCAGCTCTGTTAAAAAATGAAATGAACTGACAGCTCACCTAACCTTACTACTGGTCTCGGCATTGCCCTGTCTGCAGGTTTAGCAGCTCTAGTTATCACATCATCAATATGAGGTCCCAGTTACTATTACAGTGAACAGTTAAGAGCTGATTCAAACCATTATTAATCTTAATCATAGGAGTGGATACACTTACAAAAAACAAACACAAAAGTTGCATTTTTCATACTACACGTCCAAAGGGGAATCCCAGGCAACTGTAGCACACAAACCCCCCACTTCCAGCATTTAATGGCGTGCTTAAAAATGTATGCTTGGATAAGAAAGCTAAAAATTAAAGCTGCATTAAATATTATGCTAGTAATGGTCCCCTGCTCTCTCCAGCAGCAGAGAGAACAGCTTAGCCAACAAAGACTGACCTGACAACCATCTCTGCTTGTGGTTGGTGTGCATATGTGTGCATATGTGTGAATATGTGTTCATGTGTACATTTTGAGAGGGTGTCCAGGTATGGTCATGTGAGGAGGGTCCGTCTAGTCTAAGTCCAAGTCACTATCGGAGTCGCTGAGCTGCGGGAGGTTGCTGTTCCGGATGCTTCCATTGGCGCCAGCGTTGAGCGTCGACTGGGCGTACTTGTCGGGCAACAGGCCGTACTCCTGCAGCATGGCCTCTACGTCTGTGGCATAGAAGTCCTCACCGAGCTGGTCACTGACACGCACCAGGTTGCCCACCAGCTCGCCGTTGCGGTACATCAGCAGGGCGGGCAGCGCCGAGTTGCGGAACTGCTCGCTGGTGCCGATGTCTGAGCCCAGCACGCGGCAGAACTTGACCAGCGGGTACTGCTGGGCCAGGCACAGCAAGCAGCCTTCCATGGCCTGGCAGGCCAGCACCTCGGGCTCGTAGATGTGGATGATGACCAGCGTGCCGCGGCCCTCCTCGTCCACCGCCTGCAAGAACTCCTCGCCACTGCCGAGGTCCACCACCTGGTTGAAGCGCCGGCCACCGTCCAGGGCCAGCCGCATCTCGGCCATGCGCTGCTGCCGGTACTGTTCCAGGAACTCCTCGTCGTCTGCGTCCTCCTCCTCCTCGTCCATCTCCTTATTTCCAAGCTGAGAGAGCACATACACAAACATGGTCAACCGCAGTGAATACATCTATTCAATAGACACATAATGGGGTGACTATATAAGGGTGGATAATGTTAAATACGTTTTCATACATCTTCCACACTAACAACCTCACTCTACCATGCTCACACACCTTGCCACGGATCTTGTCCTGAAGCTTCTTTTGCTTCTCTTTGTCCTTCTCCTCATCCAGGTGTGACCGGCAGGTAATGCTCAGTTTCTTGATGAGTTTCTCCATCTCTTTCTTCTGCTCCTTTTTTTGCTCGTTCTCCAACTGTTTGTACTTCCGCCAGTCATTTATCACACCCTTTGGTCCTGGGCAAAAAAAGACACAATGAACACGACTGCTTTTCAATTACTTTTTTCTTAAAAGAGCCCAAACCCAGCAGTAGCACATGTGATACACTCATTCAACGCCACCCTGGCGACTGGTGGTGGGTCTGGATCTAACACAAATGAGGAAGGTCATTAACTTACCCGTGTTGACAGCAGAGCCATCTGGACTGTAGTCCACCTCTGGCTCCAACACTGCCTGGTCACGGATGGTTTTAGAGCCCATCTCATCTTCCTCGTGGTCACTATCCTCATCCTCACTGCTGCTACAGTAGTACTGCAGCTTCTCGCCCAGGAGCCTGTCATCCAATGTAGTCATGGCTACCTAAAGTTGTAATATTTCAGTTCAGACTGTGATGTTCACGTTTGAAGGCTCCAGAATGACAACAGATTCAAATACAGACACACAGATACAGAAAATGGCACAACAGAAGAGGTCAGAAAGTGTCTGACTGTCTAGCGACTACTTATCCAATCATTAGTAGCATAGCAATAGATAGGTATAAACTATCTGTGCACTGAGCTCGGTCTTCACTCGCAACTATTTGCTACGTCTACAATGTCGCTTATATGGATCTGCCAGACAAAGCAAAAACAAAACAACTGTTAATCCCCCTGCACAGATGGTGTGTCAGAGATAGATGCAGACATACATTGTAAAGACGTAGGGATGACTCTATGCAAAGCTGACAATAATACTGCACATACCTTGTTTACTGGTACAGAATTCTTGCTAGAGAGCTGATACACAATTCGCAAGATGCAAATTGTACAACTCGGCGATTTAGACACCATAAACGACCATGGAAAAACGATTCACTAATGACAGTAACGTTAATGGACGGTGAAAGCTCCCTAACAATAAGCTCATTAGCCTAAATTTGACGTCTTCTTATCCAAGCTTACCTTACCTTGCTATATAGGTCGACTTTCACGGGCTCAGCGGATATGCAAAAAAACGCTACCCCGTGGTCTTAGAATGTTACATCCCCTCGTCTACTTGCAATCAAGTTTGACTGATTTAATGATGGCGTGAGTTAATGGTTACAATTGCGTAAAACTCATTTGTTGTCTGCTAATGCTCTAACGTTAGCTATGTTATCGATAGCTAGATAGGGCTTCCTTCCTTAACTAAAAATGTTACCACTAGCACCGCTACCCCTCTATAAACATGTCATTGCAATATACCACATTTAAATTGCCGCTCAATGTACAACAGATGTGTCCAAAAAGCAGTCAGCCTACCGTCAAAACAACCTCCTGAGTTACATTAATTAAGGTTAACTTACTAGCTGTGTGCTAGAAGCTACCTTTTTACACGCTAACCTTCTCGAGCTTTCGCCAACAATTGGGTATTGTCTGTACGGCACACCATCATCATAGCATCGATAAGGTTCACACTTTTAATAATAATATCATCATTTGAATAACAGTATTTTACGAAAAAACCTGCGTCTTACCACAATATATATCCAATATCCACAATAATCCAACCACTTTCGTATGACGTCCACTTCACAAGATGACAAGATCAACGCAAAGATCCTTTCCGCTTTCTCTGATCAACGCGAGCACTGTACACTTCCGGACACAGTCCTGTCTAAATAAGAGTTCGGATTTAAGCGGATTTAAAGTTCATGTTTATGGTAGGCACCGAGTTGTTGAAAAATAAAGTAGCACTTTAATTCAAAGACACATTCTGCTCTGCCGATTGTACAAAGTGGCGTAGGCCTACAATTATATAAATTAACAATGGATTAACATAAAAACGAACAGTATAAAGAAAAATATAAAAAAAAGTCCCCAAAATATCAAATTCAGTTCAACATACTTATACATACTTAACTTGCAAACAAGGTAAAGAGATTTATGTAATTTCACCAACAAGGAATCACAGAAGATAGACCATCCGGATAGGCTATCTTGCTATGCTGGCTCCCAAAATTAAACCGTTCTGTTTCCAGATTTCTCGAAATAATAATCAAATATAGCAATATTTTCTTCATATAAATATGGCTCTTCATATCGGGTAAATAATGCGTTTACATAGTTCAGTGTATGCAAAATAAATTGAACTGTAAATATGTATAAACATTTTGTTTGTGTGTGTTTTTGCCACAGGCACAGTAAGAGTGTTTGTCCTAATTAAATTCCTGACGATTTGGGCTTATTTCAGGGTTGCACCAGGAACACTGTCGGTGGATATTTAACGGTACACAAAACAAAGTTCCGGTCTCTTTCGTTTCCTCTTCGGTGGAAAGATGGTGAGTGTATCTTAGCTGTTGAATGAAATCCTTAAACATCTGTTTTTAAACTATGTAGTAGTAGAGGAAAATAGACTATTTTAATAAAACTGAATATCCGGATTCAATTTATGTGAACATTTCACTTGTGCATTCAGTGGATGTTATTATAAGGCTGATGTTAGCGTTTTAGCTAAGTGTTGCGATAAGCCCTCACATGAAAGTGTCATAATATATGTGACTGGAACCGATTACTGTACAATAGTTAACGCAATGGACATTACCTGCTTGTTTATGGTCTAGTAGTGTAAAACCAAAATACTTTGATTTTGCTCCGCACGACATAAGAAACAAGCAGTGGTAAACTATAGGCCGTGTGAACTGGTGGCTAGCAGTAGCCTGCTAATTCACTACTTGTTGTGCTTGTTGGAACATGAGTCTGAACTGTGGAACGTGAATGGTCACCTTAAGTTTAATCTGTGTCTTAAATGAAATGATTTCTTGTGTTTCAGACGAAGGGTACGTCGTCTTTCGGAAAGCGTCGGAACAAGACGCACACGCTTTGCCGCCGATGCGGCTCCAAAGCCTACCATCTCCAGAAGTCTACCTGCGGGAAGTGTGGTTACCCTGCCAAGCGCAAGAGAAAGTGTACGTATTTACACACAGTGGTGTTGGTCTTTCTAAACCAAAAAGGTTTCTTGGGTTGTCATTTTGTACACATGAGAACATGTATTGGCATATATATTCTTATGTAGGGTCAGGGTGCACAGAATCCGTTGCAGAGAGAATGCTCACCAGTGATGTCAGAAAAATAAATGTCTGAACAAATGATATCCTGTGATTTAATTTATTAATCTGAGGAGAGCATCCAAGTATGTACACTGCCAAATTGCGTTTGATGTATGAAATATTGAACATGTCTTTGTATGTTTACAGATAACTGGAGCGCTAAGGCTAAGAGACGTAGCACCACTGGCACTGGTCGCATGAGACACATGAAGGTTGTCTTCCGCAGGTTCAGGTGAGCATCATTAGATATTTATGGAAAGGTCCTTCTCTTAGTTTGGTGCTGCTAACTGGTTAACAGTTCACATTTTGTAGGCATATCTTGAAGCTTTGAAGGGTTTTTTTGTATCCTGGAACAAAAGTGATGCTATGGGCATCTGCAGATACAGTTGTCAGATGTCAAGTATTGCTTCTGTTGCCGATTTATATGCTTGCGTCCTCAGTAGTGTTCAGTTTGTGTCCAAAGCACACACAGATGCTCACCAGTGATGTCAAAAAAACATAAATGTCTGAACAAATGATATTCCATGATATCAATGTAGTACTGAGGGGAGCTTTTTCTGGTGTGTGCTGAAAGATGTTTGGTGAACCACAGTTGATCAGCATGTCTTTTAAACTGGTGGTCCTACGATTTCTCATTCAGTCATTTAATGCAAAGTGTAACCTTGCTATAACCTTGCTATATTGGAATCCATTTCATGATCTACCTTACTGTGGTGATAAGTTTGGTGTAAGTAAAACCATACTGGACCATGGATTTCATTGGAAAATTAGAAGGAATGTACAACACAAGTATGAATCAAGGTGCACTGTGTAAAACTTACCTTACACTCACCGACTTGACTTGGGTGTAAGGTACAGTGTACAGTGATTTTGAGTAAGGTACAGTGCAAGGTAGGCTTATGATGTCAACATGCGTTCTGAAATTCCACTGTTTTATGACTTGCACATGGAAGGTTCCTTGTGCATTTCCGCATGTGACTTTTACGTTGAGTGTGCATGTGAGGTCTAAGTATTTATTTGAATTTAGTTAGACTTGACTCCATATCTGCGAGTGACCGTGCCATGCAATTGTAGCTTAAACAATCCATTTGACCCTTTCCAGAAGGTTGATATAGAAAGATTAGTTCTGTATAAGCCACTCCTGGTCAGTAACCCATGCTAATGCGTTGTTTGCTGTTTTTTTGCAGAAATGGATTCCGTGAGGGCACTGTTCCCAAACCCAGGCGGTCTGCAGTGGCAGCATCCAGCTCGTCCTAAAGTGTCGAACGTCAATAAAAATGTTCAGTAAAATTACTGTCTGCTGGCATCATTTACGCATGTTGTGCATGAAATGTAAGTTTTAAGATGCATATACTTAAAGAAGCTAACATTGCAATTTGCTAACTGAACAGTCTCACCTGCCAAAATGTCCAGATGTGTGGTTTTGAGTTAGTTTCCCTTTTGACTCAAACAGTAACTCGAAAGTAATCCAGATCTACTTCACTGGGATGTTGGTGTAACAAACCATTTGCAATTGCTTACCAGAGGCCAAAGAATTTTATTTGTCTGAAAATGCTAATAGACAAGTAATTTAAGTCCCAATCAACTGGAACACTGAACGTGTCGATTCATTTTGCCCAAAATGTATTATCAAAGTACATTGAATTTGCTTAAAACTAATGGGACTTGGAATGTCATCTATGGTCATGAAATTTCTTTCAGCCAAAACATGAGGTGTTTAGTGGTTGTTCTGACCGGTATAATGTAATGGTGATGTGAGTCTTGAAAGCCCCTGAATTGGAGCAGACATGGAATTTTCTGTTCTGTAGTGTTTCCCCAAACCCAATTGATTTCCAAACAATTTAATCTGAGGAGTAATGCTCTACACTGTTGCACTTGCAGTTGGATCTTGAGGTTTTTGATCAGGACCTGGGGCCTCATTTATAAAGGCTGCTATGCATTCTATGCAGGGAAAGATGCACATTTCTACGCATCCTTTCGACCATCCATAATCGGTGACATCTAATGGTGAAAAAAATCGAGCTCATAAAACTTAACCTGACTCTAGCCAGATCCTTGTAGTTCACCGAGCCTCACACAAGGATCTGGGACTTCTCGATACGAGATGTAATTTCTGAAGGTGGGGCCTTGTAAAAAAAAAATCCTTGCATGTGATTTGATAAACCACTTGTCCGTTATCTTGAATGACGTGCTAGGCTACTTCAAGCTTTTGCCAAACCCGGTCGGAAGAAGAGTGAACACATCCTTGCCACCAATAAATGCCTTCAAAACCCTTGAGCCCAGACCCTTGTGTGGAGTGGAGCTCAGCGAAACGCCTCTGGTGGAGCATGGCGGAACTACAAGGGTCTGGCGAGACTAGTCAGGCTACATAAAACTGACAGTTGGGTTTAGACAAAGTCTTTTTTCATATATAAGTGTCTCTGGTTTAGATTCCACCTCAAATATTGCTGTTTTCTACCGCCAGGGGACAGTAGAGTAGCCTAGTACAGTAAATAAGTAGCCTACATTTGCTTGACAAACTGTACGCTGTGCAGCTCTTCAGACATAGTTGTTTTCTGATTGCTTAAGCGCTAATGACTGTTTTTTACATAACTCTACACACAAAAGTAAACCTTTCACCAAGTTATTAAAACATTGTAGTTCTCTTGCAGAAGTGAACACAGCTTGATTAACTTCACACCTTTGTTAAAAATGTGTTTTCGCATCAAACAGTAGGCCTAAACACAAGCCTTATTACTAAGCACACAATGTGCCAACTACATACTAATGGTATGAATACAAGACACATCTGGAAAATTATATTCTGGAATGCCGCATTTAGTTTTGCTAACTCAGTGAGTGGTTTTGCTGCACGTAATAGTTTTAGAAATTGTGCTACAAGAATCACGATTAGCGCTTATAAGCATTCAGAAAAAAATTGTAAAACAGCCTCTTTTTTTCTGTTGAATCCATGCTGAATCTTTTGATGAATGATGTCTTGTGTCTTCTATTAAATAAGCAATGCATTTTTATTATTTAATTATTATCCCCGAGCTGGGCTTGGTCTCTTAGTTCCAGTGAAAGGAACTGGAATGTTTCAGCATTATCCAAGAGATTTTGGACAATTCCATGCTCCTAACTTTGTGGGAATAGTTTGGGGATGGCCACTTCCTGTTCCAGCAGGACTGTAGCCTACCAGTGCACCAAGCAATGTCCATACAGAGATGGATGACAGCTTGGTCTGGATGAACTTGACTGGCCTGCACAGATTTCTGACCTCAACCCAAAAGAACACCTTTGGGATGAATTAAAGCGGACACTGAGAGCCAGTCTACTCGTCCGACATCAGTGTGTAACCTCAAAAAAGCCCTAACCACTCCTAAACCTTGTCGAAAGAGTTGAAGCTGTTATAGCTGCAAAGGGTGGACCGATGTTAAATTAAGCTATTATAACTCGCAAACAAAATGTGTCGCGTAGGCTCTGCATCAAGTTGATTACGGCTACGTGTTCATTGGCTCTTCTAGCAGGGGGAGGTGGTGGATTTTAAAGTAGCCTAGAGACTATTTTGGCGCAGGTTATTGTTAATGCATTGTCGCTGGTCGTCGAAATCATGCAGAATTGCAACGTTTTGTTCCAGCATTGTCAACAAATGCAGCAGTGCAGTGCAGCAGCACACACACGGCGCCGTGATTGTTGTTGTTCTGCCAAGGGTCTAGTCAGGTGAGGTCAAGCGCGGGGGCTGGACTAGAGGTTTGAGGTGGGGCTATGTCGTCATAAAACCCCCAGATGTGCCTTTACACGGCAAAACGAAAACGGGGTTTTAAAAAACCTCCACCCTAGAAGCAGTGTTCAAAAACCATCGTTTTCAGCCTCCAAAACGGCGTCGTTGTGTAAACGAAAGGCCTAACTGATGAAAAAAACACAGTTTTTGAAAAAAAAAAAAAGTTGTCATGTAAACATAGGCCTACACCCAAAAAAACAAAGCAGTGGCTTAAAGATAGGTGAATATCCTTGAGTGGCAAAGTCAGAGCCCTGACTTAAATCCTAAATCTATGGATTGACTTGAAGAGAGTAGTCCATCGCCATTCCCTACAGAATTTGACTGAATATTAACAATTCTGCACGGAAGATTGGGCAAATACTCCCCAATCTAGGCGTGCAACGCTATAATAGAGACATATCCAAACAGATTGATGGCTGTAATGAAAGCAAAAGGAAGCTCTAAGTATTATAGGGTATGATGACTTTTCCAACCCTGCTATTCTGGGGTTTTTATTATTATTATTATTATTATTTTAAATCAATTTTCAGAACTGTTGACTTTTTTTGTTATTTTGATGTTTTACAGCTAAATTTGTAGATACATTTAAAAAAAAAAAAAAAAGGTTTTGATTTCAGCCTGTAAGACAAAAAAAGTAACTATTTCAAAAGGGTGATGACTTTCTATAGGCACTGTATGCTCCTCTCCTTTACCTCTGCAGTTTGAGTCATGGCCATGGCCATCTGAGTGCTATCAGGTGTGTGAAGAGTGTTCATGCCTATGGAGTTCCCACCTACAGTCCTTTGTCATTATGATTGACATCATGGCCTCTTCAGACGATCTGTTATGTTTGAATCCAAAATTATAAAGGCAAACGAAGGGAGACGAGGCATGACTTAAATGAAGAAAAGTTATTTTTGACATAAAAATGCTTCAGTGTAAAGCCTCCCTCAGTGTGATCAAGTGAAATGCCATTCCCTTACAAGCTTTGCTTGCATGTCTGATGTGTTATTTCCTATTACAGATGTTAAGATGTAGACTGATGTGTAATTTAATCATTGTTTTGAATGGCATGGTTTTGCCATTGGTTGATGATGGAGTTTTGTGTATGGGTGTGTATTTATGGGTGGGTATTTAAAATGGGCATGGATCACATTGCCACCTGAACACACTGAAAAGACAATACTCTGAAATATTACATTTTGTAGCAGATGCTTTTATCCAAAGCAGCATAGAGCAAGAGATTATCAATCAAGAGTGCAGAATAATTAGTACTGCACACTACAAAAGCTGCTTGTCTAATAAAACCATGCGTTATTAATCTAATATCAAGATCAACAATTCTAGTTGGTATGTTTTCAGTAGCCTATACCGAGCACTTTCTCATAAAATCATTTGACTTAAAATAAGAGTTTGACTTATTTTAAGACGTGTCCTGAAAGCAAGCAAATTTCTCTACCAGTGCGATGCAGTGCGTCTGTCAATACTATTAAGTCACGTTTAGACTTGCTGTAGACAACGCGTTCGTGTACGCATCATGGCTGCCTCGCGTATTTTGCGGTAGTTTGGTGCGTCGGTCGTGCACGTCGTCGCAAGCGACCACGACGCGTCCGCGAGATGCAATACTGACAAGAAAGTAGGGGGCGATCATTGCCAAAAGAAAGTGACTGCAAGATGCATTATCGACATCAAAGCTGGGGGCAATCATGAGAGTAAACAATGGCACATGGCCACATCCACATCTGATATTAGGCTACTAGTCTCCCCCTGGTGAAGACCTCCAGTAAGGTGCGTAATGCTGCAGCGAGTCTGTACACAGGACACAGCAGGTCGCACACGGTCGCATACGCTTACGTTTGGTCTAACGGCAAGTATAATCCCAGCCTTACTAGATGATATAATACCAACATTATTATCGTTTCAGGTTGGAAAGAGGAGCACAATCGCAGAGACAGTTAAAAGTTTAATTAATCAGTCTTTTAACAGAGAATATAAGGTTTCTTTAGCAAACAATAAACAGGTCACAGGGTTGGTGCAAAGCTATCGGCCAGCGTAGCACAGGTACCCAAGAAGGGCAAGACAAAGACAAGTTCAAGAGACAGACAAGATTCAGTAATGTGATTCAGAGATGAGAGAGAAGAGAGATTGAAAGTACAGTGTGCATGTCTAGGATTCTGGTGCAGAGATAACTCTCTGCCTACGCCAACATACTGAATTTAGCCTGGCTAGCGTCTACCACTTCTCAAGGCAGGATGGGAACACCCTGGCTAACCTGAATTATGAATTATACTGTCTTTATATTCTGTCCTCATATAAAGCTCATATAAAATTACAAATATAATATTTGAAACTACAGTATAATGCTCATCAATACAGACATAAATAATGATAACAATAAAAATCATCAAAAGTTTTCAGGAAGAATGCAGCATTCAACAATAACCTAGATATATATAGCATGAGACAACACACCCATTTAGATGTAATGTCAAAGAAGCCTGAGCTCCTGCTGTCCAGATGTACCTGAAGTCAGTGTTTACATAAACTAGCACTGGACCGGCTCTCTTGTACCACATTGTCTGTTTTTATGTAATGTTCGTAATTTTGTGCTTTATTCTGTTCATTTTTTGTAGTTATTTGTCTAGTTAAATGTTTTTCACTCTTTATTTACGCTATTCTCGATAGTCTTGTGCTTTTTAGTCTTTTTTCCTGCAAACAAGTTGGCTGATGCCGTTAAGTCCACTGTAGGGTGACCACCTCCAGTCAGACAAAATGTGGGACAAGTAGCATGGTAAAGTGGGACAATGTGGGACAGACGTAATAACTTTAAACGTAAGATATATTGTCTATCTAATATACTAAGCAACATTTTTTAAACCTACCGACCAAAATATTAAGACACTACCTAAAAGACAAAACACTAATTTTGCAATATCTCATCTTTATTGGGACTATCAAAATAGTCAACTGTCCAAAGGACCAGGCATTATGCAGCTAAAAGAATGCTCTCAGTGAATCAAATTCACCTTAAATACAAGACACAAAAAAAATATTAGGCCTAACCTAGGCTATTTAAGTTCAACAAAATATAAGACCTAGTCTATATAGTGCAAAATGTTAAGGGCTTGCCTATAGAAAGTTGAACTATTTCAGTGCAAATAAGGTAAACCAGAATCTTTTTTGATGAGAACAGCTACATTAGGCTACTTAGCTATTTCAGAATCTTGTTATGCAGTCGGTAGAGCAACATGCATGTGTCTGTGTGTGTATGTGAGATGTACGTCATGATAGAAGCTCGTTACATCGGGGCTTGTTTGTCTTTCTGTTCGTTGTCTGTTGGTTCGCAAGATAACTCAAAAAGTTATGGATGGAATGTTCAGGAATGGTCTGAAATAACCCACGGAACAAACGATTAAATGGGAGTAATCCAGAAGGCGTTTATGTTTTCGCTTGGCCTAGGTCTGCGCTCTCGGAGTGCTTTTCCAGTTTTGTAGGACTCACTTGCACCATGTCGCTTCACATCGTATTCTTCACCATGCCCCAGAGAAAAACGCAAATGCAAAATGCTCTCTCTCGCTATCCCATTCGCTATTAAAAGTGCATCTTCTCTTTTTTCGTGGCCACACTGCCCATGGCTGCTTAACCTGACCGAAGAGCGCGCTCTCCAATTTGAGATCTTTGACAACGTTGTGGAGGCGTTCGTGCACCAGGCAACTGTTTGATTGACGTAGGCTACTGTACGACTCAGCTTATCGACTACCGATTTTATTGCATTCCTCTGAACTATTGGACATAAGTTAACACTACGCCTATGAACGTATCTGTATATTTATTTTCAATTGGCCAGGGTCGAATGAAAAAGCGGGACAGATGCTCAATTTGCGTGAGGCGGGACAAAGGTTAAAATTGCTGTACAGTACAACGTAAAGCGGGACAGGTGGTCACCCTAGTCCACTGGGTTGAAGACTGACTATGGCTAGCTTTAGCCCTGGGCCTCTCACATCCATCCGTGAGCACATCCATCCGTGAGCAGCGCTGCACTTCACCGTCTGGTCAGGACAAGACCTAGCTACCAACTGCGGGCGAAGTGCTGCTACCGCGACTGCCGAGCTGCTGGCCTGCGAGCTGCCATGCTCAGCCTGGAGTCTGATCGAGCAGATGCCAAGCTGAAAACAAACTGTTGCTGTCGGGGTCAACTGAGTTGCTGATCTGCAGGGTCGCCCACGACTTCGGACGGTTCTTTGCTTCTGCTGCTTGTGCTTCTGGTGCTCTCCAGCCGGCCTGCCTATTGAATCCACCGGTTGGTTCAAGGCTGTGTGTCATCATTGCCCTGGGACTTTTCTCGGTCGTCTGACTCGGATGCAGTCAATTGGACTAAGTTGGCGTGGACTTTTCTGATTTTGTTTGCTTTTATAATTTATTTGACATTTGTTTATTTGTTTGTCTGTCTTGTATGTATTGGTGTCACGAGTACGCTGGTAATTACGCCACTCTGTCCGGCATCTGTGTCTTGTTATTTTGTGAATTTGTTTGTTGTGTTGTCATGGCAGGCGAATACGCCACTCCGTTTCGGCACTGTCTCTGTGTTCTGTAAAGCGCTTTGGGTTGCACTCAGTGCACGTTAAATGCGCTATATAAATAAAATGACCTTACCTTACCTTACCTTACCTTACATTCTACCATATGTGACCACTGTAAAAAAAAGACAACGCCAGGACTATTTGCTACACCTCTCTCATAACCTACAGAATTGACCAGAACAAGCCATTACCTTTACATTTCACACTTACATGGCTCCACCCCACCCCCACCTGTTCTCCTTTGTGGACTTTGAGCAGTGTGACGTCTGACCACATCCATTTGAGGACCATCAGTTGTGTGAAGAGAGCTCATACACATGGAATTCTCTCCCACAGCAGATTTGCATTCCCAAAGCCCTTGCAGCTGATTGGTTTGGTATGAATTCTAGAAGCTCATGGGGCAGGCAAAAGGACTAGATCATGAACACAACAGACGGGGGTCTTAATACTGAAGTCACATTTGGTACGCGTATCTACAGGACTACATCTGTCTTTGTACTGAAGGATTGTTTGATTGCTATTATTCTCTAAACTGACTTTTGAGATGTCAGGATCTGACCAGCTCACGGCAGTGAAGAAGGAGAGTAAAGACGAATTTGATGATTTCTTACAAGAGTATCTGTTTACAACTCAGAAAGAGAAACAAGAACCTGGACTGGAACATGAATGTAAGAATGAAATGAAGGAAATGTCCATGTCACTACAGGACATTAAAAAGGAAGACATATCTTCAGATCTTCATGATCACACAGATTATTTTCCAAGAGGTGAGTTTCTGAACACTTTGCATTATGATAATAAAATATCAATGTGAATATACAGTATATTATTGAAAACAATCAATTTGTTATTATGTTGTAGGAGACATTCAAAGGAATCAAGCTATTAAATCAGAACACAGGAAAGAAAAAGGAAACCAAGTGTGTTACAAGCACTCATGTAGCCAGGAGACTTCATACCAGAAATTACACCAGGAGTTGGAAACCAGGGAGGAACTGCTCACTGACCATCAGATTACAGATTCTGGAGACAAACTACATCAACGTTTTCAGTGTGGAGAAGCCTTTATTAATAAGTACAATCTTAAGAAACATCAGAGGATCCATACTGGAGAAAAGCCACATCAGTGTTCGCAGTGTGGAAAGGCCTTTACAGAAAAGGGTAATCTCAAGGCACATCAGATAATCCATTCTGAAGAAAAGCCACATCAGTGTTCGTAGTGTGGAAAGGCCTTTATAGGAAAGAGTAATCTCAAGACACATCAGATGATCCATTCTGAAGAAAAGCCACATCAGTGTTCGCAGTGTGGAAAGGCCTTTAAACAGAAGGGTCATCTCAAGATACACCAGAGGATCCATACTGGAGAAAAGCCATATCCATGTTCTCAGTGTGGAATGACTTTTCGTCACAACGCCAACCTCAAGACACATCAGAGGATCCATACGGGAGAAAAGCCACATCAGTGTTCGCAGTGTGGAAAGTCCTTTAAGTTGAAGGGTCAACTCAAGGTACACCAGAGGATCCATACTGGAGAAAAGCCATATCCATGTTCTCAGTGTGGAATGACCTTTAGTCACAACGCCAACCTCAAGACACATCAGAGGATCCATACAGGAGAAAAGCCATATCAGTGTTCGCAGTGTGGAAAGGCCTTTAGTCACAACATCAGCCTCAAGACACATCAGATGTGTCTTGGGGCAGCCGTGGTGTACTGGTTAGCGCATCGGGCTTGTAACCGGAGGGTTGCCGGTTCGATCCCCGACCAGTCCACCACGGCTGAAGTGCCCTTGAGCAAGGCACCTAACCCCTCACTGCTCCCCGAGCGCCGCTGGTTGGGCAGGCAGCTCACTGCTCTGGGTTGTGTGATTCACCTCACTGTGTGTTCACTGTGTGCTGTGTGTTCACTAATTCGGTTAAATTGGGTTAAATGCAGAGAACTGAATTTCCCTCAGGGGATCAAAAAAGTATATATTCTATTCTATTCTATTCAGATGATTCATTCTAAAAAGTCATATTAGTGTACTACATGTGGGAAGTGTTTGGGGATCAACTCAGATCTCAAGAGACACCAGAGGATTAATACTTGAAACAAAAGCATACCACTAGGACTTTCACACACCTGGCTCAATTGAATAGACATCAGAAACTTCTGAAGAACTGAATGACAATTGTGATGTGATATTCCTCTAAAACAAAGAACTGAAGTGAAATTTCAGGACATCATATCAATGTCAGAATTCAAAAGCAATTATTGGAATATCTCATCTCAACATGAGACTAGATGATCCATTCTAAAAAAAAAAATAAAATAAAATACATCTTACATTTCTCACTGTATGATGAAGCCATTATGCACAGCTCTCATCTCAAGGCACAGCAGAAGATCCATTTTGTGGGAAACTCTTGGACATTTTTATCCAGTGTGGAAAGGCTTCCACTCAAATTGCTCAAATACAAACACCAGAAAATCCATACTGGATAGAAGCTGTAAATGGTCTCAGAACTGGGTAGCCAGCTGTTCAAATATGAAAGTGTTAGTGTGTGATAAAGTCTTCATTCCAAGATCCAAAATTTAAAGACATTTGCAGGTACTTTAGACAACTAAAACAAATAGCTTTCTATACAAAAGTGATATAATGTTAGCTGATTGTGTTATACTGGTTGAGGATGGATGTGTAGTGGCGTATGTTTTGTTTAACACATATGCCACTACAAGACTTTTTTTGTCTTTTCATGTACATTTTTTACTTTGATTTTTGAGGATTTATTTCCTCTGAAAGGAATAGAATATTCATTACTTATCAATAAATGTCACCCAATCATAAGTGGGGCAATCTTGATTTTCCCCTTGGGGATCAATAAAGTATCTATCTATCTATCTATCTATCTAATCTATTCCCTTTTATGTGTACTGATTAGTCGAAACATGCAATGTAGCCGTTTACTATGTGTGATATAAATATTTTGGATATTTACTATTACTCTTACTATTTCTATACTACTATTACTAAATGCAGTGGAAAACTGGAGGGGAAGATCAGTTACAACACAGCATGAACACAAGAAGAATGTTTCTTCATATACCCATTCTTGTATGCAAATTAGTCAATACAATGATACCCATATACAAATGAGCTCTCACAAAATGATGCGTGTATATCTACACTAATTCTTCCATATTTGCTGATAGATAAATAGATATATAGATTCTTTATTGATCCCCAAAGGGAAATTCAAGGATGCTGTGGCATTATTTATGTATTCATCAATACATAAATAATGATGATAATAATACAAATAATCAAAAGCCATTTTAAGGAACAATGCAGCATGCAACAATAACCTAGAAATATAGCTGCAAGCAGCAATGTGGGGGCCAAGCAGGCAAGTCAAAAGGCCAGAGTTGCCATGGTAACTCAATTCCGTTTCGTCAGGTATATAGTTTTAAGCAGTCACAAGAATGTTCATGTCAAACAACCCAAGATTGGCCGAGATGCAAGCCCACTTCCTGTTCGGCGGCTTCGCCGTCAATTTCGATTCGCTGTTGCGGGCGAACGGTTTAAGATATCCTTCCGAAAATCAAGTCCTATGTTACACTCGGGCTGAAGATCATCCGTGTGAAGTTTCGTGCAGATCGGCAGATAAGGTTTGTGACCTGTGGAAATGTTTAAGGGATTTTGATTTAATCCAATATGGCGGCCGAATCAAAAAGGTTGATGTCACAAATTGAGCTGGGTCAGCCTAAAGACCTCCCACAGTATAACCAGACACCAGTAGCAAGTTTAAATTCCAAACACATCAACAGCTACAGGCCAAAATGTCTTTTTGCTAATTACGGCGCCCTCTAGAGGTCAAAGGTCACCAAATTTCTTGAGCCTCCTCCTGATGGGGTCCTGAGTCCATGTACTAAGTTTGGTTTTGATGCGTGCAAGGGTTGCTGAAATATGAGCCCACTTCCTGTTTGGCGGCTTCGCCGCGAATTTCGATTGGCTGTTACGGGCCAACGGTTAAACAAAGCACGAGCTGAATAAGGCATGGTCTGAGGATACTCTGTGTCAAGTTTGGTGTCGATCGGACAAAAGTTGTGACCGATATAATCTTTTAAGTGTTTTTGATGAAATCCAAAATGGCAGAAAATCCATCATGGCGGAAAATGACGTCACAGGGTGCGTTGAACTCGGGCTGGTCCAATGATTCCAAAGATACCTTCTTTTTGAAAATTGGCCCAAGGGGTCAAAAGTTACGTGCGTAAACGCACGTTTAACTTTGACCTGTTGGCTAGAGCGCTTGAGCTGCCGACATGAAACTTGGTCACAGGCATCATCAGACTGTCCCCAATCAGTGTGCCAAATTTCACAACTTTCCCGTAGTCGGTTCTATGGGCTGCCATTGACTCCAATGGCAGAGGTATAATAGTTTATAATAATAATAATAATAGTAAGAAAACATAGAAACACAATATCAAATATACGGCATGAGACAGCACAGACATTTAGATGTAATGTCAAAAAAGCCTGAGCTCCTGCTGTCCAGATATACCTGAAGTGTTTACATAAACTAGTACTGGACCGGCTCTCTTGTACCACATTCTACCATGTGTGACCACTGTAAAAAAAAGACAACGCAAGCATATTTGCCACACCTCTCCTACAGAATTCAGCATGTATCCTTTGACCAGAACAAGCCATAACCTTCATATTTCACACTTCCATGGCTCCACCCCACCCCACCTGTTCTCCTTTGTGCACTTTGAGCAGTGTGAGGTCTGACCATGTCCATTTGAGGACCATCAGTTGTGTGAAGAGAGCTCATACATATGGAATTCCCTCCCACATTAGATTTGCATTCCTAAAGCCCTTGCAGCTAATTGGTTAGGAATGAATTCTAGATGCTAATAGGGCAGGCAAAAGGACTAGATCATGAACACAACAGACGGGGGTCTTAATACTGAAGTCACATTTGGTACATGTATCTAGAGGAATACATCTGTCTTTGCACTGAAGGATTGTTTGATTGCTATTATTCTACTGACATTTGAAATGTCAGGATCTGACCAGCTCACGGCAGTGAAGAAGGAGAGTGAAGAAGAATTTGATGATTTCCTACAAGAGTATCTGTTTACAACTCAGCAAGAGAACAAAGAACATGGACTGGAACATGAATGTAAGACTGAAATATCCATGCCACTACGGGACATTAAAAAGGAAGACATATCCTCAGATCTTCATGATCACACAGATTATTTTCCAAGAGGTACGTTTCTGAACAGTTTGTATTATGATAAAAAAAAAAACAATGTTGCAATGTGAATATATACTATTGCAAACACTCAATTTGTTATTATTGTAGGAGACATTCAAAGGATTCAAGCTATTAAATCAGAACACAGGAAGGAAAAAGGAAACCAAGTGTGTAAGAACCTCTCATGTAACCAGGAGACTTCATACCAGAAATTACACCAGGAGTTGGAAAGCAGGGAGGAACTGCTCACTGATCATCAGATCACAGATATTGGAGACAAACGGCATCAGTGTTCTCAGTGTGGAAAAGCTTTTAGTCATAAGAACACTCTTAAGAAACATCAGATGATCCATACTGGAGAAAAGCCACATCAGTGTTCTCAGTGTGGAAAGGCCTTTACTCAAAAGGGTACTCTCAAAAAACATAAGAGGATCCATACTGGAGAAAAGCCACATCAGTGTTCGCAGTGTGAAAAGGCTTTTACAGGTACAAGTGATCTTAAGAGACATCAGAGGATTCATACTGGAGAAAAGTCACATCAGTGTTCTCAGTGTGGAAAGGCTTTTACACATACAAGTGATCTTAAGAGACATCAGAGGATCCATACTGGAGAAAAGTCACATCAGTGTTCTCAGTGTGGAAAGGCTTTTACAGGTACAAGTGATCTTAAGAGACATCAGATGATCCATACTGGAGAAAAACCACATCTGTGTTTGCAGTGTGGAAAGGCCTTTATTTTGAAGGGTGATCTCAAGAGACATCAGAGGATCCATACTGGAGAAAAGCCACATCTGTGTTTGCAGTGTGGAAAGGCCTTTGCATTGAAGGGTCAACTCACGCTACATCAGAGGACACATACTGGAGAAAAGCCATATCAGTGTTTGCAGTGTGAAAAAGCCTTTACACAAAAGTGTAATCTCAAGATACATCAGAGGACTCATACTGGAGAAAAGCCACATCAGTGAGAGCTTGACAGTCCCGCCCCTCCTCCGAGAGAGCTTAGATTCCGGATGCAAGTTTCCCATCCATTCATCTCAAGAAACATCAGATGATCCATTCTGGAGAAAAGCCAGTGTTCTCAGTGTGGAAAGGCAAAACACAAAACACAAAAAGTGCTCTCAAGCGACATCAGAGGATCCACTTTCACACAACTGGCTCAATTGACATCAGAAACTTTTGAAGAGCTGAATGACAATTGGATATGATTTTCCTCTAAAACAAAGAACTGAAGTGAAATGTCAGGACACCATATCAATGTCAGAATGTGAAAGCAATTATTAGAATATCTGATCTCAAAATGAGATTAGATGATCCATTCTGAAAAAAAACAAAAAAACACCACATCTTAGATTTCTCACTGTATGATGAAGCCATTATGCACAGCTCTCATCTCAAGGCACAGCAGAAGATCCATTTTTTGGGAAACTCTTGGACAGTTTTATCCAGTGTGGAAAGGCTTCCACTCAAATTGCTCAAATAAACACCAGAAAATTGATACTGAACAGAAGCTGTAAATGGTCTCAGAACTGGGTAGCTAGCTGTTCAAATATAAAAGTGTTTGTGTGATAAAGTCTTCATTCCAAGATCCAAAATGAAAAGACAACAAAAACAAATAGCTTTCTATACAAAAGTGATATAATGTTAGCTGATTGTGTTATGCTACTGGTTGAGAATGGATTTGTAGTGGAGTATGTTTTTCTTTTGAAAGGCTGATCTCATTTTGTCATGAGATGATGCTGAAGCCATTAAAAGTCTTGCCAACACCCTGAACCTCCGTGTCCATTATGACAGCCGCGAAGCATCATCCATAGGCTATACATACACACAGGTACACGCATCTTCACATTCATGCACACACATATACATAAACACACAAAGACACACACATAGCCTACAGTACACACACAATAGACGGGCAGGCATAGCCACGCACACAAACACGCATGCAAAAACACACCCACATGCATGCACACCCCCCACCACCCACACACACAAACATATTTCAATTTCAATTTAATTTCACTTATAGAGCGCCAAAACATTACACATGTCTCATGGCGCTTTTCTCTACCCAACCACTGGGTATAGGCTGCTGGGTCATTTTGTGGAGTTGTTTTTACTCATGTTGTGTTGTTTTCGGCAACCCAGCTTTCTGTGTATTTTAGAACAGTGCCCCTCCTCTCCCCCCTACACTAACCAGCACACTGAGCACAGGGTTGTTTTTACTCAGCTGCATAGTTAGCCTATTTGAGAGTTTGAAAAAAAAAAAAATCGTTATTCCAACCGTCCAGTCCAGCAGTTGACAACATGCAATGGAAATCGGGCCATTTCGTAAGGTATGTATCTGCTTTTAACCTTTATTTTATTGCATTAGCATTCAAACAGATTTTAAAAGTCCACCCAGAGATAGCCTTTGTGATATGAATGAATATCCTGTCTGCCAATTTCGTTCAGCCTTAAGCAGGATGTGTCATTCATGTCAGCTAACGTTAAGACTTACGGTTACAGCTAATGTTAAATCTACACAAAGACAGACGCATGAGTTCTGTCTTCACTGAGTATAACCTGCTGAACAGAATCAAAACAAACTGGGTATGTGTCTGTCTAATATTGCCATTAGCTACAACTCAAACGCCTTTCCCCTTCACTTTTTTACTTTGCAAAGTGAGTAAAAAGCTCTACTAACTGCATGGGCCTGATACTACATCATCGCCAATATAACATGATCTACCTGTATCAACGTAATTGGGCAACAAGTTTCTTGGAAAAAAATGTTTGTGAGGGCACTGCAATTAGCCCATTTCGCAGTGTCCAGGTGTCTGGCCTAGTTGATGTTATGATGCCTTAATTGGCAGGGTAAAACATCTTCCTGTTTCTGTCTTTCCTGTAGACTGAGCTGTTCCAGAGGAAGTTAGTTTACACAGTGGCGACATCTTGTGAAATGGGCTACTTGTATTCATAAACACACAAAGACACACATATACATACACAGTAGAGAGGCAGGCATAGCCATGCACACACACACACGCATGCACACCCCCACCACCCACACACATAAAAAAAACATACACACACCGTTACCCCCCCCCCCCCCCCCCAAACATACACACACACACACACACAATCACAAGTGCACATACACACACACACACACAAGCGAAAACTCACAGACAGAGAAGCACACATACTTAAAGAGCAGCGTGCAGGTTGGATACCCCTATACAGCATAGTGTATATTGACCAAACAACTAGAATTTCAGAACCAGAGAAATATAACGATATTTGTGTGCTGACTGACGCGGCAGTGAAGTCTCCTCTTTTCACCTGCACAAAACGCTCCCAAGATCGAAAAGACTTGCTTTTCTTGCTCGGAAAATGGTGGACTCGACGTCCTGAATGGCAGTAATTAGTGCAACCACCACAAATGCAGTAATTCACCATCTTTACACTCGATTGAAAACTTTATCTCTCGTTCGTTCTGTCTCTCACGACTGCTGTCTAACTACTGTACATCTACAGCCACAATGACAGAACTGGGCGCGCGCTCTTATGTCCCTCGCCATACGTCATATGACGTATTGCTAGCGGGAAAGACGGTTAGATTGAAATGCCTACTTTCGTCAAAATTCCTGTCTTAGAATTTGTGTAACATAGTTATTTTTACATAATGTGTTTTATAAGACCTCTTTAGACAAGATCATGTATTAATCTAGTTGTGATTTCAACCTGCACATTGGTCTAAGCAAACACACATATGCACACACTAATTTACATACAAAAAAGTTTCAGCAGGGGATGGAGTAGATGGAAAGAAATTGACAAGTGTGATATTTTGTTGGTCATATTTTGTACCGCTGTGCGGTACATCGAGTTGTTGCCTTTTCTTTGTCTTTTTTGTATGTGAACAGTTACAGCCAGCCACCTAGTGGTTAGTTTTGGTTATGTGGTAATATCACTCAGGTGTTTCCAATTAGCATACAAAAGGGGAAATTGTTTGTCTGTGAAGCACACCCTGAAGAAGGCTGCTTGTGCTGCTATGCGTGGGCTGCTTCACCCTATGTTTTCAACGTTCAATTATGAAATAGCCTGTTAAATAAAGGCTTTTTATATTTTTGAAGAAGAGTGCCTTGGATCTCCCTTTTTTCCATTTTCCATTGAATTCCCGACCCCAAAAAGCACCTTCAAATATCTGACTGAACTTCCTGAGAACCCTGGACTTTTTTGTCTTTTCATGTACATTTTTTACTTTGATTTTTGAGCATTTATTTCCTCTGAAAGGAATAGAATATTCATTACTTATCAATAAATGTCACCCAATCATAAGTGGGGCAATCTTGAATTTCCCCTTGGGGATCAATAAAGTATCTATCTATCTATCTATCTATCTATCTATCTAATCTATTCCCTTTTATGTGTGCTGATTAGTCGAAACATGCAATGTAGCCGTTTACTATGTGTGATTTTGGATATTTACTATTACTCTATTTCTATACTACTATAACTAAATGCAGTGGAAAACTGGAGGGGAAGATCACTTACAACACAGCATGAACACAAGAAGAATGTTTCTTCATATACCCATTCTTGTATGCATTAGTCAATAACAATACCCATATACAAATGAGCTCTCACAAAATGATGCGTGTATATCTACACTAATTCTTCCATATTTTCTGATAGATAGATAGATATATAGATAGATAGATTCTTTATTGATCCCCAAAGGGAAATTCAAGGATACTGTGGCATTATTTGTGTATTCATCAATACATAAATAATGATAATAATAAAAATAATCAAAAGCCATTTTCAGGAAGAATGCAGCATGCAACAATAACCTAGAAATATAGCTGCATGAGACAGCACAGACATTTAGATGTAATGTCCAAAAAGCCTGAGCTCCTGTTGTCCAGATATACCTGAAGTGTTTACATAAACTAGCACTGGACCGGCTCTCTTGTACCACATTCTACCATGTGTGACCACTGTAAAAAAAAGACAACGCAAGCATATTTGCTACACCCCTCCTAACCTACAGAATTCAGCATGTATCCTTTGACCAGAACAAGCCATAACCTTCATATTTCACACTTCCATGGCTCCACTCCACCCCACCCCACCTGTTCTCCTTTGTGGACTTTGAGCAGTGTGAGGTCTGACCATGTCCATTTGAGGACCATCAGTTGTGTGAAGAGAGCTCATACATATGGAATTCCCTCCCACATCAGATTTGCATTCCTAAAGCCCTTGCAGCTAATTGGTTAGGAATGAATTCTAGATGCTAATAGGGCAGGCAAAAGGACTAGATCATGAACACAACAGACGGGGGTCTTAATACTGAAGTCACATTTGGTACATGTATCTAGAGGAATACATCTGTCTTTGCACTGAAGGATTGTTTGATTGCTATTATTCTACTGACATTTGAAATGTCAGGATCTGACCAGCTCACGGCAGTGAAGAAGGAGAGTGAAGAAGAATTTGATGATTTCCTACAAGAGTATCTGTTTACAACTCAGCAAGAGAACAAAGAACATGGACTGGAACATGAATGTAAGACTGAAATATCCATGCCACTACGGGACATTAAAAAGGAAGACATATCCTCAGATCTTCATGATCACACAGATTATTTTCCAAGAGGTACGTTTCTGAACAGTTTGTATTATGATAAAAAAAAAAAACAATGTTGCAATGTGAATATATACTATTGCAAACACTCAATTTGTTATTATTGTAGGAGACATTCAAAGGATTCAAGCTATTAAATCAGAACACAGGAAGGAAAAAGGAAACCAAGTGTGTAAGAACCTCTCATGTAACCAGGAGACTTCATACCAGAAATTACACCAGGAGTTGGAAAGCAGGGAGGAACTGCTCACTGATCATCAGATCACAGATATTGGAGACAAACGGCATCAGTGTTCTCAGTGTGGAAAAGCTTTTAGTCATAAGAACACTCTTAAGAAACATCAGATGATCCATACTGGAGAAAAGCCACATCAGTGTTCTCAGTGTGGAAAGGCCTTTACTCAAAAGGGTACTCTCAAAAAACATAAGAGGATCCATACTGGAGAAAAGCCACATCAGTGTTCGCAGTGTGGAAAGGCTTTTACAGGTACAAGTGATCTTAAGAGACATCAGAGGATTCATACTGGAGAAAAGTCACATCAGTGTTCTCAGTGTGGAAAGGCTTTTACACATACAAGTGATCTTAAGAGACATCAGAGGATCCATACTGGAGAAAAGTCACATCAGTGTTCTCAGTGTGGAAAGGCTTTTACAGGTACAAGTGATCTTAAGAGACATCAGATGATCCATACTGGAGAAAAACCACATCTGTGTTTGCAGTGTGGAAAGGCCTTTATTTTGAAGGGTGATCTCAAGAGACATCAGAGGATCCATACTGGAGAAAAGCCACATCTGTGTTTGCAGTGTGGAAAGGCCTTTGCATTGAAGGGTCAACTCACGCTACATCAGAGGACACATACTGGAGAAAAGACACATCAGTGTTTGCAGTGTGGAAAGGCCTTTATAGAAAAGGGTAATCTCAAGAAACATCAGAGGACTCATACTGGAGAAAAGCCACATCAGTGAGAGCTTGACAGTCCCGCACCTCCTCCGAGAGAGCTTAGATTCCGGATGCAAGTTTCCCATCCATTCATCTCAAGAAACATCAGATGATCCATTCTGGAGAAAAGCCAGTGTTCTCAGTGTGGAAAGGCAAAACACAAAACACAAAAAGTGCTCTCAAGCTACATCAGAGGATCCACTTTCACACAACTGGCTCAATTGACATCAGAAACTTTTGAAGAGCTGAATGACAATTGGATATGATTTTCCTCTAAAACAAAGAACTGAAGTGAAATGTCAGGACACCATATCAATGTCAGAATGTGAAAGCAATTATTAGAATATCTGATCTCAAAATGAGATTAGATGATCCATTCTGGAAAAAAAACAAAAAAACACCACATCTTAGATTTCTCACTGTATGATGAAGCCATTATGCACAGCTCTCATCTCAAGGCACAGCAGAAGATCCATTTTTTGGGAAACTCTTGGACAGTTTTATCCAGTGTGGAAAGGCTTCCACTCAAATTGCTCAAATAAACACCAGAAAATTGATACTGAACAGAAGCTGTAAATGGTCTCAGAACTGGGTAGCTAGCTGTTCAAATATAAAAGTGTTTGTGTGATAAAGTCTTCATTCCAAGATCCAAAATGAAAAGACAACAAAAACAAATAGCTTTCTACAAAAGTGATATAATGTTAGCTGATTGTGTTATGCTACTGGTTGAGAATGGATTTGTAGTGGAGTATGTTTTTCTTTTGAAAGGCTGATCTCATTTTGTCATGAGATGATGCTGAAGCCATTAAAAGTCTTGCCAACACCCTGAACCTCCGTGTCCATTATGACAGCCGCGAAGCATCATCCATAGGCTATACATACACACAGGTACACGCATCTTCACATTCATGCACACACATATACATAAACACACAAAGACACACACATAGCCTACAGTACACACACAGTAGACGGGCAGGCATAGCCACGCACACAAACACGCATGCAAAAACACACCCACATGCATGCACACCCCCCACCACCCACACACACAAACATATTTAAATTTCAATTTAATTTCACTTATAGAGCGCCAAAACATTACACATGTCTCATGGCGCTTTTCTCTACCCAACCACTGGGTATAGGCTGCTGGGTCATTTTGTGGAGTTGTTTTTACTCATGTTGTGTTGTTTTCGGCAACCCAGCTTTCTGTGTATTTTAGAACAGTGCCCCTCCTCTCCCCCCTACACTAACCAGCACACTGAGCACAGGGTTGCTTTTACTCAGCTGCATAGTTAGCCTATTTGAGAGTTTGAAAAAAAAAAAAATCGTTATTCCAACCGTCCAGTCCAGCAGTTGACAACATGCAATGGAAATCGGGCCATTTCGTAAGGTATGTATCTGCTTTTAACCTTTATTTTATTGCATTAGCATTCAAACAGATTTTAAAAGTCCACCCAGAGATAGCCTTTGTGATATGAATGAATATCCTGTCTGCCAATTTCGTTCAGCCTTAAGCAGGATGTGTCATTCATGTCAGCTAACGTTAAGACTTACGGTTACAGCTAATGTTAAATCTACACAAAGACAGACGCATGAGTTCTGTCTTCACTGAGGGCGTATTCACACCAGGAAGGTCCGTCAGTTCACTTATTTGGTCCGGACCAATTTTTTTTTCTTTTTTTCTTTTTTAGTGCGGTTCGCTTTCACACCGTGATTAATTGCAACCGGACCAGAATTTATAAACAAAAGCACATGTGCTAAGGTCGTTCAACCATTGGCTGGTAAACGTGTAGGTGGGGTGAAGAATAGGAAGCCAAAGTCAAAGTTGGCCCACGTAAATACTATGTTTGCGTACTGTACTCGTTATTATCCTAGCAATATAGTTTATACAGTTACAGCTTTGCAGAAGTGCTTGAGCGTCAAGGCCGTTTGATGCAAGTTTAACAATATGATGCTCGTAATTTGGCAACGACGAAGACGTGCAACAAAACAGCTGAGAAGAGCTCTCATGTGTGTCCAACATGCTAACAGCAGGCCTACGGAAGACGGAACGGGTAGGAGATGCAAAATCAAATTATTGTTGGCAAAAAAGCGGTAGCCCACTGCTGCTTACAGCTGTTGTGCGTCACGGAGCTATCCTACATTTCCCATAATGCACAAAAACTACGGGAGCTTGTCAAATCCAAAAAAGGTAGATTTCTGTAACTGGGTCGGATCGAGGTCGGTCTGCTTTCACACCATAAACGAACCGCCCCAGGGTTCGATAGGAACCGCTCCGAGACCACCTCCTCAGCTGGGTCTCGGTCCGCTTGTTTGGTCCGCACTAGAGTTCGAGTGATTGTATTCACACCAGTCAAAAAGGTCCGAACCAAGCAAGAAACGAACTTGAGTTCGTTTTAATCGAACTAAACAAGGCAGGTGTGAATACCCCCTGAGTATAACCTGCTGAACAGAATCAAAACAAACTGGGTATGTGTCTGTCTAATATTGCCATTAGCTACAACTCAAACGCCTTTCCCCTTCACTTTTTTACTTTGCAAAGTGAGTAAAAAGCTCTACTAACTGCATGGGCCTGATACTACATCATCGCCAATATAACATGATCTACCTGTATCAACGTAATTGGGCAACAAGTTTCTTGGAAAAAAATGTTTGTGAGGGCACTGCAATTAGCCCATTTCGCAGTGTCCAGGTGTCTGGCCTAGTTGATGTTATGATGCCTTAATTGGCAGGGTAAAACATCTTCCTGTTTCTGTCTTTCCTGTAGACTGAGCTGTTCCAGAGGAAGTTAGTTTACACAGTGGCGACATCTTGTGAAATGGGCTACTTGTATTCATAAACACACAAAGACACACATATACATACACAGTAGAGAGGCAGGCATAGCCATGCACACACACACACGCATGCACACCCCCACCACCCACACACATAAAAAAAACATACACACACCGTTACCCCCCCCCCCCCCCCCCCCAAACATACACACACACACACACAATCACAAGTGCACATACACACACACACACACAAGCGAAAACTCACAGACAGAGAAGCACACATACTTAAAGAGCAGCGTGCAGGTTGGATACCCCTATACAGCATAGTGTATATTGACCAAACAACTAGAATTTCAGAACCAGAGAAATATAACGATATTTGTGTGCTGACTGACGCGGCAGTGAAGTCTCCTCTTTTCACCTGCACAAAACGCTCCCAAGATCGAAAAGACTTGCTTTTCTTGCTCGGAAAATGGTGGACTCGACGTCCTGAATGGCAGTAATTAGTGCAACCACCACAAATGCAGTAATTCACCATCTTTACACTCGATTGAAAACTTTATCTCTCGTTCGTTCTGTCTCTCACGACTGCTGTCTAACTACTGTACATCTACAGCCACAATGACAGAACTGGGCGCGCGCTCTTATGTCCCTCGCCATACGTCATATGACGTATTGCTAGCGGGAAAGACGGTTAGATTGAAATGCCTACTTTCGTCAAAATTCCTGTCTTAGAATTTGTGTAACATAGTTATTTTTACATAATGTGTTTTATAAGACCTCTTTAGACAAGATCATGTATTAATCTAGTTGTGATTTCAACCTGCACATTGGTCTAAGCAAACACACATATGCACACACTAATTTACATACAAAAAAGTTTCAGCAGGGGATGGAGTAGATGGAAAGAAATTGACAAGTGTGATATTTTGTTGGTCATATTTTGTACCGCTGTGCGGTACATCGAGTTGTTGCCTTTTCTTTGTCTTTTTTGTATGTGAACAGTTACAGCCAGCCACCTAGTGGTTAGTTTTGGTTATGTGGTAATATCACTCAGGTGTTTCCAATTAGCATACAAAAGGGGAAATTGTTTGTCTGTGAAGCACACCCTGAAGAAGGCTGCTTGTGCTGCTATGCGTGGGCTGCTTCACCCTATGTTTTCAACGTTCAATTATGAAATAGCCTGTTAAATAAAGGCTTTTTATATTTTTGAAGAAGAGTGCCTTGGATCTCCCTTTTTTCCATTTTCCATTGAATTCCCGACCCCAAAAAGCACCTTCAAATATCTGACTGAACTTCCTGAGAACCCTGGACTTTTTTGTCTTTTCATGTACATTTTTTACTTTGATTTTTGAGCATTTATTTCCTCTGAAAGGAATAGAATATTCATTACTTATCAATAAATGTCACCCAATCATAAGTGGGGCAATCTTGAATTTCCCCTTGGGGATCAATAAAGTATCTATCTATCTATCTATCTATCTATCTATCTAATCTATTCCCTTTTATGTGTGCTGATTAGTCGAAACATGCAATGTAGCCGTTTACTATGTGTGATTTTGGATATTTACTATTACTCTATTTCTATACTACTATAACTAAATGCAGTGGAAAACTGGAGGGGAAGATCACTTACAACACAGCATGAACACAAGAAGAATGTTTCTTCATATACCCATTCTTGTATGCATTAGTCAATAACAATACCCATATACAAATGAGCTCTCACAAAATGATGCGTGTATATCTACACTAATTCTTCCATATTTTCTGATAGATAGATAGATATATAGATAGATAGATTCTTTATTGATCCCCAAAGGGAAATTCAAGGATACTGTGGCATTATTTATGTATTCATCAATACATAAATAATGATAATAATAAAAACTAGAAATGCAATTCCAAGGAATTACCAGTGCATGAAAATGCAAAAAATAGATAGATAATGTAGATATGGTTACTAAGGTGTAGCTAGGGTAAACATGGTGGTTGCATAGTTTACAGAGAGTTGATAGTGTGAAGGTAGACAGTTTAAAGATGAAACGTTCCAGTTCTAACTTAACTAATGATTTCTATTCATGTTAAAATGTTGATTAGCTAACTTAGCTAATGATTTCTTGCAGTTACGCTAAAAATGCTTACTATGCTAGCAATGCTAACAATGCTAACCAGGTTGATTAGCTAACTTAACCGATGATTTCTAGCAGTAATGCTAAAAATGCTAACTATGCTAACAATGCTAAATTTGCTAACAATGCTAACCAGGTTGATTAGCTAACTTAGTTGATGATTTTTTGCAGTTATGCTAAAAATGCTAACTATGCTAACAATGCTAACTATGCTAACCATGGTAACTAGCTAACTTGCTAGTGAGGACTTTTATTTTGAAACATTTGTTGCTAGGGTATCCATGGTGGCCACTATCAGGAAACAAGAAGTTACTGCAGTATAATCATGTTGGTTGCTATGGAAACGGTCATAAACACTTTTTAATGGTTGCTATGTTGGTTGCTAGGTACATGGAGGTTTCATGTAGTTGACTGGAGGCATAGTGGATGATAACTGACAGTTGGAATGGTTGAACAGTTCAATAGTTGAGTAGTTTCAATGTTTAAATGATTTAATAGTGTATTATTGCAGTGAGGACCTTTATTTTGAAACAGTTGTGGACAGAGGAAGTAGTGAAACAGGATCTGTAGTCTTAATGAGATTGTATGCTTAAAGCCTGAGACAGAAGGTGCTTCTCATAGCGTTTACGCGTCCTCTCTCGCTCCTCACTGATCCACATAAAGAATGATGGAGCGGCAACAATGGGATAGTCTAGCCCTTCTTCTATCTTTCTTTATGTAGATCATTGAGGATCGAGGATCGAGGGAGGACATATAAACGCTGCTTGAGAGGGACCCACAGTAAATACTTTAAAAGTTGTATGTAGATAGTCTAATTAATGTTGATAGATAGAATGTTTAATGGATGTTGATAGGCAGATTGTTTAATAGATATTGATTGACAGTTTAATGGGTGGATGAGTGAATGGTCTGAAGAAGATGAATGGATAGAAGGTTGGATGGAATGTGCCTTATATTCTTGTTAAGAGAGACACTGATACAGCTCTCTGAGAGTAGTTGACACAGGTGTAATCAATTTAACTGGCTAGTCTTAAGAGAGCCAGAGTATCTTAAAGCCTGAGACAGAGTAAATAATTTAAAAGTTGAATGTAGATAGTCTAATTAATGTTGATAGACAGAGAGTTTAATGGATGTTAGACAGATTGTTTAATAGATGTTGATAGACAGTTTAATGGGTGGATGAGTGAATGGTCTGAAGAAGATGAATGGATAGAATGTTGGATGGAATGTGCCTTATATTCTTGTAGAATGGAGAGACACAGCTCTCTACTGAGAGTAGTGGATACAGATACAGGTGTAATCAATTTAACTGGCTAGTCTTAAGAGAGCCAGCCTGAGACAGAGTAGATTGTTTAAAAGTTCAATGTAGAGTGTCTAATTGATGTTGTTGATAGGCAGACTGTTTAGAATGGGTGGATGAGTGAATGGTTTGAAGAAGATGAATGGATATAAAGTTGGATGGAATTAGGAGGACTTATTTTGATACTGTTGTGCGCAGAGGATACAGGGGAACAGAATATGTAGTCTTCAGAGAGGAGCCTGAGAGAAACTGACAGTTGGTGCCCAGGTGGCTGACCAGCTGGGGTAACATTCTAATTGCTGCCGTGATGTCATAATGAGCAATGTTAAGTCTATGGGGGAAATGGTGATAGTTTTTAACTAATAGTTTAAAAAGTATAAAAGTTACAAAGTTGAAAAATATAAAGCACATATGGCATAAGCAAGACCTACGCAACAAAGTTTGAATGAAGTTTCTACGTTAAACGGTTGAAGCTGAATTGCGAGCGTTAGAAGAAGAAGTTTAACTAGAAATGCAATTCCAAGGAATTACCAGTGCATGAAAATGCAAAAATAGATAGATAATGTAGATATGGTTACTAAGGTGTAGCTAGGGTAAACATGGTGGTTGCATAGTTTACAGAGAGTTGATAGTGTGAAGGTAGACAGTTTAAAGATGAAACGTTCCAGTTCTAACTTAACTAATGATTTCTATTCATGTTAAAATGTTGATTAGCTAACTTACCTAATGATTTCTAGCAGTTACGCTAAAAATGCGTATTATGCTAGCAATGCTAACTTTACTAACAATGCTAACCAGGTTGATTAGCTAACTGAACCGATGATTTCTAGCAGTAATGCTAAAAATGCTAACTATGCTAACAATGCTAAATTTGCTAACAATGCTAACCAGGTTGATTAGCTAACTTAGTTGATGATTTTTTGCAGTCATGCTAAAAATGCTAACTATGCTAACAATGCTAACTATGCTAACCATGCTAACTTGCTAGTAAGGACTTTTATTTTGAAACATTTGTTGCTAGGGTATCCATGGTGGCCACTATCAGGAAGCAAGAAGTTACTGCAGTATAATCATGTTGGTTGCTATGGAAACGGTCATAAACACTTAATTTTAATGGTTGCTATGTTGGTTGCTAGGTACAAGGAGGTTTCATGTAGTTGACTGGAGGCATAGTGGATGATAACTGACAGTTGGAATGGTTGAACAGTTCAATAGTTGAGTAGTTTCAATGGTTAAATTATTTAATAGTGTATTATTGCAGTGAGGACCTTTATTTTGAAACAGTTGTGGACAGAGGAAGTAGTGAAACAGGATCTGTAGTCTTAATGAGATTGTATGCTTAAAGCCTGAGACAGAAGGTGCCTCTCATAGCGTTTACGCGTCCTCTCTCGCTCCTTACTGATCTACATAAAGAATGATGGAGCGGCAACAATGGGATAGTTTAGCCCTTCTTCTATCTTTCTTCATGTAGATCATTGAGGAGCGAGGGAGGACATATAAACGGTGCTTGAGAGGGACCCACAGTAAATACTTTAAAAGTTTTATGTAGATAGTCTAATTAATGTTGATAGACAGAATGTTTAATGGATGTTGATAGGCAGATTGTTTAATAGATATTGATTGACAGTTTAATGGGTGGATGAGTGAATGGTCTGAAGAAGATGAATGGATAGAAGGTTGGATGGAATGTGCCTTACATTCTTGTTAAGAGAGACACTGATACAGCTCTCTGAGAGTAGTTGACACAGGTGTAATCAATTTAACTGGCTAGTCTTAAGAGAGCCAGAGTACTCTTAAAGCCTGAGACAGAGTAAATAATTAAAAAGTTGAATGTAGATAGTCTAATTAATGTTGATAGACAGAGAGTTTAATGGATGTTGATAGACAGATTGTTTAATAGATGTTGATAAGACAGTTTAATGGGTGGATGAGTGAATGGTCTGAAGAAGATGAATGGATAGAATGTTGGATGGAATGTGCCTTATATTCTTGTAGAATGGAGAGACACAGCTCTCTACTGAGAGTAGTGGATACAGATACAGGTGTAATCAATTTAACTGGCTAGTCTCAAGAGAGCCAGCCTGAGACAGAGTAGATTGTTTAAAAGTTCAATGTAGAGCGTCTAATTGATGTTGTTGATAGGCAGACTGTTTAGAATGGGTGGATGAGTGAATGGTTTGAAGAAGATGAATGGATATAAAGTTGGATGGAATTAGGAGGACTTATTTTGATACTGTTGTGCGCAGAGGATACAGGGGAACAGAATATGTAGTCTTCAGAGAGGAGCCTGAGAGAAACTGACAGTTGGTGCCCAGGTGGCCGGCCACCTGGCATAAGATTCTAATTGCTGCCGTGATGTCATAATGAGCAATGTTAAGTCTATGGGGGAAATGGTAATAGTTTTTAACTAATAGTTTAAAAAGTATAAAAGTTACAAGGTTGAAAAATACAAAGCACACATCGCGTAAGTAAGACCTACGCGACATAGTTTGAATGGAGTTTCTACGTTAAGCGGTTGAAGCTTAATTGCGTGCGTTAGAAGAAGAATAATAAGAAGTTGAAGCCTAGGAAGAACAGTACAGTGCATTTTCATGCACTGTAATAATAAGAAGAATAGGAAGAACAGTACAGTGCATTTTCATGCACTGTAATAATCAAAAGCCATTTTCAGGAAGAATGCAGCATGCAACAATAACCTAGAAATACACGGCATGAGACAGCACAGACATTTAGATATAATGTCCAAAAAGCCTGAGCTCCTGTTGTCCAGATATACCTGAAGTGTTTACATAAACTAGCACTGGACCGGCTCTCTTGTACCACATTCTACCATGTGTGACCACTGTAAAAAAAAGACAACGCAAGCATATTTGCTACACCTCTCCTAACCTACAGAATTCAGCATGTATCCTTTGACCAGAACAAGCCATAACCTTCATATTTCACACTTCCATGGCTCCACTCCACCCCACCTGTTCTCCTTTGTGCACTTTGAGCAGTGTGAGGTCTGACCATGTCCATTTGAGGACCATCAGTTGTGTGAAGAGAGCTCATACATATGGAATTCCCTCCCACATCAGATTTGCATTCCTAAAGCCCTTGCAGCTAATTGGTTAGGAATGAATTCTAGATGCTAATAGGGCAGGCAAAAGGACTAGATCATGAACACAACAGACGGGGGTCTTAATACTGAAGTCACATTTGGTACACGTATCTAGAGGAATACATCTGTCTTTGCACTGAAGGATTGTTTGATTGCTATTATTCTGTAAACTGACATTTGAAATGTCAGGATCAGACCAGCTCACGGCAGTGAAGAAGGAGAGTGAAGAAGAATTTGATGATTTCCTACAAGAGTATCTGTTTACAACTAAGAAAGAGAACGAAGAATATGGACTGGAACATGAATGTAAGACTGAAATATCCATGCCACTACAGGACATTAAAAAGGAAGACATGTCTTCAGATCTTCATGACCACACAGATTATTTTCCAAGAGGTGAGTTTCCGAACAGTTTGTATTATGATAAAAAAAACAAACAATGTTGCAATGTGAATATATATTATTGCAAACACTCAATTTGTTATTTTGTTGTAGGAGACATTCAAAGGAATCAAGCTATTAAATCAGAACACAGGAAGGAAAAAGGAAACCAAGTGTGTAAGAACCTCTCATGTAACCAGGAGACTTCATACCAGAAATTACACCAGGAGTTGGAAAGCAGGGAGGAACTGCTCACTGACCATCAGATTACAGATATTGGAGACAAACGGCATCACTGTTCTCAATGTGGAAAAGCTTTTATTGATAAGTACGCTCTTAAGAAACATCAGATGATCCATACTGGAGAAAAGCCACATCAGTGCTCTCAGTGTGGAAAGGCCTTTACACAAAAGGGTCATCTCAAAATACATAAGAGGATCCATACTGGAGAAAAGCCACATCAGTGTTCGCAGTGTGGAAAGGCTTTTACAGATACAAGTCATCTTAAGAAACATCAGAGGATCCATACTGGAGAAAAGCCACATCAGTGTTCTCAGTGTGGAAAGGCTTTTAAATGTATAAGTGATCTTAAGAGACATCAGAGGATCCATACTGGAGAAAAGCCACATCGGTGTTCTCAGTGTGGAAAGACATTTACAGATACAGGTGATCTTAAGAGACATCAGAGGATCCATACTGGAGAAAAGCCACATCTGTGTTTGCAGTGTGGAAAGGCCTTTGCATCGAAGGGTCAACTCACGCTACATCAGAGGACTCATACTGGAGAAAAGCCATATCAGTGTTTGCAGTGTGGAAAGGCTTTTACAGGTACAGGTGATCTTAAGAGACATCAGAGGATCCATACTGGAGAAAAGCCACATTCATGTTCTCAGTGTGGAAAGGCTTTTACAGGTAAAAGTGATCTTAAGAGACATCAGAGGATCCATACTGGAGAAAAAACACATCTGTGTTTGCAGTGTGGAAAGGCCTTTATTTTGAAGGGTGATCTCAAGAAACATAAGATGATCCATTCTGAAGAAAAGCCACATCAGTGTTCTCAGTGTGGAAAGGCCTTTATAGAAAAGGGTCATCTCAAGATACATCAGAGGATCCATACTGGAGAAAAGCCACATCTGTGTTCTCAGTGTGGAAAGGCTTTTACAGGTACAAGTAATCTTAGGAAACATCAGAGGATCCATACTGGAGAAAAGCCACATCGGTGTTTGCTGTGTGGAAAGGCTTTTTCAGGTACAAGTGATCTTAGGAAACATCAGAGGACTCATACTGGAGAAAAGCCATATCAGTGTTTGCAGTGTGAAAAAGCCTTTACAGTCCAGATATACCTGAAGTGTTTACATAAACTAGCACTGGACCGGCTCTCTTGTACCACATTCTACCATGTGTGATCACTGTAAAAAAAAGACAACGCAAGCATATTTGCTACACCTCTCCTAACCTACAGAATTCAGCATGTATCCTTTGACCAGAACAAGCCATAACCTTCATATTTCACACTTCCATGGCTCCACTCCACCCCACCCCACCTGTTCTCCTTTGTGGACTTTGAGCAGTGTGAGGTCTGACCATGTCCATTTGAGGACCATCAGTTGTGTGAAGAGAGCTCATACATATGGAATTCCCTCCCACATCAGATTTGCATTCCTAAAGCCCTTGCAGCTAATTGGTTAGGAATGAATTCTAGATGCTAATAGGGCAGGCAAAAGGACTAGATCATGAACACAACAGACGGGGGTCTTAATACTGAAGTCACATTTGGTACACGTATCTAGAGGAATACATCTGTCTTTGCACTGAAGGATTGTTTGATTGCTATTATTCTGTAAACTGACATTTGAAATGTCAGGATCAGACCAGCTCACGGCAGTGAAGAAGGAGAGTGAAGAAGAATTTGATGATTTCCTACAAGAGTATCTGTTTACAACTAAGAAAGAGAACGAAGAATATGGACTGGAACATGAATGTAAGACTGAAATATCCATGCCACTACAGGACATTAAAAAGGAAGACATGTCTTCAGATCTTCATGACCACACAGATTATTTTCCAAGAGGTGAGTTTCTGAACAGTTTGTATTATGATAAAAAAAACAAACAATGTTGCAATGTGAATATATATTATTGCAAACACTCAATTTGTTATTTTGTTGTAGGAGACATTCAAAGGAATCAAGCTATTAAATCAGAACACAGGAAGGAAAAAGGAAACCAAGTGTGTAAGAACCTCTCATGTAACCAGGAGACTTCATACCAGAAATTACACCAGGAGTTGGAAAGCAGGGAGGAACTGCTCACTGACCATCAGATTACAGATATTGGAGACAAACGGCATCACTGTTCTCAATGTGGAAAAGCTTTTATTGATAAGTACGCTCTTAAGAAACATCAGATGATCCATACTGGAGAAAAGCCACATCAGTGCTCAGTGTGGAAAGGCCTTTACACAAAAGGGTCATCTCAAAATACATAAGAGGATCCATACTGGAGAAAAGCCACATCAGTGTTCGCAGTGTGGAAAGGCTTTTGATACAAGTCATCTTAAGAAACATCAGAGGATCCATACTGGAGAAAAGCCACATCAGTGTTCTCAGTGTGGAAAGGCTTTTAAATGTATAAGTGATCTTAAGAGACATCAGAGGATCCATACTGGAGAAAAGCCACATCGGTGTTCTCAGTGTGGAAAGACATTTACAGATACAGGTGATCTTAAGAGACATCAGAGGATCCATACTGGAGAAAAGCCACATCTGTGTTTGCAGTGTGGAAAGGCCTTTGCATCGAAGGGTCAACTCACGCTACATCAGAGGACTCATACTGGAGAAAAGCCAGTCGGCAGGCCAAGACCCTAAAAAAAACTTTTGATGGCATTTTTTGTTAAAAGTTGGCAACCATGCTAGAAGTTATTAGTAGGGTCTGAGGTTCCAGAATCCAGTGGTTGCCAAAATCATATTTATAATTTAAGGTCAAATTTGAAGGTCAAAAAGTTGGAAACAATAGATTTTAATGGTTTGTCTTTTGGGGGGGGCTCTATTTTCATGACATCCTTTTTAAAAGTTGGCAACCATGCTAGAAGTTATTAGTAGGGTCTGAGGTTCCAGAATCCAGTGGTTGCCAACATCATTTTTATAATTTCAGGTCAAATTTGAAGGTCAAAAGGTCGAAAACAATAGATTTCATGGTTCGTCTTTTTGGGGGGCTCTATTTTCAAGACATCCTTTTTAAAACGTTGGCAACCATGCCAGAAGTTATTAATAGGGCCTGAGGTTCCAGAATCCAGTGGTTGCCAAAATCATTTTTATAATTTAAGGTCAAATTTGAAGGTCAAAAGGTTGAAAACAATAGATTTCATGATTCGTCTTTTTTGGGGGGCTCTATTTTCTAGACATCCTTTTTAAAAAGTTGGCAACCATGCTAGAAGTTATTAGTAGGGTCTGAAGTTCCAGAGTCCAGTGGTTGCCAACATCATATTTATAATTTATAAAGGTCAAATTTGAAGGTTAAAAGGTCTAAAACAATAGATTTTATGGTTAGTCTTTTTGGGGGCTTTATTTTCATGGCATTCTTTTTTGAAAAGTTTGAAAGATTTTTTTGATAAATATTTATTTTTATTGATAAATAATTTGGATATATAGACTTGATATGGCCATTACTCCTTTATGCTATGAATAACACAAAACGTTCTCTTGAGAATATATTGCTAATGAATAACAAGAATGCTTCTTTATTTCAAGGCAAAATGTCAATGTCAATTCAAATGTCAATTCAGACTGTCTGAATGTTTTTGTAATATATGCAATGTTTTGCAATGTGCAATTTTTGTTGCTGTATTACAAAAAGGCTGTCTCGTCCTGATCATGTTCCATCCCTACATTGTTGAGACATCCATCAGCATCACAACTGCATGCAGGTGTGCAAGGCTATCCATTCTTAAGGCAAGTGCAGGCATGTGTATGGCACTTGGTTCTACAACCACAAGTTATCAGCTTCAAGCAACTACTTGGAACAGGAGCTGAGTCACACAACCACCAAGTGTTGGTCTACAACCTTCCAACCACCTGTCTCCTCAGGGATTTCACTAATGGCAGGGTCAGACTATAGGCTACAATGTTTTTGTTGCTCACAATTGTCGTTTACGATCTACCATGTCACACTATACGATTTTAGAACCATGAAAGCCTCTCCGCGTCTTGGTCGGGAGAGTGGCCACATACACCGAAAGCATCGGTCGCGTCATTACGACTCCCGTCAAATTTCTGACAAGCCAGTCTTTTGGTCGGGCTGTTTTAGAACGTTGTGAACGAAAAATCGCAAGTCGTGAAGCATGTCACATTATAAGATTCCCTCCGCGTTTGATGTCGTGCCCGATCATTTGAAATCGGATACGACGCTGTAAACTTGTCGGTCACGACAAATGGCCAAAATCGGACTGATATCGTGCAATCTGACCAGGCCATAACATCTACCTTGTCAGATTGCAACCATACCTTTGCCTGGTGATTTGCACATGCAAGATGCAATGACAATTCATCACTTGTTGGAGGTAACATTTCCATTGCCTTTTTCTGAAACAAGTCATGTCTAGCCCTGTCAATACCCAAAAATGTGCATGGTGCTTTGTACAGATGGCACAAAAACTCCTCAACGTCACCTTGAGGCCCATCCCGACCAACACCATGTAACCATTCTGGGTGTTGCAAATACACAGTCCAACATGACTTCTTCCCATGTTCAGCAAATGAGGAGACAGTATCGCAACCAGTTAGGGCATGGAAGCCGAGTACATTATCCACAAATACCCGAGGTAGTTCTCATTGATAAGGTGGACTGGGTAGCACTCATATTCCTTGGAAGTCCCACTCATCATCCACACCTTGCAGACTTGGTTTCTAGTGAAGTGAAGAGGCAGAAGGAGGAGATCTGTATCATTCACGGCACTTCACAATGATGTTCTCGTACCCAGCATTAATTACTTCCAGCATATGTAGGATGATGCGTGTGTCAGCCTCCTCATGGTTTGCCTGTAGACCATGAATAATTCCACGTGGAAAGTGTGCAATACAGTCTCTACTCTCGGTTTTTATTTCCTAATGATGTCATTATTTTTTGTCATCCGCAAAACTGAAGATTGTTTTATGTAACTTATCACCTAACCGTGTGTTCACATCAGAAGCAACCAGAGTGACGAACATCATTATTTATCTGCAAATAGGGTGGCCATAGCAAATACGGTGGCAAGGCAAGTTTAATTGATATAGTGCATTTCATACATGGGAGCTCAATGTGCCTCACATAAAACAAAATAATAAAGCGAAACGAATTGGGTGACCAGATCGAAAAAGTTAAAAGTCTGAATATGCTAATGAACTATGATGTAGCTCGGCAAAAACCAATTGGAATGTACACATTTTCGAATGCCCCAGGCTGACAGGCCAGAGCCGCTCTATGATAAGCTAAATCAAACATCCCAATATAAAGTCATGAGTGGATAAAACAAATTCATGTTGAATCGGACTCGGAATCGGAATGTTGACTCTTCTTCAGTGAGCCCGGCGACCTGGTCGCTTCTGATGTGAGTGTTAAAATCTAAATTCTTTTCACATTTACCTATCATTGTGGCAAGTACCATCTGGAACCTCAGACCCCACTGTTCTAGCATGGTTGGCAACATTTAAAAAGAATGCCATTAAAAAAAACAGGTCCCCAAAAAGACGAACCATAACATTTATTTATTGTTTTTGAGCTGTTGACCTTTAAATTTGACCTTAAATTGTGAACTTAATTTTGGCAACCACTGGATTCTGGAACCTCAGACCCTACTGACAACTTCTAGCATGGTTGCCAACTTTTAAAAAAAAAAGGAATGCTATGAAAATAGAGCCCCCCCAAAAAGATGAACCATAAAATGTATTGTTTTTGAGCTTTTGACCTTCAAATCTGACCTTAAATTCTGAACATGATTTTGGCAACCACTGAATTCTGGAACCTCAGACCCTACTGACAACTTCTAGCATGGATGCCAACTTTTCAAAAAGAATGCTATATGAAAATAGAGCCCCCAAAAAAGACGAACCATAAAATGTATTGTTTTTGAGCTTTTGACCTTCAAATTTGACCTTGAATTCTAAATATGATTTTGGCAACCACTGGATCCTGGAACCTCAGACCCTACTGTTAACTTCTAGCATGGTTGCCAACATTTAAAAAAAAAGAATGGTATGAAAAAAGAGGTCCCCAAAAAGACAAACCATTACATGTATTTATTGTTTTTGAGGTTCTGACAGTCAAATTTGACCTTAAATTATGAATATGATTTTGGCAACCACTGGATTCTGGAACTTCAGACCCTACTGTTAACTTCTAGCATGGTTGCCAACATTTAAAAAAGAATGCCATGAAAAAAAGAGGTCTCCAAAAAGACAATCTATAACATTTATTATTGTTTTTGAGCTTTTGACCTTCAAATTTGACCTTAAATTCTAAATATGACTTTGGCAACCACTGGATTCTGGAACCTCAGACCCTACTGTTAACTTCTAGCATGGTTGCCAACTTTTTAAAAAGAATGGTATGACAAAAGAGCCCCCCAAATAGACAAACCATAAAATGCATTGTTTTTGACCTTTTGACCTTCAAATTTGACCTTAAATTATGAATATGATTTTGGCAACCGCTGGATTCTGGAACCTCAGAGCCCTCTAATAACTTCTAGCATGGTTGCCAACTTTTAACAAAAAATGCCATCAAAAGTGTTTTCTAAGCACATTTCCTGGTGTTGGCCTGCCGACTAATGCCAAAGTTGTTTTGAGCTTAAATAGCCTGCTTATTCACTCGTTTTGTTCAGAGTGAAGACAATCAAAGTCCCAATTCAAACCATCATAATTAGACTACTGTTTAGCGATTTACAGTAGGCCTACGATTTCGTTATTCTCCTTTTTAGGCAACTACTGTATCTATTTTTTTCCTCTCGTGTTCAATTTGATTACTTCCGATGAAAATCCTGTAGATGGCGCTTGTAAATCGAACTGAAATCTTCTAGTTTGCCTTAATTTTACGACATGCATCCTCTTTTCGTCAATCTATGGTTTTGGTCTACTTTTCTACCTCGTGCACGAGCAGACATGAAGCTGATTTTAGCCTCGTTTGAATAAACGAGGGCAAGATGCAGCTAACTTGAGTTAATGGAACGGCTTTAGCTTCAAGTGGAAGTCTACACTAGTTCAAGCCAGGCTATTTCTGTTGAGCGCCGCCTTGTTTAGCGAGGTTGATGGAATACCCCCCGGGATAAGTTACTGAGCCGCGATCACTGAATCCTAAACAAGAGCATATCGGCTGAATTGGTTGCACAAAGACCAATCCAGGATGGGCAGACACGGATTCATCAAGCCAGGTGTAAGTTATTCGGTGTATGTGCGCGTTCTCGTTTCCCCCCAAATAACTCGCGGTTGGAATAAAAAAGACGCGAAAAATAGCGTCTTGCACACAAAGTGAACAACCGCTTTTGATATAGACTAACAACGAGGAAAAGTTTTACTTTTTTGGATGGGGGATCATGATTATTTCTGATACATAGCGGGAGTAGGTGTGGCAGATCAACTGAATGCAAATTTACGTATGCACCCACGTGTGAGAGCTTCCTTGTCTCGGCACGCAACGTCATTAAGGAAGCGCTTTGCCAGCGCAAAGATGCACAAAGTATTGTTGAAAACACCTTCGAAAAATGTCCCCTCCACTTCCAATCAACTACTAGCCTACAGCAGCCAATTCATCAAACATCTGTCAAAAAAGAAGCAAACAACGAGTAGGCTATGTTATTAATTATAAGGCCACCATAATTTACAGTAAATGACATCCATATGGTATTAGGCAGATATTCTGCTGTGTTTTGCGAGTAAATGCATGTATAATAATATATAAATGGAATCTACAGCTCTTTTTAAAAAATCACGTGGAGGTCTCATTTGAATGACAGCTAGCTGAACCAAAGTCTTTTTAAAGCAAGTCACGTCACTCGGCAGCCATATTGGCCATGGGGTCGGGCAGCGACTTTGACCGGAACAAGACCAGGCTCTATCTAAATGAATGGGGAGAGAGCTGGGTGTCCATGTTCCGAGGTGTAAGAGACATAAAAATCACATGTTTGAAATCGCGATGAAATTCTGACTAAAATCGCTGAAAAGGTTTGGTGGTTTTGTATCAAATTAACACTTAAAAAGCCTTTTTCTTACTGGTAATTTTGGACTGCGCATGCTCTATTCTTCACGACGCAGCTTTCAAAAAGCGTGACCGCCAAGGATCGGCCAAATGATTGGAGCAACGGCACTGGAAGAGGCGGGACGTGCAAACCATAGCCAACCGGTGTAAACAACCGCCATCTTTCGCGTTACGAAGTTACCCCATGCTTTTCAATGGGCGATTTTTCCAGTGCAGTGTCTCCTCATATATAAGTGTCTCTGGCTGAACCAATCAGATAATGTAATTACCATTAGAATCAACTTATCTTGGATGTTAGCCTGGTCAGGAGCAGGCTAGCTCCACAGAATAAATCGCCATGGTAACTTATACCATAACATATCCTGCTGCCCCCTATCCCGCTTTTGTGCAACTGGATCACGGATAAATTGAGCCAGGATAACCAAGATATCCCGGGTTAATCCCTTATCCTAGTTTTGTGCAATAGGCCCCTGGTTGATGAGGTGGGGAAGGTGTATCCCAAAATCAACACCAACCACCTTAAACCATTCCTCGAACCACAACCCCGCATTCCTCACAGAATAAATAGCCAACCTACCAACGAACCACCCAAGGGGAAAAAACACACCTCAGCAACTCAGAGCAATCCCCTCTACACACCCCAATCATTTCACTACCACTATCACCTCCAACGACTTCTCTTGACCTCTCAGCTGCACCAACACACAAGAGTGATACACCTTCCCCTCACAACCAAACCACATCAACCAGCACCTGTTCCATCCACTCCTCTGTCACCCGTGGACCTTTCGGTTCCAAAAATGTCCAGATCCCCTGAACTGGAGTCTGAGCCAGACCCAGTGCTTGAAGACTCCAGATCCCCTGTACTGGAGCCAGAGCAGGAGTCTGATAGTGTCATCCACAGCCGTAATTAAGACTAGTCTAGTGATGTATGCAAAATGAAGAAAAAGTCATTTCAGTTCTGTTATTTGTGAAGTGTGCTACGATGTGTTATAGGTATCAAAAATGCATGGAGTGGCAATGACACCCATGTCCTGTTATCAAATGTTGGCCCATATAAACTGTGCTATAAGGACATACTGCAGCTTGGGCCCGGGAAGGAGTTGGAGAGTGAGGTGCGCATGTCTTTGATTCTCAAAATGTTTCTACCTGCTAAATGTATTCCAGTTTTTTAATGTTATGACCATTCTTAATGTTGATGTAGGCCATAAATGCATGCCTGAACATAATGGTGAGGCAGCACAATGAAAACTCCTCCAAGACCGCTTACCACATGGACACTTTTGCCATAACGGCCTTGTGGCAGAAAAAAACTGTAAGACTGAAGGTGTGCTATGCACAGGATTCAAACCAGAACATTCAGGGTGTTGAGTTGACTCCTAGGGGCTGCAGCTGTAATGGCAGGGTCAGACTATACATTTTTTTTGTCGCTCACGATTGTCGTTTACGATCTATCATGCCACACTATGATTTTAGAACCATGAAAACCTCTCCGCGTCAAGGTCGGGAGAGTGTCCACATACACCGAATCGAAAGCATCGGTTGTTATTATTTTTTGTCAGCTGGATCTAAGCTCATATAACATCATACTAGGCATAGTACATGACTGCCATCACTGGTTTCTTGTTGTAAGTGTTTGTGGAGGAGAACAGTTTCCTTTAACTTTTCCCTAACCCAAAATGTTTATCAATTCATATTTTTCAAGTTTTCTGTGATATATTTTATATGTTGCCCAGGCTATCTATCCATCAGAAAACATTATTGTGGACACACTTGGAGAGTCCGACATGAAAATAAAAAGGTGTTTGGAGACAACAAGGTATTTTGCAGCACCACAGTCACATAATGTATTGTTCATTGAACAATATTATCTATTTCTTCTTAGGCTTAGTTCACACTGGCAGTCGAAATCCGATTTTTTGCTTATCTTGATTGTATCTAGCTTGAATTTTGGGTAGTCTGATTGATTGATTCAGCGCGTGCGCCAGGGCTACCAGCAAAACAAACCAACGTCAGACTCAAGTCGGTGAAACATGGAAAAATGTAACGCAAAGGGTGACGAGGTTTGCGCCGCGGCTACACATAATAAGTTGGAAAATATAAAAAATAAATCCACTTTCATCCATGACGACTTGGTTGTGTACAACTCTACCTAATGAATCCAGGTGTGTGTAATTTATATCGGATCTGAGCATTGCACGCCAAGATCGGATGTGATCGGATGTGATCACTTGCAATCTGCAATGAGAACAGTCAGTCAGAAAGATCAGGTTCTTATCGGATATGCAAGACATCCGATTTCGACTGCCAGTGTGAACTAAGCCTTAAAGAACTGCACTGACATCTTTTCAGAGCCCTGAGGAGAAAAATGGGTGTGGCTACACTGCCTCACCCACGGCAGCATGACACCACATCCTGTGGAGTGTTTGAACAAAATATTCCAATATCATAAAGTGTGTGATGTGTGCATTTGGGTTTATTTTGTTACATTTTCAGTTTGCAGAACACACTCAATGACACCCCGATGCTGTTTTAGCAAAAAAAAAAAAAAAAAAAAAACGAAATCAAAATCATGGTTGTGCTCCACTTAAAGGAATAGTTCGGAATTTTGGACCTAGGACCTCATTTCCAACTTTACCAAGGTGATATAGGTCGGTGGAGACCGTTTTTTATTGCGTTTACCCCCTTCCTTCAGTTGCCGCGTCCCCCTTTGCTAACGCTGGTTCTTAGCTAACGCATTTCTACGGTAACATCAGTCTGACATCAACAACAGTCTTACTCACTCCACCGCACACCCGAGACAAGTCAATTAAAACGTCAGACTATCGATATACGTGTCCGTATTGATAGAATAATTTTAGAAATAAAACTAACCTTGCAACTCAATGATTTATTACATTTTGAGGGACTAGTTTCTCAATATCAATCCGCCACTGACATACAGGGAACAAAGTAGGCTATTGCAATGCGATGCAAGGTTAGTTTTATTTCTAACACTGTTCTATCAACACAGGCATGTGCATTGATAGTCTGACGTTATCATTTATTTGTTTCGGGTGTTCTGTGGAGTGTTTTCAGTGGCAGGCTGGATGTTACCGTTGACTTGCGTTATCTCGGCACCTAGGTTAGCACGAGATGAACGCTGCAACTCAAGGAAGGGCAGAAATTCACTGAAAATGGTCTTCACCGACCTAAATCACCCCGACTAAGTTGGAAATAAGGTCCTATGTCCAAAATTCCGAACTATTCCTTTAAACTTCTGCCCTTATTTCCCCACAATCTCATAAGCATGTCTATAGACCTCTGAAGTTCGCCTACAAAAAAACTACCATCTTTGCCCAAATAAGGGATCCGGTAATTTGAGATTTTTTATATTGGAACATAACATGGGGATTTTCAATTATCACACCTGTTAAAGTCTCGCGGGTATGAAAAAATTGGAAATGCAGACGTTTTGCGCTACTAAGTTTTGTCCTCTGCCTTCGAGTGGATACTGTGATCTTCGGTAGATTCAGACGGCACACTTTTATCTTTGCTACCCCAGAGCTAACTTACAATGCAACTTGCCATAGGCAGTTACTGTAGCTTCAATTAACACCCGGATCTCCAAAGATGCAAAGGGCAAAGATGGCAGGCCTTGTCCATTGAAGTGAGACAGGGTTTTAAAGGGATGTTTCTGCTTATCATAGGGTGACCAGGGGCCTCATTTATAAAGACTGCTACGCACAAAAAAGTTGCGTGAACGGGGCTGAAATGTGCGTACGCACCTTTCGCCGTCAACGTCGGGATTTATAAAGAAAATCTATGCGTGAAAAGATGCGCAATTCTACGCATCCTTTGGACCGTCCGTAAAGCTTACGCAAAGTTTTTCACGCATGAAAATAAGCGACATCTAATGGTGACATCACAAAATAAAGCTCAGAGGGCATTAAAAAGTATCTCAACACTTCAATATTTCATAATGTTACTACCTTCGTGATCACTATCATTCATTCATATCACAGGCTATGAGATTTGTAGCCAAGACAGCCAACAAATAGGCCCAAGTTAACACTAAACTGCAAACGTTTTCACGTTTTCAGTAAGTCACGTTTAATATTGATATTGATGTTCCTTAATAATAGTAATATAGCCTAAATGCCTCTCCCGACAGTGCGAGGCTACTTGCGCTGCTAGTCTAGACTAGAAAAGTACTCCGAGAGCGCCGATATCTTGCCAACAAACAGCCAAGCATAACAAACCGAAAACATAACCTCCTTGGCCGAGGTAACAGTTCATGTTCATAGTGTCGCGAAATTCATTCGAATTAATGCAAATTGGTTTCTGTTGACTTCGGCTGACATTGACACCCACGGATGTGTACGGAGATATTGCTTTCGTGAACCAAATATAAGCGCCTATAGTAATAAGAGGCCATAAAACCTTTTCCATAATTGTCTCTTAGGTTGTATTCTATTAACGCCTACCGTTCAAGCATCTACACTCACCTTACGTCTTTTCTCTCATTTGGGCCACAAATTACTAGGCTGCAAGATATTCCGAGACAACCAGAAACTCATCTGACATAAAATAATGTCCCACGCATTATTATTAGCCATACGAGTATTAACAAATTTTGTTTATTAATACTTGCACTTTATGCTATGGTGCACAGTAGCCTATGATGAGCCCAATACATGGCAAAATGTAGGATACGGTTATTAAGTTATTTTAAAACAGAATTATATCACTCGGTAAACCTATACTTATTTCACAGTAGGCTACACTTGTCAAACGTCAGATTGATGTGACGTCTCTATCATGTCAACGATAGCCAATAAAATGATCGGTATAAATGCTAGAATATTCATGAATCGTTTTGCATGAACCTTTTATGGGATATTGTGGGACGACAATGGGAGGAGTGTGGTGCTCGTGCACGCACGCACAATTCAACTCAGGTTGGTATTTATAAACAGCCGCCTGCGTAAACTTGTGCGCCGCACGGTTTTATAAATGAGAATATTTTTTTGCGTACGCAAATTGCAAGGTTTGTGCAAACCTTGCAATTTGCGTACGCAAAAAAATATTCTCATTTATAAAACCGTGCGGCGCACAAGTTTACGCAGGCGGCTGTTTATAAACAGGCTACCAACCTGAGTTGAATTGTGCGTGCGTGCACGAGCACCACACTCCTCCCATTGTCGTCCCACAATATCCCATAAAAGGTTCATGCAAAACGATTCATGAATATTCTAGCATTTATACCGATCATTTTATTGGCTATCGTTGACATGATAGAGACGTCACATCAATCTGAAGAAGGACGTGAAAGTTGGCTGACAGCAATATCACGTTTGACAAGTGTAGCCTACTGTGAAATAAGTATAGGTTTACCGAGTGATATAATTCTGTTTTAAAATAACTTAATAACCGTATCCTACATTTTGCCATGTATTGGGCTCATCATAGGCTACTGTGCACCATAGCATAAAGTGCAAGTATTAATAAACAAATACTCGTATGGCTAATAATAATGCGTCGGACATTATTTTATGTCAGATGAGTTTCTGGTTGTCTCGGAATATCTTGCAGCCTAGTAATTTGTGGCCCAAATGAGAGAAAAGACGTAAGGTGAGTGTATATGCTTGAACGGTAGGCGTTAATTAATAGAATACAACCTAAGAGACAATTATGGAAAAGGTTTTATGGCCTCTTATTACTATAGGCGCTTATATTTGGTTCACGAAAGCAATATCTCCGTACACATCCGTGGGTGTCAATGTCAGCCGAAGTCAACAGAAACCAATTTGCATTAATTCGAATGAATTTCGTGTTAGGGACACTATGAACATGAACTGTTACCTCGGCCAAGGAGGTTATGTTTTCGGTTTGTTATGCTTGGCTGTTTGTTGGCAAGATATCGGCGCTCTCGGAGTACTTTTCTAGTCTAGACTAGCAGCGCAAGTAGCCTCGCACTGTCGGGAGAGGCATTTAGGCTATATTACTATTATTAGGGAACATCAATATCAATATAAACGTGACTTACTGAAAACGTGAAAACGTTTGCAGTTTAGTGTTAACTTGGGCCTATTTGTTGGCTGTCTTGGCTACAAATCTCATAGCCTGTGATATGAATGAATGATAGTGATCACGAAGGTAGTAACATAATGAAATATTGAAGTGTTGAGATACTTTTTAATGCACTCTGAGCTGTATTTTGTGATGTCACCATTAGATGTCGCTTATTTTCATGCATGAAAAACTTTGCGTAAACTTTACGGACGGTCCAAAGGATGCGTAGAATTGCGCATCTTTTCACGCATAGATTTTCTTTATAAATCCCGACGTTGACGGTGAAAGGTGCGTACGCACATTTCAGCCCCGTTCACGCAATTTTTTTGTGCGTAGCAGTCTTTATAAATGAGGCCCCAGATGTTTGAGACCTAAAAATCTAGTGCTTCAAACGTGTTTACAGCGAATTTGCATCATGTTTATCTCTGTCATTCACAAATTTATACAAAATAGCCTTTTGAGGCTATTTCTCTTCTTTTTCACAAATCAAAAAGAGGACATCTGGTCACCCAAATCATAACACTCTACAAGAATGCAAGTTTTCTCCCTACAGCAATTTCATATCTACTGAAGATTTGACCGCGTAATTAAGTAATCTTTTCACAACTGTATCGTGAGCCAGTAGAGAATGATATAAAATGTGCCAAATCCTGTGAACAAACATCTTTGCTCAACAGAGCCCCATTCACAATGTGAAAATCAGGTTTCTATGTGGCCGCGTTCAGACTGCAGACGAATCTGATTCCTTCTCATATCCGGCTTAGGGCTGACTGTTCACACTGCCTTTAGCAAGTGTCCAAATCGAATATGGCTCTGTTCAGACTGGGTCACATTAGTAACAGATCTGACAGGTTGCTGTAGCAACGAAAACAAACATTTCTGCCATCAGGAAATACTTGCTAATTTGGTGTGATTAAACATAGAACAATACAACTAGGTGAGTGTTCATTGAATGCATGCATACGTGTGCGCATTTGCGCGACAGAAACCGAAACTAATCAGTGGCAAGCTCCGCTTCAAACTGTTGGAAGGCTATTTAATTATTTAACAGCATTTAAAGAGACCCTATGCATCTTTTTCATAGTCATAAAATCGCTTAGAAATCGTTGTTTTGCTTGACTGTCCAGTTTTATCGAAAACAGTCACATTTCCTCCCGCCCCTAGTGTCCCTATCCGCTATTACAACCTTGCAACTTTCTGATGGACGATCGTCTGCTGTTTACATCTGGAAGTCAGAGAGGCGTAAGGAACAAAAAGAACCACGCTTGCAATTCATATATTTATATAGCCTATATATGTATAAATATACACGCTAAAGCTGTCGGGGAAGCTCTGCAGAGAAATATGCAAGCATAAAACGAGCGAAAACGAAAAACGAAACCGAAACCAGAGATGAAATCGCCAGTCCTGCATTGTTCCTCTTTAATACAACAATGTGGATTCTTGCAACTTCCATAGAAACAGAGCAGAGACTGTATAATGCTCTATTTAGCATTGAGTATTGTTAAGTCACGTTTAAAATAACATGGTCAAAAGACATAGCCGTAACGTGGCTGCACAACTCGAAATAGGTGGGCGGTCATGCACGTTAAGTCACGTCGCGGACAGTTAAATCCGATCTGAGTGTTGGGAGCTGTTCAGACGGAGACGTATCTGTCCATATCCGATACGAATGCGATATGAAACTACCTCCCGGATGTGGTTTGCAACCGTTTCGCAAAAATCGGATTTCATGTGACCTGTCACTGTTCAGACTTCAAAAGTGACATCCGATACAAATCTGAATGGGCTAAAAATCGGATTTTGGCTGGCAGTCTGAACGCAGCCTGTGTGAATGAAGTTCACCTGCTAGAGATGAATCAACAATCACTCCACCTGCGACCTATAACAAAGATAATTAAGGGCGGAGCCAAGATACTTCACTAGCGTTATCTAGGGTGGGCATTTTGAGTGTCTAACCTATAATATCAAAATAATCGAAGGTCATCAGATATTGTATGGTATGCATGTCCATAGTAGTGAGATCTGCATGCGCAACATAGTTTAAAGCGCCTTCGAGTTTCAAAATGTTTGAAGAGGCGGAGCTGCTCCAGTAGATGCGATGACAGATTCTCACACATGAGATGACTTAGTTTTTCAACATAATTTATTGGTCAGTAGTCAGGATTAGTCAGAGGGCGGTGATTTTTCACGATTTGAGCTATAACTAAGCACATAACCTGCTCCTGACCTGGTTGCGAGCATAAGATACCATGGTGATACAGCGACGCTAAAACAAATCCACTTTCGTATGACAGCATACCCTGGCTTTGAGCGCAACATACCTCGCTAAGCCACTAATCGAGCTTCGTAGGACACCCCATTAGTACTGTAGGTCATTCCACCAACAAGGAACAACAAATGGACACATTGAAAAGTAGTCTCAATCATACTAAATATGAAGCTAGAAAAGATTAGATGTACGCTCAATGGCACTGTTCATACATTTTATCAAATGTGGGACCCTTTTGTATATTATGTGAAAATGTCACTTGGCCTGGAACTGTGAGCATATACCTCATTTGTAGACTGTTGTTGTTCTATCCTACTTACTATACTAATTATACAGTGATACTCCCCTCCCTTTTTGACCGGTTTTGACCGTGAAATATGTCATTGTATTTGCAAATATATTATCTGTTTTGTGACAACACCATAAACAAAGTGTTAAAAAAAGAAGAGAAAAGTAGTCTCTGGGCTTCTCTCAACATCTCTCCTCGATGCTCGATCCTCCAGGGGTGCATTCCCCGAAAGCATCGTAAGCCTAAAGCCTACCTTACATTGACGGACTTTGCAAATATTTGGAAAAGATTTTTGAAAGACAAGTCTCAGACCCTCTCACATCTAAAGACAATTCATCCGTTTCTAGGCACAGGCCAGGGGTGCGTTCCCTGAAAGCATCGTAAGCCTAAAATGATCATAAAATCCCTCTTACGAACGTCTTAAGGTTTCCCGAAACCATCGTAACTTAAGAGCATCGTGAAAACACTTTTAGATCTACGAGTGATCCAGAGTTCTCGGTACTGCCTAAGAGCGTATATGCCTCAGTGGAGTCTCCAGTAGGAATTTCAGTGACATAACACGTGTCTATGGAATGTCACCGAACTTCCTGCTGGTGACTCCACTGAGGCATATGCGGTAAGACCTCTGCAATATGCGTTAACACACTGTATAAAACTGACTTCACTTGTGCGAGTTTATATAGGCTATGTTGTTAGGTAGGCTTAGGTGGTTAGTGCAGTAATTATTTATCAATGGCCACGTTTACATGATGTTTTTTAATTCCGAATTAGTTTATTCAGAATTAAATAGTTCGGAATTAAAATATTCTCCTTCGAGTCTACATGGAAATAATAATTCCGAATTGGCGTTTACATGGAACATAGGTTAATTCCGCTTTATTGTATTCCGCTGAACGTCTGGGGGTTGAGCAGGGTTCCGATTGGACAGGCGGCGCATGAACGTAGACTAATTAAGGTCTACCGGAAGAAAACAAACTTTTGCTGGCTAGCGGCAGTAATTCTGATAATAGGCCTACCATTTAACCAGCAGCTCGAGAATATTGGTCAAGCTTCACGTTTGCTAGCTGAGGAGGAGAAGAGTGTCGGAGAAGGGGGGAAGAAGACGGAGCCGAATTAGCAATGAAACGAGTATGCGCTTCTTCTTCCTCCTTGTAAGAGCATGCGCCAAACAAACGGAATAAACTTTGAATCGGAATAAATCACATGATCAAGGAGGGATTTAATTCCACTTTAACATCGGAATTAAGTTTGATTCCAAATAATCATTTTCAAGCGGAATAAGCGTTTACATGGTCTCTTTTAAAGCGGAATTAACTTTTATTCCGAATTAACTTGGTTTTATTCGGAATTAAAGCTCTCATGTAAATGCAGCAAATGTTGTTAAAGTGTTATTATGTGTCCCCAAAAGGAGAGGGAAGGAATATGAAAAAAAAAAAATATGAAGTGGCCAAAAAAAAGCAAAACAGGCAACAGGAGAATGGAGCGGAGAACAAATGTTGTGCAGACGATGTAGGAGAGAACTTGGAAGGGCAGTGGCAAAAACATAGGGAGGATGCAAGATGTGCTGGTGGTGATTGGTGACAGTGATCTGTGGGGAGGGAATAACCCATTAAAAAAAGGTATGGATGACATTACGGCGGGCCTCAAAACCAACCTGGTAATGTTGAGGCTGGTCGTCGGGACGTCCTCCCTCGTGTGGCACACCGGCAGCCTCCTCTTCGTCCTCCTCAGGCTCATCCAGCCTAAGCCCTGCCCGCACGGCAATGTTGTGCAACATGGCTGTTACACTAATTACAGGGCAGGCCTTGGCTGGACTGAAGAGGAGTCCCCCGCTGGATCGGTGAAGACACCTCAAGCGCATCTTCCACCGCCCGACCATGCTGCGCTCGACCACACTCCTCGCCAGACGGTGAGCCTCGTTGTAGGCTCGCTGGTGGTCGTCTTCAGGGTTGGCCACAGGTGTAAAGAGGAATGGCCGGAGAGGATACCCACTGTCGCCGAGGAGTCGCGACTCACCCCTGGACGCAGTTGCCTCCCGGCCAATGGTGGATTCTCTGAAGACAAAGGAGTCGTGGGTGCTCCCAGGCCATCTCGCCACGACGTTGAGAATGATGCCTCGGTGGTCACACACAAGCTGGCAGTTGATGGCCCCGTAGCCCTTCCTGCAGATATAGATGTGACCATCATCGTGGGGTGTTAGTATTGGAACCAACGTGCCATCCACCACTCCAGTCACCTGCAGAATTTGATGTGCGCAGAAAAACTGCCCCTGTATCGCCGTCATCTCCTCTCTCGTGGGTCAGGTGAGGTGTTCAGGCACCAGGTGCAACAGGCAGTTGGTCACCGCCTGAACGGACCGTGACACAGAGACGCCCTGGAGCGTAGCGTTCTTACGCACAAGGTGACTCCGGGGACGTCTCTCTCTCTCTCTCTCTCTCTCTCTCTCTCTCTCTCTCTCTCTCTCTCTCTCTCTCTCTCTCTCTCTCTCTCTCTCTCTCTCTCTCTCTCTCTCTCTCTCTCTCTCTCTCTCTCTCTCTCTCTCTCTCTCTCTCTCTCTCTCTCTCTCTCTCTCTCTCTCTCTCTCTCTCTCGATAATGTGTCTTTAGTTTGTGATGTTATTCATGTTTCCAAGCTTCTTGGTATTGTGTGGGGCTGGTTTCACTAGATCAGGAAAAAGCCTTTGACAGGGTGGAGCACAGTTATTTATGGGACATTCTGCTTGCCTTTGGTTTCAGTGAAGGCTGAAAAGATCAGGGTCCTGTACAGTGATGTGGAGAGCATACTTCAAGTCAATGGTGGTTTAAGTGCTCCTTTTAAAGTTGGTAGAGGTGTAAGACAGGGTTGTCCCCTGTCTGGAATGTTGTACTCTGTAGCAATAAAGCCTCTTTTACATAGGTTAAGAGGGGCCTTAAGCGGTTTATCTATACCTGGTTTTCAGTTTCCGGCTCGTCTATCAGCTTATGCGGATGACATAGTCCTGATGGTTACTGGGGGTAGGGACATAGAGATAATTGTTAATATACTTACTGCTCATGGGTTAATTTCATCAGCCAGAGTTAACTGGCCTAAAAGTGAGGCTCTATTGCTTGGCAAGTGGGAGGAAGGGGAGCCAAGGCTCCCTGATGGTCTAGGGTGGAAAAAAGATGGGTTCAAGTATTTGGGTGTTTACCTGGGGATGACACAGTCCTCCAGAAAAACTGGGAAGGTGCAGTGGAGAGTGTCACTGGGCGGCTTGAAAGTTGGAGGTGGTTGCTGCCAAAAATGTCATACAGGGGACGGGTGCTCATTATAAACTCGGACACGCCCTGGCACAATGTATTAAAACTGTGAGTGTGAATGTAAGACCAGAGTGGAGAGCACTTTATAAACCACCATTGCCTAAGAGGGTGGGGGATCTGCAGTGGAGGCTCCTTCATGGGGCGCTAGCTGTCAATGCATTCGTTTCTATCTTAAATCCAGATGTTTGCAGGATTTTCCCTTCTGTCTCCAGAGGCACTGTGCAAGGCTTTTGCCTTTGTTCACAACATTGGGTCGTTTGTTTAATTGTTTTAATGAAGAGTTTTCCTCTGAGACTTTTATTCTTGGTTTTAGGTATCAGAGTAGGAGGCAGAATGTGTGCAAACTGTTGAATTTTATTCTGGGTGAAGCAAAAATGTCCATTTATGTCAGCAGAAAGAACAAAATTGAGAGTCAACCTGGAGACGATGCATCAGTTCTGTTTCCTGCCCTTGTTAAAGCAAGAATTTTGGTTGATTTCCAATTTATAAACTTAACCTCGCTGTCTGCCAGCCATGGTTTGCTCTGCCGGCCTACATTGTCGCTAACTATGTGTAGGTTCGTATAGTAATTACAAAAACATACAGATGATTGAAGATGATTGATGTGGAGGCTGTGAGGTCGCCAATGTCGCCAATGTGTATGTGTACATCTGCCAAATAAAATGTCATTACACGCACTGGCTTATGTGAGGGTTCATGTGTACAGGTCAGTCACACACCACTGCACAGGTACTTTGGTCCTTTGAGCCATTAGGAGTGTGTGGTTCACATCAAAGTACTTGTGTGTCAAAAATGCAAAACACTCATTTGTGTAAATCCTCACGGCAGGCAGGCAATAACGGTTCTCATTAGTCAAGGTTGTGTTCTGCATGCTCTTTATGGCATAGACATGCAACAAAGGCAGCATCATTACATGATTAGTGAAACTGTGTATCACTCATGTGTATTGGCTTTAACAACTGATGGTTCACATGTGAAACCTTTCCAATTAAGTAAGCATTTAGCCCCACACTTTTCAATGGGAGTAACTTCATCATACTTTATGAACATTTCACAACGATTTCCTTACACCTTGTAGGTTCTTAACAACTAGTTATCCTCAGGAATGTAGAATAATGACAAAGAAAGCACAGTTTGTGATTCAAAACAAAATGTATTATTGTGGGGCTTACTTGGACCATCTGGAAAGAGAGGAAAAGTATGCATGTGAAATGGCATTCCCAAAGTAAGGACCAATCAATCCAAACTGTTTGGCTCATTTCTATCAATCACACAATCACAATATCACACAATTATGAATCACCTTGCTGGTCAGCGACGACAATGGGCTTTGCCTCCCCCAAAGCCACCTGGCGAGCCAGGAGGTTCAACTTGGCCCTCTTCAGGGCCAGGACCTGCTCCTGATAAGTGGCATAACGTTTGGAGGCCTCCCTTGCGATGCCACACAGCTCCTTCAGCTTCTCTTTCTCAAGCTGCACCAGGTCCTGGCTGCACTGGCAGGTGGCAGAAGCAGCAGCAACAGGAACAGGAGAGGCAGCAGCAGGAGGGATGTTGCGGAAGGGCCTCCTGGGTTCCTGGGGTGGGGGTGGTGGTTCTGCTGAGGTCCCTGGCCGTTCATGTTCGATGCCCCCCCATGACATCAATGCCCCCAGGGATCCCCAGCGACGCAGTGGTCCCCAGGATACCCAGGGCCATCTCCTCTTCAGGGGTTAGGGGAGGTGCTGTGCTGCTGCCTCCACCTGTTGCAGCTTTCTTCTTGGCCAGACTGGCGAAGTCCTGCCACTTCTTCCGTAAATCTGGAATCCCAAATCCCTGACCGCCGGATCCCAGTGACGGCTGCCATTTTATCTGCAATTTGTGCCCACACCTTCTGCTTTTGCAGATTGGTGTGGGCACCTTTGAAGTGGTCAAAAATGACGTGCTTGTGCACCTCGATCTCCTCAATGAGGAGGCACACTTCGTCTCCACGGAAACAATGTTTACGCTTTCTTTCCATGTTGTCCAATTAATTGTGGCCATTAAATAGACAACTATTTCCATGTGACCAATTACAACGGAGGTTAATTGAAAACATTTCACAGACAACATTTTTTTCACGTGAACATGCTTTTGTGCAACGACATGTGATAACGGAGCGATGCGTTAGACATTTCCGAAGAAATTTATTGTTTTAGTGAAAACATCATCTTCCAGGCGCGTGGGAACATATTTTTGACATAGGGTGCTGAATGATAAAGTAGTCTAGGCTTAATGGATGTCCCAACTATTTGTCCCCCAACATGACGTTTCGAATTTAGACAGGTCTTTATTGCCTCCGCCAAGGAGGTTATGTTTTTATCGGGATTTGTTGGTTTGTCTGTCGCAAGATAACTCCAAAAGTTATGGATGGATTTCAATTAAATTTTCAGGGACGTTGAGTGATCCGTATGGATACAGGAGGCAGTTATGTGTTCGCTTAGCGGAGGTTTGCGCTCTCTGAGCGCTTTGTATGTGCGTTTTATTGTAAGACATGCGTTTGGTTTGGACCGGCATAGCCTACCGATCAAAAGCAAAGCAAGATTTTCGGTGTTGGTTTGGGATCTAATTTACTCTTGGAATGCCGCATTCATTCATTGATGGAATGGAAACGTTATGCATAGCCAATACATGATTTACTTTTTAATTTAATTTGTAGGCTGGAATGAATCGCGGCAAAAGGTTTTACTGCCGGGAGAACATCGTCTAGGTCTAGTCCTATTATTTTCTAGGCTAATATATTTCCTGCGACTCGAAACTAGTCAACTAGCCTGCTTGCGACGTCTCTCCTCAGAGTCACGTCACTTTCACTTACTTCTATAGCTAGGCTGTATAAGACTTAATGTATGGATATCTACACTCAAAGCTATTCATAGCTTTTTTTACTATGTGCCCATATAGGCTACAAAATATGGTAGCTTATGGCAAACTTTGTATTGATGAAAATAATTGTTTTGCTATAGCAGGGGGTGCAGCACCCTCAGCACCCACTTCCTGCGCCCTTGTCATCTTCGTGCTAACGGAACTCATACGATGAACTACTCATATCAAGTCATTTGTTCGTGTTTCTGCAGCATTGTTTGATGTGTGACATCACTAACAGATATAGAGTTGTTCTTTCACGTAGAATAGCCAACTAAAAAATTATAAGAAATTAAATAACAAATAATCATACACTGTAGGCTACAGCTGTCGCCTATTTTGCCCCTTCCTGTTTCGTGTTGGAGCGAGGTCACTATTGGTTTTTAATGATCACGTTATGATTGGTTGGAGAATATGATAGTGACGCCAAGTCGGACACATCGGGGCACAAAACCTCTGCACGAGTCTCCGAGCAAAAAATCCAACCCGACCTGGCGTTCGTGTCATTTTTCTGCTATAGGAGGTCAGAAATTTCCGAAGGTCCGATGTGCATGAACGCACATTGGACATTGGAATTGGGCCCATCTGTACAACCGCAGGCGGAAGGTGGGAGAACACCTGGCCAAAGTGGTGAGATCACCACAGGAAGCAGATGCAATTTTCAAATGTTTCCACGACAGTGAGCATGGGGACCACTGTGGAATGGAGAAGAGAGTCGACGCTATTTCCCTAAGGTATTATTGGCCTGGGATGGAAGGGGACATCCGAAAATGGGTGAGTGAGTGAATTGATTTATTTATATTCATTTATTTATCTATTTATTTCCTCCTGAATGTGCCCATTATTTTTTTTACAAGATATTGGAGTGCCCTAAACGCCAGGCCAGGCGGTGCACACTTACAGTGCATCCGGAAAGTATTCACAGCGTTTCACTTTTTCCACATTTTATTACGTTACAGCCTTATTCCAAATTGTATCAGAGTCCTCAAAATTCTACACATAATGCCCCATTATGACCATGTGAAAAAAGTTGAGAGTTTTGAAAATGTATTAAAATTAAAAAACAAAAAAATCATATTTACCTAAGTATTCACAGCCTTTGCTTAATACTTTGTAGAACCACCTTTGGCAGCCTTTACAGCCTCAAGTCTTTTTGAATATGATGCCACAAGCTTGGCACACCTCTCTTTAGGCAGTTTTCTTTGCAGTACCTCTCAAGCTCCATCAGGTTGGATGGGAGACGTCTGTGCACAGCCATTTTCAGATCTCTCCAGAGATGTTCAATCGGATTCAAGTCTGGGCTCTGGCTGGGCCACTCCAGGACATTCACAGAGTGGTCCTGAAGCCACTTGAGATCTTGGCTGTGTGCCTGGGGTCGTTGTCCTGCTGAAAAATGAACCGTCGCCCTAGTCTGAGGTCAAGAGCACTCTGGGGCAGGTTTTCATCCAGGATGTCTCTGTACATTGCTGCATTCATCTTTCCTTCTATCCTTACTAGTCTGCCAGTTCCTGCTGCTGAAAAACATCCCCATAGCATGATGCTGCCACCACCAAGCTTGACTGTAGGGATGGTATTGGCCTTGTGATGAGCAGTGCCTGGTTTCCTCCAAACATGAAGCCTGGCATTCACACCAAAGAGTTCAATCTTTGTCTCATCAGACCAGATAATTTAGTTTCTCATGGTCTGAGAGTCCTTCAGGTGCTTTTTGGCAAATTCCAGACGGGCTGCCTTGTGCCTTTTACTAATGAGTGGCTTTCGCCTGGCCACTCTGCCATACAGGCCTGATTGGTGGATTGCTGCAGAGATGGTTGTCTTTCTGCAAGGTTCTCCTCTCTCCACTGAGGAACGCTGGAGCTCTGACAGAGTGACCATCGGGTTCTTGGTCACTTCCCTGACCAACGCCCCTCTCCCCCGATTGCTCAATTTAGACGGCCGGCCAGCTCTAGGAAGAGTCCTGGTGGTTCCAAACTTCTTCCATTTACGAATGATGGAGGCCACTGTGCTCATTGGGACATTCAAAGCAGCAGATATTTTTCTGTATCCTTCCCCAGATTTGTACCTCAAGACAATTTTGTCTCTGAGGTCTACAGACAATTCCTTTGACTTCATGCTTGGTGTTTGCACTCTGACATGCAGTCAACTGTGGGACCTTATATAGACAGGTGTGTGCCTTTCCAAATCATGTCCAATCAACTGGATTTACCACAGGTGGACTCCATTTAAGCTGTAGAAACATCTCAAGGATGATCAGTGGAAACAGGATGCACCTGAACTAAACTTTGAGCTTCATACTTACGTAAATGTGATTTTTTGTTTTTTAATTTGAATACATTTTCAAAACTCTCTTTTTTCTTTTTTCACGTGGTCATAATGGGGCATTATGTGTAGAATTTTGAGGACAGAGATTAATTTAATACAATTTGGAGTAAGGCTGTAACATAATAAAATGTGGAAAGAGAAACGCTGTGAATACTTTCCGGATGCACTGTACAATGAAGAAGGCCTACATCCCAATTGAGGTGACAGTTCCATCATGTGTTTTTGCTCTTCAGAGTATGAACACTTTGCCATAACCTGCTGTCTTTCCTCAGATTACAGAACCATTGGAACTAGTGGGCATGGACCTCATGGGGAAACTGGCCAAAACTGACCAGGGACATGAGTATGGACCGAGGATGGATTCAAATGGACCGAGGCATATGCCCTTAAATCCAAAAGTGCCCCAGAAGTCATCGCTTGCATTTTAGATTTCTTTTATAAATGTGGTGCACCAAAAAGGCTGCTTATAGACCGAGGACGTGAGTTTGTCAACAAGGTAAGAAACTAACTCTCACATCTGTCTTTTAGGCCATGGTATGCTCTAAATATTTCCTCCTATTCTGACAGATCAATTTTGCTCTCTGTGCCAAATTGGGCATAAAGAGAAGTCTGTGCGCGCCCTACCACCCTCAGACCAACGGCTTGGTGGAAAACATGAACGGCACCATTCAAGGATATTTTAAAGACTAGGTAGATGGATGAATACATACTATACAATACTGTATGTGACAATTGTATGTTTGACCTTACAGGCTCTTGACCAAACTGGTTGAAGACAAGCCAAGAACATGGAATCAACATCTTCAAGCCACACTTTTTGTCCTTCGGACCAAAAAACAGCTAACAAGATAGTCCCCCCATTTCCTGATGTTTGGGCGGGAGGCCAGATATCCAATAGATATCCCAACTGAGTATGGGGTAACTGGGAAAGTATGCCATGTATAAATGACGTTTGACATTACAATGTTTGACTGCTTGCTTGCCGCAAGTCACTTGTCTGATTACTCATGACCACGTGGAGGCACTTGTGGCACAGAAAACATTATCCACTGGCCTTCAGGCCCTTCCTGAACATTTTTCCATTGCACAACAAAATATGGAGAGGGCAAGGGAAAGAGTCAAAAGAAAAAAGGGAAGAGCAGGACCGCGATGATGAATTCAAAGTGGGTGACAAAGTGCTCCGACAAAACATCAGACAGGAGCAGAGGAAAGGTGGAAAGATGGAGAAGGCAATGATGGGGCCATTCATCATTACAAACATTGAGGGAAAAAGTGTGGATGTTGTGTCAAAAAAGGGCAAGATCCACCAGAAGATCAATATGGATCACCTGCAACGGTACATTGACCCGACACCACGAATCCCACGTAACTGGACTGGCCCATCAGCCTCCACTCCATCAACCCTTTCTGCTGATGAATCTCTGTGTCTGTCTGAGCAGCATGCGTGCGTCCCCATGTCATTCTGAGTGGCACACTCCTTTGGTTCATTCTCCTCCACTGCACTCTCCAGCAGCATATGAGGAGCCTTCCAGTCCACTGCACTCTCCAGCAGCATATGAGAAGCCTTCCAGTCCACTGCACTCTCCTGCACAGTGTTGCCAGGTCACGTGAGCAAAAATAAGCAGCAGGTCCTTGAAACAAGCCCTAAAGAAGCGACCCAAGTAGCATCCCCTCCCCGAACATCTGACGTTACATTTCTAGGGCGGTCATGTTAGAGGAGCCTGTAGTTACCGCGTAGAGTCGACGCAGAGGCATAGGTTTAAAATGCCCTTTGTGTACGTGTAGACTTTGCCTGGATTCTACGCAGAAACAACAAACACGAAGCAAGCCCAAAAGAAGCGACCACGGAAAATACACGCCCCCAAAACCGCAACCCGCAACTTCACCGGAAAACAAGCCCAAGTCGCTTATAATAAGCGGACTCTGGCAACACTGCTCCTGCAGCATATGAGGAGCCTTCCAGTCCACTGCACTCTCCAGCATATGAGGAGCCTTCCAGTCCACTGCAGCCTTCTGCAGCAGATGAGCGGCCTTCGACCCTACTACCTGCCCCAGTCCAAACTGTACAGCTTGCCACAGATTCACTGGAAACTGGTAATTCATGACTTTGTTGGGTCAGAGTTAATCTTGGTGTTGATTGTCCTGATTTGTTGCTAGACGTGACTATTTCTCCCCACAGTGGTACACAAAATTTGGGCTGGGGAAAAGGCAGACCTTTTATGGTGTAAAGCGGGACCCTACAAGCTGTTTTCCCGCAACCTACAAAAACATCTTGGACCTGGAAAACTTCTGGAGAGCGAGGTAAGTGAAGTTTAGCCTTTGCCAATGTATACAGTATCTAGCGCACCTAACTCTGATCAGCTATATTCATTCCATTTCACATTACAGGTCATAAACGTATACCTCTACATAACGGTGAGGGCTTGCAATGAAGCAGGAAAAAAGGTGTTCATACCAAATGAGCAACATTTGGCAGGGGAAAACCAAAGGTTTGAAAAAGGTAAGTCATGAAACTGTGTAGTAAGACTGGACATTATAAGGTGAGGCATAGGCCTATGTTACTTAATTTATTGATTAATTGCAGGTGGACCCTTTGGATTATGAGGTGATGATTGGAGCAGTTTGTGACCACAATCACTGGACTTTGATAGTAAGGAGCCTCTGCAATATTCAGATTACACATAACTTCATAGAACTGATCTTTATGTAGGTCTATCCATTGTTTGATTGCGTAGGCAATGTATCCACACCAGAGGCGCTCTGTATTTGTTGACCCATTTGGAGTGTCAACGGGGGCAATAAAAAAGTGTGGAGATGTGCAGGTAGGTGGACTTGTAGTTCCAGGTGATTGAGTGGGTGAATGGTTTGCTAACTGATTAATGAGCTCTAAACAGGGCTTTCATGAGGCAGCGAAGCCTCAACTGTTCCCGCTGGGCATTGTTATGACGGGTAAGGCCACAACAAAAGAGGGAGTTGAGAGGTTGGATCTTTAACTAAAATGCAGATTTATTAACCAAATAAAATGAACTAATAACAAACCAACAACAGAGACTGTAAGATGGGTCCAAGTCAGTTGTGTGTTTGCAATGTGTCTGAGTGCAGTGTTGCATGTCCAAAACCCAAAGTCACAATGGCCCTCTTCAAGGGGAGAAGCAGCAGGCCTCTTATCTGCACCCCTCAGGTGCAGCTCATCAGCTCGTTAGGTACTTAGCACACCTGAAAACAGAGACAACGAGCAGAAGGCCTAACAGGCCTTCACAGCATGTGCAACTGTGGGTCACCCACGGCAACACGATGCCACATCATGTGGTGTCATTGTGTGTAAAATAAGTGAATGTGCTTTTAATTTCTTAAGTTTAGAAACCCATTATCAGATTTATGAAGCTTTTGTATCCTCACCTTCATTCCTGGCAGACATTGTCATTGTTGGCAGACATGATTTTGAAAGAGGATGTGTTGGATTCATTTGATGAATCCTCAATAAGTCGGCTGAGAACTGAAATGGCCCAAAAGTTGCAGAATGTGTGGAAGCTTGTTCAACTGGAGCTGCATTGGGGAACCACATATTAAAGCATTTTTTGGAATTCACAACTACTGTCTGTTTGTTTTTTTTTGCGGTGACTCTGTTATGAATTACAATACAACTTGTAGTTTACTATTGTTAAAATCCCAGGTGACTGAAGCTTTCAATTACATGGCATATGGGCAGTTGACACCTCAAACCATCTCGGGACGCAAGTCACATCTATCCTGCGTGGGACAGGCTATGTGCAACTCAGTTTTCAATCATGTCTATCAATTGCTTGGCTATTGCTGCAGTCCACATACTGTATTAAAATAAAATTAGCTGCTGCTCGTTCAGCCTGTTGCAAAACATTCACTGTGGACCTTTGGTGATTTGTGATAATTGCGGAGAATGTCTGAGATCTTAGTCCCGTGCGAATGTGCCATGTCTGTAATTTGTAAAGTAAAAATTCCGCCGCAAATTAGCCTACCTACTGTATTTCGCCAAACACAGACGTCCGGTGATAATACTAATCCCGTGCGAATCTGCATCTCAGTGATTGCTATTGCAATTGCATATCTTTTCTACTTTGTGCGTTGTTTTCGGACGTTAGCATACGACATATCCGGCTGTAATGTCAGTGAAAATAGAGTAATTTACAGACTTTGCTTATCCCGTGCGAATGCGCTGCAAGTAACACAGAGGTGGGGCGATAATTTGAAAATGACCAGAGGTCCACAGGTAATACTAATCCCGTGCGAATAGGGCTTTAGGTGTAGGCTATTTGCTGTAATGAATTGATCGGTTGATGAAAACCGTCACAAGACAACAGACGCATTAATTTAAAGACGCTATTATAGTCACAAAACGTACCATAATTGTTATTAGTAAATCTAGTGGCGCAACAGGTATACAACGGTATGTCTTGCTTTCAGTTTTTAAGTGAGCAGTTCGAGTCTAATAAGTTATCTTTCTACATTTTGCGCATTGTCGCAATGTGTGTTTCTGCAGCCGAAAATGTCATTTTTGTTAACTGTTTTGATATATGATATATGGCAAATTAATCTGAACTGTTCATGCTTGCATTCGCTGTTTGCTCATGTCATAGGTTATCACCAGTTAACACTGACATCAGGATATCAGTAGTTAATACAGTACTACAATGACCCATTCAGGAAGACGAGGCGTGGTGTAGTGGTAAAGGTGCATGCATCGAAGAATATTTTGCGTCTGCGAGACTCGTTCGAAACCCAACAAAACCTTCTTTGTTTTACTTTGACGCTTTCTGTTTTATGTGAATGATGTTTGGGCAGACATCCATACATGAACCGTAGATGTCTGCGTGTTTCTGCAAGATCTTACTTCATATTCTGTTGCTTCCTGAAAATGTGAACCTCCGGCACTCGAGGGGCAGAGGGAGAATTGAGCGCAACTAACAAGTAGAGAGGGTCTTGTTGAATACTCAGTGAGTCACAATCTGATCTGCTCACCAGTTGACATGGTACACCTGCATGAGCAGGTGTCTGTCTAAATGCCTCATGCATGGTGTGTGTGGGTGTGAGTGTGAGTTAAATGAGACCAAGTATGTGTGTGAGTGTGAGTAAAATGAGACCCATACCATATAGTCTTGCCATTTCAAGGTTCCAAATAGCCAGTCACGTTTCTGCTCCTTTGTATTTCCATCTAAAATGGCCTTTGCATGTGACTAATAAAGTTAAAGAAAAATAACAATATATTACAAAACAGTAGAGCTTTGAATCCCCAAACCACACACTACATACTCCAGTCATTGCGTTTTAGAATTAATCTAGACAATTAACCAGAGCTTTAGCAGACCAACCACAACTCACTTCATTTTACATTCATCACTCATATCATGCTTTGTAAATCCATAGCGTATAGCACCACAACACCCTTCTGCTCATCAGTGCAGTGGGTGGGTAGTGAGGGGAAAGCACACGCACTTTGGTGGTTTATCTGGCTGATTACCATGCCCACAGCCCACTGCACAGGGCATGCAGGCCCGACTCAAGCCAGTTTCTGTTTACCCGCTTATGGCACAACAGTGGCATCAATGCCACAGTAGCTGCGTTTCCATTACAAATATGCGCAAAAACTTTGTCGATATTGTCTTAATGTCGAATATCACAATTTTCGCAATTGCGGTGTTTCCATTACATTCGGCTAACTAAATTAAAATCTCGTGTATTCTCGCGTGCTGTAAGTCATTAGGAGACATGGTGGTTATCAACATTACCCAGATTTAGCCATAGGGATTTAGCCTACACTAAATGCATTCAAATTGCCACCACGGCACGCTGATTATCAGTCATTAGGCTATAAGCCATCAGCGGAGGAGGCCTACGTTTTGGTGGGGCAGAAACATAAAATTAAAAATGTCATATTTCACAGGAGTTTGTTGTAGTAGGCCTATGCTTAAATCATGTCACAGCCATGTCAGTGGAATATTTCGTAGATCAGCCCAGTTGATTAGTTTCTAAAACTAGAATCTAGATTCTAGATTTCTTTCAGCACCGTTCTCATCACGTTAAACCAGCAAAGCATAGCAACGTTGTTGCTATGGGTAAACAAAACTAGTTGAGCGGTTGCGTAGCCTATGCAGCGTTTTTGAGAAAGTGTTGTCGGCAAGTTCACAGCTGTGGATTCAACATTTTAGAATGACACGAGCCACTTTTAATGAAAAAAAATATATTGTTTTACATTATTCTCCCGGTGCCACTTCCTGTCGGCAGTCGGTTTCGTTCCTCCTAACATCCGGTTGTTGGATCACGTGACTCGTCAGATGCGAAAAAAGTGTTTCCATTGCAGTTTTGCGAAATATACAAATTTCGATACGCTCGAAATACCACCTCACCCGAGCGCAAAAACTTTTTATCGAAACATGTGAGTTTTTTCGAAATGTGTGTGTTTCCATTAAGCACATTTCTTTTCGCAACTCTTAATTTGCGCAATTTAATGGGTAATGGAAACGCAGCTAGTTACGTCTCGAGGGGCAAAATAACAATGTCCATTTACAAATTCAGCTTTAGATGCAGTGATATAAATCAGATACTCTAATAATAATGTAGAGCACAATGTGTAAGCTGTAACATGAACTTAAAACTTACCATGATACGGACCTATAAACATACCAAACATCTCTACCTACATGTAGGCTTACTGTAACTAGACTGACGCGTCTGTGAAGTACGGGCTTAGGACAACTTCCACAAAATACACAACGCGAAGACGCGTCACTAGCTGCGTTTCCATTACAAATATGCGCAAAAACTTTGTCGATATTGTCTTAATGTCGAATATCACAATTTTCGCAATTGCGGTGTTTCCATTACATTCGGCTAACTAAATTAAAATCTCGTGTATTCTCGCGTGCTGTAAGTCATTAGGAGACATGGTGGTTATCAACATTACCCAGATTTAGCCATAGGGATTTAGCCTACACTAAATGCATTCAAATTGCCACCACGGCACGCTGATTATCAGTCATTAGGCTATAAGCCATCAGCGGAGGAGGCCTACGTTTTGGTGGGGCAGAAACATAAAATTAAAAATGACATATTTCACAGGAGTTTGTTGTAGTAGGCCTATGCTTAAATCATGTCACAGCCATGTCAGTGGAATATTTCGTAGATCAGCCCAGTTGATTAGTTTCTGAAACTAGAATCTAGATTTCTTTCAGCACCGTTCTCATCACGTTAAACCAGCAAAGCATAGCAACGTTGTTGCTATGGGTAAACAAAACTAGTTGAGCGGTTGCGTAGCCTATGCAGCGTTTTTGAGAAAGTGTTGTCGGCAAGTTCACAGCTGTGGATTCAACATTTTAGAATGACACGAGCCACTTTTAATGAAAAAAAAAATATTGTTTTACATTATTCTCCCGGTGCCACTTCCTGTCGGCAGTCTTCTTCGTCGGTTTCGTTCCTCCTAACATCCGTTTGTTGGATCACGTGACTCGTCAGATGCGAAAAAAGTGTTTCCATTGCAGTTTTGCGAAATATACAAATTTCGATACGCTCGAAATACCACCTCACCCGAGCGCAAAAACTTTTTATCGAAACATGTGAGTTTTTTCGAAATGTGTGTGTTTCCATTAAGCACATTTCTTTTCGCAACTCTTAATTTGCGCAATTTATTGGGTAATGGAAACGCAGCTACTCACAGTTGACAGCTTCCGTCAAAACAATTCACTTCTAATTTCTCAATGAAAGACGGCACAAAATCCAAGCTTGTATTTCCATTGAGAAATTAGAAGTGAATTGTTTTGACGGAAGCTGTCAACTGTGATTGACGCGTCTTCGTGTTGTGTATTTTGTGGAAGTTGTCCTAAGCTTTGCGCGCTCGTACAGTAAATGACTCTCCTGCATCGTGACTCCTCCCACCTGTGATAGTAGTATGGTTGCGCGCAAATATTCCCAGTGTTAGTAGTGAAAATCTATTTTATACAGTGAAAATGTGTGGCTTTTTTTTTTTTTTTTTTTTAAAGAGAGCGGATGGATCTGATATTTTTTGCTTTATTTAAGCTCAAGGTCAGTAGGCATAAAGCAGTTTTTCAGTTATCAAAATTCTCACTACGGTTCACTGTAGTCACCACATAAATACTTTGACTGAGGATGGATAATTAAATCACAAATACAACTGGCAACTAATATTTCATATACAGCCTTACCATTTGAGCTTTACGGTCAACATAAATAAAATCACTCATAGGTTCACAAGAAAGCCGAGATTCCTTCGGAAGTGCATGTTTGCATCTTGAGAAAGTATTTTTTACCAATATCAATTGCACAATTTGTACTTTAGTCCACTTGTTAATCTTTATTCTCTGACAAAACAAAGACAACCAATCATTTGTACACTGCTTAGCAGACAGTCCATAATATTTTGAGGCAGGTTGAGATCAACCTGCTGAATATTATCTTGGGCTGTGTGTGTTGAGTGATGTGGTGTGCCGAGTTGCTTAAGCATAAGTGGTATGGTACCATGTTGTTTGCTCATGCTGATGCAATGGGTTCAGAGCTACAAGAACCACATTGCGCTGAAGTCATTTCGCTCATAATTGGCTATGAAACCGTGTGGTTCACTTGGATGCAGCAGGCCCCACGCCTCTGAGCAGCTCCAGCTGTTTCCGCTTGTCCTTGGCCCTGTTGATGGTCATCTTGAACAGCCGGCAGTAGAGCTCCATTGCGGCAGGGGTGTCATCATTGGCCGGCACTGGGTAGGTGATGAGACTGGGGTTGCAGTTGGTGTCCACGACGCCAACGGTCGGGATGTTCATCTTGGCCGCATCTCGGATCCCCGTGTGGGGCTGGAATACGTTGTTGAGCGTGGACAAAAAGACCACTAGGTCAGGCAGTCGCACGCCGGGGCCATACTGGATAGCGGCGTTGGTGAGCAGGCCTCCTTGCCAGTAGCGTGTGTGAGCGTACTCGCCACAATCTCGGGCCGTGCGCTCGACCAGGTGGCCAAACTGCCGCCGCCGACTGATGAACAGGATGACGCCTCCACGGAAGGCCACGTGTGCCGTGAAGTTGAGCGCCAGCTGCAGGTGTTCCACTGTCTGCTCCAGGTCAATGATGTCGACCTCCAGGCGGCTTCCAAACAAGTACGGTTCCATTAGCCTGAGAGAGACAGATGAGAAAGATACAAAGAATGGGAGAACATTAACTATCATGAAGATCAGTGTATGCCCAATATGGCAAAAGATTACATTCAGATGGTTCCTTTTCTGCACATTAGCTGGCACTGTTAAGTGGCAAGTTTACAAGAACATGTTTTTATGCTTTACAATGTATTTTTTAACAGTATATTTTGGGGCTTTTTGCCATTTTTTAGGACAGTGCAGAGTGACATGAAAGTGGGACACACAGATAGAGAGGGATTGGGAAATGACCACTGGTTGGATTCAACCCCAGGTCTCTATGAACTGATGCTGCAGCCACTTGAGCCACAAGTCCCCTATTACAAAATGTCAATCTTACGCTTAACACGTAAGACACCCCACGTCCAAACAATCACCTGTGCCGACATCCTTTCTTGTGACCAAGGTGAACACGGGCTTCAAACAGGTCCTTCAGGCTGAAGAGTTCGGACACACGGAAGAAGTCTGGGTGGCTAAGCGGGACATTCAGGAGCTTGTCTGAGTCAACTGTAAGATAAACAGAGAGTATGTTAGCATCGCATCCATGATAGCATGTACAAGGACATACCTCTTTTCCAACAACATATTTGAGTGTGTGCTCTTTGGCACATCCTAAAACGCTTAACGTGTAAAATGCTTAACGTGAAAAAGCTTAACGTAGCTTAATGTTCGAAAACAACGATCAATCATCACCAAACTTGTCATGAACATCACTTGTCATACACACTACGACCTCACAAAATATCAAAACCGAAACCCCAATATTATGGACGTAGACGGCGTTAAGCTTTTTTGTTTACATAGGCGTCTATGGGAAGGAAACGCTTACCATAGCTTAAATGTCAGATAACAGCGAGCAATCAGCATCAAACTTCTCTTGGACATCTCTAGCCCTACCATATCCCACCTCTGTGAAAATCAAAGCCGAAATCCCATTTTTGTAGACACAGTCGACATTACGCTATGTTAAGCCTTTTCCTTGGCCTATAGACTTCAATGGATGAATAGCTTAATGTGGACATCTTCGAATATAGGACTTCGGTTTTCATTTTTTTGACAGCTGTCTGTGTTGGTAAAAAGTAGGCTAATGTCTGAGCTGAATTTGGTGACGAGTGATGGATGTTTTCTGACATTAAACTACGTTAAGATAGGCGCAAATGGGGAAAAGCCTTAATGTACACTGCGTCCATAATATTGGGATTTCCGTTTTGAGTTTTTGACAGCTGTCAGTGTTGGTAAAAAGCATTGTCTGAACTGAATTTGGTGACGATTGGTATATGTTTTCTGACAGTAATATACGTTAAGCCTTTTCTCTATAATGGGCGCCTATGTAGAGAAAAAAGTTTAATGTCGACTGTGCCTACAGAAATGGGATTTCGGCTTTGATATTTTGTGAGGTCGTAGTGTGTATGACAAGTGATGTTCATGACAAGTTTGGTGATGATTGATCGTTGTTTTTGAACATTAAGCTACGTTAAGCTTTTTCACGTTAAGCGTTTTAGGATGTGCCTGCTCTTTTACTTAATTCTGAAATCTATTGCAACGCAGTGAATTCACACAAGACTGATCTTGAGAGGAATCAGTTGTCTCCTCACCTGTAATGTCATTTGGAGTTACCACTGCCTTTGGTAAAGCTGCTGTGCTGTATGCTTGCCCGCTACAAGACAGCGAAGCTGCGGTAAAACGAGGGCATCTGAGTCCACTGATCGCTGCAACAAGAAAAAGACACACATCAAGAAAAGATATGAGGTACAGACAAGGGAGATGCCTAGCCGGGAACCTAGACGTGTTTAGCCACACCATACCTAACGTTATGCTAACTAGTTGGACATGGATGTCAAAGACTTCGAGCTACGTAAGTTATACAGATGTACTAAAATGCCATAGACAAAAAGACGATTGAATATAATTTCGCAAATTACAACTTGCATATTGTGAAATCGATCTAACATTCATTTACAAACAAAAGTATTTCCAATTTCACCTTTCGCGAGGATCCCAGACGCCATGCTTGACATTTCAGTCTCCGCCCACTGAAGGTCAAAGATGCATCTTGGGATACAGAGTCCAAATACACGTTGGTATAACTGCTAATGATCGTTCTCGCACACTATTAAAAACTTCAACTCCCAAATGTAATATTCCGTAACAACTACTGAAATTATAAAGCCTGAGCCAGTGTAAAACATTTTTTTTTATTAACAATCCATTCATTTAGAAAGTTGAAACGCACGTAATATTAAAACCATCATTGTGTCAACATGTCTTAATTCATCCAACCTGTGCATTACATAATATTTGAATAATACATTTGAGTTATGAACACAAAAACTGCACATAGCCTAATCAGCCTATAAAGACACTATTCTAAATGGCCTACAAGTGCATTGCAAAATATGAATGCAATAAATACAATTAATAAAAGTGAACTCAACATTACTATAAACGTAATTAAAACAAACACAAACATAATTGAAATGCTATAACACTAACAGAATCAAGAGGTCAAAACAGAGTGCCATAACTGGATATCTTCCCTTGGAAAATGTTGGGGTAGCTGGAAATTAACCTTCACTTTTCCGTGGTCTCCCTCCTATAAAATGAGATGAAAATGAGAGCAAACTGAACCATATTTTAACCATGTCTTTGATAGAGCATATCAAGAGGGAGACTGCAAAGCGTAAAGGTGCTCTAAGCGATGTTATGCAGTGTGTAAGCTAAAAAAAATTCCATCGCATACCGCAAACATCACCTCACCATCCACACACTGCCTGTGCCCTGAATACACTGTAAGCTTGGGCTCTGTGGACAGCCCAGGCTACAGAAACAGACTGTTCCAGCCAATCATTGATGAGATTGGTGTTTAGGAGAGTTCCCATTGCACGGGAGGGAGTAACGAGCTAGCTCTGTTCTGCTTGAACGTCAACACAAGTGATATTATTCAACATTGCTAAGAGCACCTTTAAGACTACATGTGGTTAGTGTTCACTGCATAGCAAAACCTACCTGGTGGTACAGACCACAAACTGGAGTTTCCTCTTCACAAACTTACATTTCTTGGGTACCTGTGGTAAGAAACAAAAAGTATGTATAAGCATACTAGCACAGATAATGTGAGACATTATGCAGTCTCTACTGCATCTATATGACCAGTATTTGGACCTTGCAGGCTTTGCGGCTCCTTTCCTCTGTGCTAAGGACAATGTAAGGGCTAATCACGATTCCTGGATCTATGGCGCGCTCCAGGGACCTGTGGATGTACAAGCAACAAATAAGTATGGTCACAGCTCAACAGGCAATGCATTAGAACTACTGTAACAGCAAATAGTACATATTCAATTACTACAATATCAACCTTATTAGGTTTCTTAGATATACTGACGCTGGTCTTCTGGTAGTGCCCAAGGTCAAAACTAAACAGGGTGAAATGGCATTTAGCCAATAGCCATTATGGTGCCCATTACTGGAACCAACTCCCTTTGGAGATCAGATCTGCTCTAACAGTTGCTTGTTGTAAGAAGAAATTAAAACTATTATCTTCTACCGCCTTGGTTTGAGATGTATAAAGATAAAGTGGTTGAGTTTATTTATTATTATACATTTCATGATAATTCACACTGGGTTACAGTGAGATTCACAGCAAAGCTTTAATAGAATAGAATAGAATAGAATATATACTTTTTTGATCCCGTGAGGGAAATTCAGTTCTCTGCATTTAACCCAATTTAACCGAATTAGTGAACACACAGTGAACACACAGTGAGGTGAATCACACAACCCAGAGCAGTGAGCTGCCTGCCCAACCAGCGGCGCTCGGGGAGCAGTGAGGGGTTAGGTGCCTTGCTCAAGGGCACTTCAGCCATGGTGGACTGGTCGGGGATCGAACCGGCAACCCTCCGGTTACAAGCCCGGTGCGCTAACCAGTACACCACGGCTGCCCCAATGCAGTACTAATGCAGTTAAGCTACATACACACGCAACATACACAGACATACATAAACGTATAAGTTTATGTATGTCTGTGTATGTTGCGTGTGTATGATGTTGTATGATTATCCCTAAACATTAACACATGTACTGCCTTTGCCAAAATAAAAACAAAACAATGAAACTGCTTACACATCAGATCAAGCTTACAATTACAACTTAAACTAGATTGTACAAGATATAGATGTAGTGGGAAAATGAGCAAACTAGTCAAAGTAAGGCAATGGAGGAAGAGGATCAACATAACAAAACACATAATCAAGGCAGTTAATAATTACCGGTAAATGTGTTGATCACAATTACTTAGTGAAACATGACAAAATATTCCTATGCAAAGTGTTTTCTAATGTGAAGACACACACACAAAGAGAGAGAGAGAGAGAAAGTGAGAGACAGACGTAAGTGAGTGACTGCTGCAGGTTGTTTGAAAGTCATCATTTATTACACTGTAGCACTTGTAAAGATCCAGTCAGAATGCCACCCTCCTTTCCACAGGGAAAAAGGGAAAAAGCATCAATTTTGCAAAATATTTATGAAAACTGGCGATGCACAGCATGGTCAGTATGTCTTTTTTTCCTTTCTTTAAGTCTATAAACAAAAATAAATAACATTCTTTTCACATATGAAATCCAGGAGAAATGCTGAGTTCATACCACAAGCAAACAACAACAACAACAACAAAAAAACAACAGAGAGAGGAACCAAGTAACCTGAAGAGCGTACTTCACACTTGTGAAATTGGAAATGGTTTGGTGTGTGCATGTGTTTTAGAGAAAGGAAGAGAGAGCATATGGAAACTACAGATCGATGGAGCGACCCCTTGCTTTTAGCAGGGGAAGTCCCTTTTACACATCGCTGCTCTCCACCTGCCGATGTCAGCCAGCTGGGTCTGAGCTTGCGCATGTAACGACCTCCTCTCACGCCATAATTCATATCCCATTTATCTTAATCCATGGGTGTTCAATTAGATAAAAATGAAGAAACGAGCATCATCAATGACAAGAAAAACTTTTTTTTTTTGCTCATTCTTGGAATACACACCTTCACCCAAAAAAAACAGCAAGGCAGAAAGAGAACATGAATTGGGGGAGAAGATGGTTAGACAAGTCCAGAGAAGAGCAAAATGAAGGAGGGTGGTAGATGAAAGGCATGGGTGTGTGGAGAGAGGATCAGACAAGGGGCCATGCTAAAGAGCAAATGAATGATTAAGAGATGAATGATGGAGGGTTTTTTTTTTCATTAAACGAGTGCAGGTCCCATTCTAGATGATATATCTGGACCTATTTTTACCTTCTGGTAACCATAGTAACCGAATTTGCCTGGGCTCCTTTCTGATCGTGTGACTGTGGCACCAGCTTGCCTTCCTCCTCACATGCATGACCCATGCCTTGCACTCTGGCAAAAACGGGCTTGTGAGCATGTGTGGTGTGATATGTACTTTTCTCCTTGGTGACACGAACACAGATGTAGGCACAGACACACAGACACACAATGGAAATGAAAGAATGCGGTGAAGAATATATTGAGCCCCTTGAGGTGATATGTTGCAACTGAAAGAACAGGGTAGTTCTTTTCAGTACTTCATCAGATGAAAATAGTCCTACTCAGTTCCTCAAAAAGCTTCATACATATTCACCAACAGCAGCTGCTCCTCCACACACGGTTTGCTAATGATGCTTTTGAAATTTATTTCTTACATTTTTGCGCCTGTAAGTGTACTGCAGAGTTGGTCAAATCAGATGGATGTGAGTGTGTTGAGTATGTGTCCCAAGCTGTGCATCATTCGATATGACCTCATAGAGTTGTTGACTTTTTAAACTATTGTGTTACAGTTGGACAATTTAAATAGCCTTCATAGGCTTCAGTATAGGATTCAGTTGTGAATTTTTGTTTAGGTTACACTTGCAATTCTAATATTACCGAACTGACTTTTCAAAGTCTGTCAGGGAAACCTCATTCTGTCCAAGTGAAAACAAAAATTCAAAACAATAGGCATACATTGAGTTTAAACACACAAATGAAAAAATGTCAATCTCTTCCCCTTGATGGCATATTATGTGCATTTAAATATATTTATAAATGTACAAACACATTTAAAAAGGAAAAAAAAAACTTTCTACAACCATACTTGAACTCACACTAAGCTAAGATCCCTTGGTGCCTCGCCATATATATAAAATATGTGGAATTAACGCAAGCAGTGGAAAGTCCACTGCGCCTGCTCACCTTGTGAGAGCGAATGTACAAAAAAGGTGAAAGGTCATGAAAAGGGAAAAGGAGCTCTACTCACACACTGGGGAACCTTTGCTGCCTACCCTCCCTCTGCCTCTCTCCATGTCTCCTCCTCTCCTCCTCCTCCTCTGAATCCAGGTCTGTCTCATCTACAAGCTCTTCCTCTCGCTTCACCTCCCTCACTTCAGTCTGTTCTTCCCTCTCTCCTCTCTCCTTCTTTCCCTCTCTCTCCTGTCTGCCTCTGGCCTGTGAACAGCTGGCCTGCTGGGCTGACTGACCCTGCAAGGCCCCCTGGTTCTTCGGTAGGGTGCTTCCACCAGTCTGCTGGGTTTGGAGTGCTGGGGGCTGGTCCCATCGTCCACGTCTCCCACCTGCCTGCAAATGACTGTCCGGGACGCAAACGCGTGGTCCTAGACTGTCTCTGCTGATGGGGGTCTCCATGGAACTTCGGTAGAAAGTGACCGGGGCCAAAGACGTTGAACAAACAGTGTTCCTACCACACGAGTCCGATATGCTCGGACGGCTGCTCTGATTGAGTCCAGGGAGACTGGCTGCGCTGGGGTTAATAGTGCGTGCTGGACAAGGGGTTGTCTGCGTGGGAGGAATCTCATTCGGGCTGCTGGAGGTTTGTGTTCTGTTGGATAAGTGCCTGATGACACCGTGTGTTCTGCTGGGTGTGTGTGTGAGTGTGTGTGTTCTGCTGTTGGGCACGTCACAGTCAGAGTGCAAGTGAGGTTTGTCTCCGGGAGGGGACCCAACGTTGGGCATGCGTCTCTCCTCAAAGCCCCTCTTCCTCTCTCCCTTACAGCTCGTTGGCAGGCTGTGGGAGAGTCGATCCCGGGCAGGAGTTTCCACAGTTGCCCGGCTGTCCCTGCTGTTCTCCGGTTTTTGCCAAACTCCCTGTTGTGCATCCGGGCACGGCATTCCCAAGTCTGGAGGAATTTCAGCCTGCTGATCTTCCAACTGGAAGGCCCTAGGAGGGGAGATGGCCTTGTTGTGGTTCTGGTCCTGATGTTTTCCCTCTGGCTCCTCATCCTCAGTCTTCACTGCAGCAATGGGGGTGGAGGAGGAGGTGGGGGTGGTGGTGGTGGTGTTCTTGCTGGTGTTCCCACCTCCTCCGTTAGCCCTCTCTGCTAAGAACTTGCGGATCTCCTGCTCAATGCTGTCGTCGCTGTCGACTGAGCTACTGTCCTCCTCCTGCTCCTTGGAGGTCGGACAGTCTGGGATACCAGTTCCCGCACTGCCGCCCTCAGCTGTGTCCAGACCTGGTGGTTTGGCCTGTGGACTTGGAGTTTTGCCTTTTTTCTCCTGCTTTATGTCCTGGGGGCTCCTCACAGCCTTAGGGGAATTCTTATTTTTGACTTGACCGCTTTTCTTTTTCACTGCCTTAGACAGACCTGACTTGGCGGTCTTGACACTGGGATCAGTGGGGGGTTTGTGTTTTTTGGAGGGCTGTGTTGTGGTGGAGGTGACCGCTGGCTTTGTAGGGGCTTTCTTCGTCTTTCTTTTTACCCTTTTCTTAGTTTTCAGCAGGTCTTTGATGGCGGCATCAAGGTCCTCATCACTGTCTAATGAACTGCTTTTGTCCCCGCTTTGATCTCCTTTCTCCGATTCAGTTGGAGGCTTGGGCCTAAATGTTGTTTTGGGCGGTTCTTGGGTTGTTGCTGGCACAGCTGGTGTCTCCTTCTGCATTTGGGCTTTCTGCTCCAGAAACTTCCTGATTTCCAGCTCTATCCCGTCCTCACTATCAACGGAGCTCTCTGCATCACTCGGGTCCTTAGAAGACAGCGGGGGGCCCGTGGAGTGCACAAGGAGTGTGGAATCCAGGGGGTGTGGGCTGGGGTCAAAGGTTATAGGCATCACAGCCTTGGAAATGTCCAAGATGGCTTCAGCACACATGAGCTCAGCTGTTGTGTTAACTTTTAGCATAGGCACTGGGTTAGGCTCCAGTCTGCTGGGGGAAATGACAGGGCCTCTGGCGTTGAGCTTATCTGAGGAGGGACTGCCTAGGGATGCAGGTCTGTCAGGAAAGAAGCCAGGCAATGACAACTTCGCCTCTGTTTTAAGTTTCTCCTTCTTTTTCCTCTTTATAGGTCCAGGGGTTGTAGGTTTTGATGCCTTTTTGCCCAACATATCTGTTCTGTCTGTGTTGAAGAGACCTACCTTGGCCCCCGGGGTTGCATGTTTGAGCTGCGACTGCTTAACCATACTCTTTTTCTTTTTCTGGGGAGCTCTCACCTTCTGCTTCTTCTCCTTCTCCTGCTGGAAGCGGCGGATGGCTTCCTCTATGCCATCGTCGCTGCTTGAGTCGGAATCCTCAACCTTCTGAGTCTGCGGCTTGGACAGCTCAAGCTGCTCCCGGTTCTTCTGCTGCTGGTAGCGCTGGATCTCCTCCTCGATGCCATCATCACTACTGCTACTGGCGTCTAAGGGCTCCTCTTCTTTAACAACCAGGGAGGGCTGCGCTTTGTCTGTGTGGGGGAGGGTAGAGGACGCCCCTCTTTGGTCAAGTGATGGCAGTTTCTTAAAAAATGACAGCATGGTCACAGCTGGTTTCTTTACAGGATTCTCCTTACTTGGTCTCTTCTTCTTGAGCTTCTTCTTCAGGTTTGCCACTGGGGTAACGCCTCCTTTAGAATTCTTCAGGATATGATTGCTGGCTGTGAGCACCTTGTTGCCGTCAGAGCATGATTGTGGATGGGGGTTATCTGCTGTGACCACAGTTTCTCGACGTGGGAGCTTGGCCGCTGGGCTGGTTCTGACCGGAGAAGGTTCTGCCTTGCGCTTATGGTCCACCCTCTCCTTCAGGTACTCCTGGATGGCCTCCTCAATCCCACGATCCACTGAACTGTCACTGTCAGTGTCGGAGTCTTGACTGTCGGGGTTTGTGCACGGAAGCGGCGAAGGTGGTCTGCAGTCCAATGTTGCCCCACCTCTAGAACAACTGGGGCCCGTCTTCATCTTGTGTCCTGGTTGCCGTAACGACTCCCGGCTCGAGTGTGCAGCAGACCCCGTCCCTTCCATCTGGCCCCCGTCGCTCACGTCGACGGACGACTGTGTGGTCCGTAGGGTCTCGATGATCATCTGGACCTTCTGGTGTATGGGCGTGCCGCTACTTGACAGGCTGCTGTCTGAGTCATTGAAGCACAGTGGCAGGCCCAGGCTTTGGGGCGCACCACCTCCGACACTGCTAATACTGCCAACGCTTCTCCAGTCCGAGTGAATTGCCACCGCTGGAGGCACGCTCTTCAGGAACATTCTAGAGGGTCGGAACGATGGCCTAGGGAGATCATTAGCACACCGCTGCTACGTTTTCCTCATCATCTTCACATCCTGTAATGCACATAAACAAAAGCAATAATAGGTTAGACCACCAAAGGTCACCAAACCTCAATTGTATTTCTCAATTGGGAGTAACCACAACATGAACGTATTCTTCTTAGACTCCCTAAGTGACCTTACTTTGTAAATGACAATACATATTTGAAAATGATTTACAGATTTACAGAAAGGTAAATTAACCTACATACTTAATCCCTTTCAACATGCACTGTAATTCAAGTTAACTGATTTCAGTTAAAAGTTAAGCGACAATATACACACATTTTAGGAACAGAAAATATGAAGGGTAAGTGAACCTACGCTTAACCACCTTCTAAAACTCAAGTTTAATTTTTTTTACAAAACACAATTTCATAAATCTTCTTCATCTTCGTTCATTCTAATACCATCATCGCCAGCAAATGAGGATCAAAGTAGAACACAGTAATTTAACAAATTCAGTGAATTGAAATCCACTTAACAATCTGAGCAAACAAGGCCATTTGCTGAACCCAGTAGCAAACCCTGAACCCTGAAGGTTCATATCATTTATAGGTAAAGGACACACCTATGAGCCAGCCAGCACATATGATGTAACACTGTCTCCAACAAATTATGGAATTATTACACTAGCTGATATGATATGACTGTAGCATAGTTGGGTAGCCTCTGAACATTGATCTGACAATGGCCTACATTAACCAACGTATTGAGAACCACAGGCAAAGAGGACGGGAACTTCTGAGTAATAATGATTACAACTTTCTTGACACTGAACAATGAAATGTGAAATATGTTTTTTTAGACCTATTTAAAAGGGGAAAGGATTCAAGAAGTGCCACTACAACACTGATCACCTGTCAGAGCAGATGTTGTCTTGGAGGACTTAACACGTCCCATGTAACTTCCCACGTGGCGTGGACCTAATTAACTCCAGCAGAACCAAGCTTAAAACATGGACTGCCAAAACCAGGCTTGACTAATTTGAAGAAGAAAAAACACGTCCTTACTAAAAATGCTCATATACTGCACAGTATCATTAAACTACATTTAAACTAATTCCAGAGTTTCAACCAATTTGTATTGATTTATTTCATTTATTTAACCAGGCAAATATTTATCCAATATATTAGACCATTTGAATTCCCCCTGCCCTTGTTGACTGCATGAACTGGTTGCAGTGGGAATTGGGCGGCCACTGGAGAATGTGGTTGTTATCATTAATACAAAGACATTGAGGCTATTTCTATTACATCTATAACCTTAACAATATAAAACTTTGAAGGACACAAGTAGCTCCCTCTCATCCTACCTGCAGTGACTGGAACTGCATGCCCACCCCTTGATTTGGATATCCTCCTGACCCCAGGGAAGATATATGGAGTAGGTCTACCCATGGCTTACAAACATTTGCAATCTCAATAAAGCTTATTAGAAACTATCATCTGGAGAAATAAATTTGCCAGTGTTGGGTATTTTAATCCAGTATCATTTTCGGTGTCCCTTCATTAAGCTTAACTATTTGTTTCAATTAAAACATTTTGTTTATTGTGAATAGTGAACATTTCATAAAAATGTGGGGGTCCTTTAGATCTAATGCTTATGCCCAAGCCCAAGATGACAAAATTAAGAACTTCCATAACTTTCGACAACTGCAGCTCTGCAAAAATACGTAGGCTAGCCATTAAGCATGGATGAATGAATCACTGTAGAGATGCAGGGGGTTGAAATCAATAGGGCTACTTCAGAAATATATAAAGAGGTTGTTAAAATACCGTAATTTTCGCTACTATTAAGCATTTTCCAGGATGCCATGAAGTAGCCAATTCTTCTATTGTAAGGCAACCTTGTTTCAATATTGACGTTACTCAGCTCCTGTATTTGGAAATGAGCTCTTACTTGTCACGACAAGGCAGCAGGTGTAAATGAAAGGGAAGTGCAGTGAAATGTGACCCGCCATTCCCTGTTAGGTTGGGTAGGCTACTACATTAAGTTTTAGCATTGCATTCCCACCTTCCTGGAAGAAACCTAAACCAGGTAGCTCTATATCCTTCGTAAGATACCCTGAATCAGTTGTGGTAGGCTCCAACTTCATGATAAACTAGTATAGCCTACTGGTTATCGATGCTTGTCTAGCCATAACCTTACTTCATAAATGTTGTTAGTCACGTTTAAGACATGTGTTTTCTCTTGTCCGTATCGTGTCAGGAAGTCGAATGAATTTCGATGCTAGTTCCCGATAATTACAATGCATCAATGGTAATACAGTTCGTGGTGTTACAAACAGACTTGCAAATATGATGCTGAATTCGTTGTAGCATTAAGGAATTGAAATTGTCCAATGGCAAGTTACATTTTCTGTGTTCTTTTAGTCAAAATTTGACGTCACATGCCGAGCACAGTAGCCTGCTAACTACAGACCTCTAAGCCCCGAGTGTCGCATCGCCGCACCGGGCTGTCCCCGTATCTCTTCTGCGGCTCGGACTGCGCTGATGCCCGGTGAGTATAGCTAAGAGACACCGCAGAGAGAGCAGCTTCCGTCCCCACACGGCCACTACCCTCTCAAGCTCTCCGCGTTTTGTCTCACCAGTAATATCTGAACGGAGCAGAAGTATCCATTTACACAACAATATCTTGCATTTCTATCATCAACACAAAAGCCATATATGGTGAAAAATAAGCGGGGACGATAAGTTCCAACCATCGCTTTAGGACTGTCTTGATACACAAGACACTCGCGGGCCTTCCCACTTCAAACCGGCAATTTTTCTGTGAAGAAAACCCTTTGTATTGTGTGTCTCACAAGCTTCGTGATAGTAGTGTATCCCAATCTAAATCTATTTGCAATGTATTGCAGTTGTACAGTACCTGAAAAGCTGTAGAAGTAAGCACAGTGATGGTGAATTTCCCCGCTTTGAGAGATTCTCTTTGTAATTCTTAAAATTGTACTGTCCACACGGAGCACGAGTACGCGCAGAAAATGCGCGATCGCGGTCTCTCTCGACTGCCTTCCTACTTACCTTGGAGAGCTCATTTAAAGAAACAGTACCTTTAAAACAACACGCCTTGACTTCACATAATACGTTTTTTCATCCCCTGTCACTTAAAAATACAACTCGAAGATACATTTATGATTGACAGATACACAATCTTGAGAAACAAACTACTGTTTTTTTTAACTGCTATAAAATCGGAACCATTAGGCCTATACTTCCAGATTTCATGCAGCAGTCAGCATTTTAATTTGTGGAAAAATATTGCAAATGTTTTTATCTGTCATGAAGGCTTAGCTATCACCATCACATCATCATATAAGGATCTAAATTAAACAGCTCAGCATCACCAGTGCGGATAGGGATGTAGTGAAATTCTGGGTTTATAGCAAGGATTGCTTTTTGTTGTTGTTGTTGTTGTTGTTGTTGTTGTTGTTGTTGTGGTTAATTATACTCTTTAATGACAGGGAAACAACAAACAGATTAATTTAAAACATTTCTGAATGTGGCAGTCTCCATAACACAACATTAAGTTAGACTAGAATTGATGTGATATTACAGATAACCATCACCTGCCATCTGTAAATGTCATATTGTTTGCAGTAGGCCGATACCAGTCAACAAGGCAAATATCAGCCGATACTGTTGAATACTGGCTGATTTCTCATTGCATCTATACTGGATAGTTTCTATGATTGATTTAAAATCAATCTCAAAAACCTCTGTAGTGTTGCTAGTAGGCCTATGACAAGCCCTCAAATATTTGAAATGCAGCATTGACAACAGCAACATTTATTAATAGAATGTCGAATGTTAGTTTCTATTCCAGGATGTAATGCTCAAACATGATACTAAACATGACTATACTAAACCTGACATTTTTTAGCATATTATATCATATTGCTGTGTTGTTGTTAAAAAAGTTGATCTGTAGGCTATTCCTCCTGTAAATTCATCCTCATTTGTTTGTAGCTATTCTGCTTTATTAAGACTGGATCTGTTCCCTGCTATCTTAATTCAACTATCATGTATATCCCCAACCGCCCACTGCAGTCCTCTGATGAGTGTTGTTTTGTCGACCAACCATAAATGCTAGGTCAAATTCAAGCCTCTTTTCCTCAGTGCCATTGTTGGTGGAATGAGTTGCCCAGTGTTCTCCGCTCCTGTGTCTTCCAAGAGGGGTCTAAATGCATCTTTGTTCAACATGCACTTAGTTTATGAAGTGTTTCTTATGCGTATTACAGTATTTGGTTATTTTCATTAAGCTATTGATTGAATTGGCATTGTTGTTGTTATTGCTTTTCTCCTATTACCAACTTTAAATTGTTTAGCTTTGGACAAAAGCTTCTTCTAAATATCATAACCATACGTTGATGCCGTCCAACTCCTTAAGTTTCTTGTGTCCTTCTGTTTTCTTTCCTCTCTCTTTCTCATGTTACCCCGGTCTACAGTATATGACTGGCCTCAGGCATATGAGCCCTCCTTTGAACAGGATGCAGCTCAAGGTCTCTCCCCTTTAAAAAGAAGTTGGTCCTTCCTTGCCTTTGGCTTATTTGAGGGCATTATTTTGAGACCGTGAAAAACAAATCCAGATATTCTTAAATAAACAGGAATTTAATGAATATTTGTTTGAATAGGACAAAATATTAGATTTTTCATTCATGACTTACTGTAAGGATGAATCCGTCACCTAAGCAGGCTGACCACAGTAATTTCCCATCTTTGTCTCCTGTGGCTGACTGAGTCTGTTTTCACTTCCTATAGTACAGTAAATCTTGAGGACGAGTGTTTCTGTCAACACTTCAAGCTTTATCATTGAGAATTCTGGTGCTGCTCCACTGAGCCTTCACTGTGCACCAGGAACAGAAGCACAAAAAACAGACCTCTTGTTTCAATATTCAGAGCAATGAAAGACAACGGGGAATGACATCCTCATTCACCTCCATTCGTATCATTCTTCATTATCAGCTGTTTGTTATATACTAATGTGGAGGGATGATGCAGTCATTCAGTTGTTGGATACATCTGATAATAGAAATTATTAAAGCTAATTCATACTTCCAAGACAGAAAACTTGTCAAGATGTTCACCTGCTTCTGAAAAAGCTTGTTGATCAAATTTTTTCCCTACGCACTGCTGATAGCATGCCAGCTGCACCTGTGATGTGCTGCCAACATGCATCAAGGTAGTATTTCTGACCAGGTTTGATGAATAAATTCTACTGTACCTGAGATAATTAGGTTTTAGACTTGGTTTGTTTTCTGTGTTGAGGTTAAGTGGCTAGCACACCGTTTTAACACCTAGGCCTATTTTTTGTCATCCACACATACTCAAAATACAAATGTATCACAGGCAGCGTGGTAATGTGGCTTTGTCTTATTTTCCCCCCTCAAATCTGCTCATTTATCTGCCTATTATATTTTGATTAAAGATCAAGATTGGACACAATCTTAATGAACAATCTATATAGACATTTTTGATAGTGCTACATCTTTTGCTGTGTATAGTTGTGACATTTGCCCAATCGGAAAGAAAACAGATATTGTTGCACAGGCTAGTCTCATATTAGCCTCTGTAAACACAGCTAAAAACCACATACTGTAGATCAGTGGCATTTTAGCAAAGCCGCCAACTCATGAAGACTGATCAGTGCTTCGACCTCAGCTGACCTTGATATATGCTGTGACCCGCTGTCCTACTTCAAGGTCAAACTTTTCAGCTTCACATATTTTAGCATTTCAGCTTTTACTTATTTGTTTTCAAAGAAAGTTTTGTATTTGTTTGTGTTTGATGACACTGACTGTTTGAGAAGTGATGGTCCATGTCTTCCGTAAAGAAAAGTAGCGATTCTGTAACAACTATGGCATACACATTTTTGAAATTCTTCCTCTATCTTTTTCCTCCTAAGAAAGTCTGACCTTGATCCATACAATGTATATGAATAATTGATTTCTAATAGTTAATTTATAAATTCTTTCTGTGCTCTTTGGCCAGACCATAAACTGCTTTCCATTATGGTTTTATGGGATTGACGATCTCTCAGGTAAATGGACTTGGACAGTCTTTTTGGCAAGAAATGGATTTCATTTTGTAGCCTATACTTTACAAGTTAAAAAATGCTTGTGATTTGCTGGATAGGTACACTAATGCGAGAAGCGCTGCTATTTGCAGAGGTAACTGGTAATGTCATTTCCTCTACTTAATGATGCTTTCAGTGCTCACTTGCCTTTAGAATTCTTTTACATTACTCTCCGTATCTCTACCTTTCAGTAATAATATCCAGCAAATCATTTTATATATGGTTGTGCATCATGTCAAGGCAATCCATATCAAAAATGTTTCAGCAAAACCTTTCAGGAAGAAGCTGCCTTTCAGGCAGATTGACTTTAGTGGATTTTGGGTGAAGGCAGACTACATTTGGAAGTAATAAGCATAATACGATTTTCAAGTCATTCCAGGACCTTTGGTAAAGCGTTTGAACGGGCTTCTTAATATTGATCTTTAGAGCAGCACTTGAGAAGATTTTGCAGTGTTTTTCAAGGGATAAGACCTGCTCAGAGTACGGTAGAAGCCATTTGCCCCATTAAAAGTTCACGTGTCATCAGAATGATTATGGAAACATTATTTTAAGGTTAAAAAAAATATTTGTAGGGGCCGTTAAATGAATTAGCCCATTATTACAGTTTTTTTCAATCGCTAACAAGCGTTTGTCCATTCATTTGACACATTTTCAAAACTCTAAACACAGTTAGCACAACATCGGTCTTTTGTGGCCATACCATTCACACATTTCATGTCGTTTTCACACAGTATGCAGTCAGTGAATACATTTTCACAATGCTTACATTTTCTTAACAGACAAGCTATACCTCTTAACAAAATTATGGATCGTTTTTCTATTATTTGCAAATGTTAACACACAACATCTCACAATAGCAAACACAATATTCCAAACCTTAGATACAGTATAAAAACCTCTGCTTCTGAAATGATATCAGTTCAAAAGCAATATATCTCAGCTGATATTAATGAACAAACAATTGAATAAATGACACACATGATGTTGGGCAAATTGGGCCAACCACAGCCAATTCCAGTCTGGCTTAGACTCAGTGGCAGGGGTTATTTATTCATATGACATTGACACAGTAAGGACTTTGAGGAGTGCAAAAACAGAAAAAGACAAACACTGTAATGTCTGGATGAGGAAGAGTAAGAGTAAGGGGCCCAGGGAGAAGAGCAGGCCCAGTGAGAGATGTAGGCTAGTGAGAGGTGCAGGAGCACTGAGAGGAGCAGGTGCAGAGATTAGACACAGTAATATTGTGCTTTTTTTTGTTCACCTCCTTTTTATCTGGGCTTTTTGCTGTTGTTTTTTGTTCAGAATGCTCTTGTGTTTCATGGATATTTTGTACTGCAATACTGTAAAACGTTTTCTGTTCTATCATAGTCTACTGTAAACAGTATTTATACTGCACCTCCTGTAGGCCTAGTCAGTAAAATTTTTTTTTTTTAAAAAGATTGGCTTTTTACTGGAATGCATTGTAATGTGAACATTACATCTGGACATACAGTTCCCAACCAAGAAATGTTGTGTAAAAATGCTGGATTGCATGTTTTGCATGCAAATACCTGTAAAACTGAAACATAAAAGTCTATGCAGTTTTTGTAACGTGAACAGTAGCCAGTATTTTGAAACATAGTGTACTCTGATTGACTGCATGTATCTTGTGAAGTGAAAACAAGATTCATTCTTTGACAAAATAACTTCATTTTGAGTCAGGTTTCCAGTGTTTTGGTAAAGTTAGTGTGTGCAGAGAAATGATGAGTTAGTGTATATGTAACAAAATGTGGTGTAAGAACATGGGATGTGCTTTTGAGAGGAAAATGATCCATTTGGCCAATTGTGTTTTGTAGGTGAGAGTCTGTGTTTAGAGTTTTGAAAATGTGTCAAATGAATGGACAAACGCTTGTTAGCGATTGAAAAAAACTGTAAATGTTTATGAAGGTATATGCTTTCCAATAACCATTGCATATTGCATGTGACATCAAATTGCATTTGGAAGAGAATGCCAAGTGTGCCTGTTCCACATTGGATTCCCTCCTGAATGCATCGATACCCTCCTGGTTGTGTGTGTGTTCAGGGTGTGCACATTTTTATAATGGCATAGAATCTGGTTTGAGCTATAGTTGGGAATAGACGTGACGTGAGCATAATTAGCATAACAATGTTGGATACAAACGTGTGAATTCACATGGGCAAAATGCGAGGAAGAGGGACTTGCAGTGTTTGAGTCCTTTTTAGATGCTTGTTTAGTCTGAGCAGTAAGGTAAAATTGTGCTTCACCACAAGATGGTGTTATACAACAGCGTAAAGTTCTACACGCGTCATGCCTCATATTAAGGGAAATGTGTGATGTAAGTGTGTGTAAGAGTTGAAGTCTTGAGTTGGTACAGTATGATGTTTCATACCATTTGTTATGCAGAAAATGTTCATTTTCTTTGTCTTAGCAAGCCTGTTCAAAGTGTGATCCAGTCATGTTTTTAATGTGTGCTTTTTTTGTGTGTGTGTGTTTATGTGTATGTGATCAAGTCATGTTTTTAACGTGTGAGTGTGTGTGTGTGTGTGTGTGTGTGTGTGTGTGTGTGTGTGTGTGTGTGTGTGTGTGTGTGTGTGTGTGTGTGTGTGTGTGTGTGTGTGTGTGTGTGTGTGTGTGTGGATGTGTGTGTGTGTGTGTGTGTGTGTGTGTGTGTGTTGGGGCATATATCTACTATCAAATCAATTAATTCATAAGCAGTGTCCAGCTTAGTTTAGATATAAATGCATTTGTTTGTATGCATGGAATGTCAGTAATACTCATGCACTTATGCTCTTTACTTGATATCTGTTTGAACCTGGAAATCTAGACCGACATCAGATAAAATTGCATTTCACCACAAGATGGTGCTATTGAACAGCTTTAAGATTTGACTAGTTTCTTATAATCTAGGCCTCAACACTAGAAAGGTGATTGTGTAATATATCTGTAAGTGATGCGTGAGCCAGAGTGATTAAGAATCAGAAGAGTAAGTAGTTTCGTAACAGTAATTGTATGTATTGAATCAAATCCAGTAGTGTTAACGACTACATGCTGTATTTGATTGCTCCCTTTGTTCATTTTCCTCTCTTTCTCTCTCGATGTGTGTGTGTGTGTGCGCATGTGCATATGTGTCAGGAGGAAGGTGTCATATTTCTGTAATGAGCTGTCTTCTCTCAGTTTAAATGTGTGTGAGTGGGTTGGGTGTGTGTGCACCAGCAATGTTTATGTGTGTGTGAATCCACACTTTCAGTGTTCAGCGCTGTTACACATGTGATACTATGCATGTGT
>NC_085007.1:24580467-24602967 GCF_963854185.1 Sardina pilchardus | reverse complement strand
AGATATTATGTTCATCTGTACAGTGCCTATAGAAAGTCATCATACCCTTTTGAAATAGTTACTTTTTTTGTCTTACAGCCTGAAATCAAAACCCATTTAAAAAAAAATCTTTTCCAGTTTTATTTACAAATGTAGCTGTACAACATCAAAATAATGAAAAAAAATTCGACAGTTCTGAAAATTAATAAAAAATTAAAAACTGGAATAACAGGGTTGGAAAAGTCATCATACCCCTGACTTAATACTTTGTAAAGCTTCCTTTTGCTTTCATTACAGCCATCAATCTGTTTGGATATGTCTCTATTATAGCTTTGCACACCTAGATAGGGGAATATTTGCCCAATTTTCCGTGCAGAAATGCTAAAATGTAGTCAAATTCTGTAGGGAATGGCGATGGACTGCTCTCTTCAAGTCAATCCACAGATTTTCTATAGGATTTAAGTCAGGGCTCTGACTTTGCCACTCAAGGATATTCACCATCCTATCCTTAAGCCACTGCTTTGTTCTTTTGGCAGTATGTTTTGGATCATTGTCGTGTTGGAAGGCGAATGACCTGCCCATCTTCAGCTGTCTAGGAGAGGGTCGCAGGTTTTCCTTAAGAATGTGGATGTACTTGGCAGCATCCATTTTCCTTTTTATCCTGACCAATTGCCCAGTCCCCGCTGAGGAGAAACATCCCCACAACATAATGTTGCCCCCACCATGCTTCACACTAGGTATGGTGTGTTTTGGGTGGTGTACTGTGTTGGTTTTCGCCAAACATTGCGCTTGGAGTTCAGTACAAAAACACATCTGGAATATTCTGCTACCATGTGGAAAAAGCTTTTATGGTCAGATGAGACTAAGATCGAACTTTTTGGAGACTGAGATTGAAGTTTTTGGACTGAGCTCCAGGCGCTAACCAAACACAGTATACACACCCAAACACACCCAAAACACACCATACCTACTGTGACGCATGGTGGGGGCAACATTATGTTTTGGGGATGTTTCTCTTCAGCGGGGACTGGGCAATTGGTCAAGATAGAAGGGAAAATGGATGCTGCCAAGTACACCCACATTCTTGTGGAAAACCTGCGTCCCTCTCCTAGACAGCTGAGTATGGGGAGGTCATTCGCCTTCCAACACAACAATAATCCTAAACATACTGCCAAAAGAACAAAGCAGTGGCTTAAGGATAGGATGGTGAATATCCTTGAGTGGCAAAATCAGAGCCCTGACTTAAATCCTATAGAAAATCTGTGGATTGAATTGAAGAGAGCAGTCCATCGCCATTCCCTACAGAATTTGACTAAATTTGAACATTTCTGCACGAAAAATTGGGCAAATATTCCCCTATCTAGGTGTGCAAAGCTATAATGGAGACATATCCAAACAGATTGATGGCTGTAATGAAAGCAAAATGAAGCTTTACAAAGTATTAAGTCAGGGGTATGATGACTTTTCCAACCCTGTTATTCTAGTTTTTAATTTTTTATCAATTTTCAGAACTGTTGACTTTTTTTTCATTATTTTGATGTTGTACAGCTAAATTTGTCAATAAAACTGGAAAAGATTTTTTTTTAAATGGGTTTTGATTTCAGGCTGTAAGACAAAAAAAGTAACTATTTCAAAAGGGTATGATGACTTTCTATAGGCACTGTATGTCTTGATGTTTGGAACATACAGTACAGTGCAAAACACATTTATATCACAGAAAATAGGAAGTGACCTGTAAGAACACAGATTATTGTGCCTTTGTAGGTTAGATGTACAGGCCAGATGTTCTACTGGCAGAGTGCCAGAATTCAGAGCACATGTGTTGGTACGTAATGATATTATTTTCATAAATAATTATTATTCACTATTTTCATCATTGAAAACATATTGATGTTATTAATTTAGCAGACACTTTTCATGCAGAATGACTGTCAATTGTATTACAAGGGACTACATTGTCCCCGTAACAACTTGGGTTAAATGCCTCGCTACTGCATGTTAGCCAAGCTCCTTAACCACTATGCTATCACCACCCCTTTGAAGACTCTACATAATGGGAATATTTGAATAACAGAGGCAATCATAATGAAAACATGTATGCACATGGATGCAACACCATTAAAAACAAAGTTTAGTGAAACGAAAGCATGTATCATATTGTAGATTAATGACTTGTCGCTGCATCTCTTCTCCGACTAACGACAAATGTGTAGCATGTTATTCCCATGTTATAGTTTTGTTGTGTGTGTGTGTGTGTGTGTGTGTCTGTGTGTGTGTGTGTGTGTGTGTGTGTGTGTGTGTGTGTGTGTGTGTGTGTGTGTCTGTGTGTGTGTGTGTGTGTGTGTGTGTGTGTGTGTGTGTGTCTGGTTGTTTCCAGTGAAGCCAGTGTGCCTCATTAACAGCTGTGGAGTCAGTGAGGGGAAGATGGCATCATCCTCTGCCATCTCACAGGAGCCGCCAGGGTCTCTGGGTAATTCAGGAGATGTTGAAATGAACACACACACACACACACACACACACACACACACACACACACACACACACACACACACACACACACACACACACACACACACACACACACACACACACACACACACACAGGCCGCAGGTGTGTAAGGTGTTGCCCTGTGTGACTACTAGAAATAATATTTTCCCAGGAGTCACATAGACTTTGACAGGAAGGGCATGCCAGCATACAAAACACATATTCCAAAACTATTTGTAGTCATATACGTACACAAACCCCATTGATTTGAGTAATCCAATACCGTAACAAATGCATACACATCAACACTCTGCTAATGGCGGTTACAGTAATCAGTGCCGCTTTTCATTCAGGGATAAAGCATTTGCCTCGACTCTGGCTAACACCAGTGGTTGACACTCCATGTTATTTTTAAAGTATTCTGGCAGGCCAGCATTTTCATCAGAGGAAAATGCATCAGATGGAAAAAAAAGAGCACTGGGCTGTCTACTATGGAGCGGTCTCTCTCTCTCTTCTCTTTCTCTCTCTCTCTCTTCTCTTTCTCTTTCTCTCTCTCTCTCTCTCTCTCTCTCTCTCTCTCTCTCTCTCTCTCTCTCGCTCTCTGGCATTCCAACTGCACGTGTTCCCTGAGGTCATTGTTAAATATTTGATGTGGGGCAAAGCTGAAAATACCAGCCCCACTGTTCGCCAGACTGCTCTCTCTCAAGCGCATTGCCATCACCACTTTTATGACACTATAAAATGACAGGATTTACATGGGCAATAGTTCCACCACACACACGCACGCGCGCACACTCACACACACACACACTAAAATGCACCCACAAGCATACGGCGTTGCTGGGAAAATGTTTGCACTGTCGATGTGACTTTTACCTCGATCACCTCCCAAGCCCCGCAGTGTCGATCAGGGAGAAAGGTTGTCTATAAAATATGCATGGCTGTGAGAGCGCGAAAGGGTTTATTTGTGTGTGTGTGTGTGTGTGTGTGTGTGTCTGTGAGACAGAGAGCATCACTTGTGATAATGTGTTTGGCACAACATGTGGCCTGATGCATCCAACACAGCAGAAATGTGACCTTAGACTTTCTCTCACCGATATCACACTAAACTCTTACTAATAACATTATCATGACCATATCACACAACAAAGACATGGCATTACCTACAGTACAGTACAGCCTCAATATAATCAAATCCATAGTCAGGGATCCAGCGAAATGCCGTTTTATTTAGTCTACCCATCAACTTTCACTGAGCCAGAATCTGTAAACACAGTCTGAAGCTGTGTGTCTAAAACTCAGAGAAGTGGAAAATGTAGACCAATGGCAGTCTCATTATTGACAACAACAACAACAACGGCTCCAGTACAGAATGAATGGGCAACACTTTGTGCCCAAAAGCCATTGAGCTCCTTTATCTTTGGTTGAGATTGAATGGAGTTTCACATCCCAGAATCTGTCTGGCTGGTATCCCCACCCGCCCACTCAACTCTTGCTCTCTGATTTCAAACTATAGCTCGGTTTTGATCTGAAACGCTTCAACTGTGTGCGAAGAACCTTTTTTGTAGCGTTTTGTACTGTATGTAACAAAAGTAAACTGTGTGTGTGTGTGTGTGTGTGTGTGTGTCTGTGTGCATATGTGCGTCTGCATGTATATTATGCCTTATTTTGCCATGCATCATTTCACATCATTGTGGCCTCGTAAAGATGCAACGAATAATTCCTCAGGCAGAAGACAGTGAACAAATAGTCTCTGAAGACATGTACTCTCTCTCTCTCTCTCTCTCTCTCTCTCACACACACACACACACACACACACACACACACACACACACAAAGACCCCTCCTTACATGCACATGTAAATTCCAGTGGCATCGAGCCTGGCCATCAATAATTAAAGAGCCATGCTACCACCGCAATCTGTTGCATGTTATTGCACCTGCAGGGAAGCTGGGGTTGCACCCCGGAGCCAGAAATCACTTCAAAACATATGCATCACCAAAACAAATCTCACCCTCTTTTGACTTCTACATCCTGCCTGTCTTCGTCTTCAACTGTCACTCTGTGACTTTGTCCTGACATCGCCTTCTCTCACCTTCTCTCTCTCAACATTGTTCCACCGCTTTCATCATCTCCTGGTCCATGTTATGTTTAAAAGAGTATTCTGCAGGCCAGCATTTGCATCTGAGGACAATGCATCAGACTCAAAATCAAAATTAGACTACTGGGCTGTATGGGGTTGTACATGAGGGAAAGTGAATTATTCTAATGTGGAGAACATCATTGATACATTTATGAAGGGGAAAAGAATAGAGATATGATGTAACCCAAGTGTCAGAGCAGTAATATTTTATCGTTTCCTGTGGTGGTAAGAATCAAAGAACAAGACTTGAGTTGAAAGACTAAACGCTGATGTATCAGACAGGCATCAAAAGAATATTCACTCTAGGATGAGTTCACACGTCTCTCAAACTGGGACAAGAATCTCTCAAAACACACACACACACACACACACACACACACACACACATATACACACACACACACACACACACACACACACACCTAAAAGGCATGCCGTTCAGGGGTTGCTAGGAAACCAGGGAACCTCAGGTATAGATGGGATATTCTCATTGGATCTTGAACACATTCTGACTTTCATAAAGAGGGCTGTCCCTTTGTGGCAAGATGGAAAAGCCTTCAAACAGATTATTATATTATCTCATTAATGTAAACAGTGGAAACTATTTTTGGAAAGGAGAATGACAGCGGGGAGGGGGAAATACTGGCAAAGACAGAGAGGAGAGGAGGGAGAGAGAAACAGAGGAGAGGAAAAAAAGAGAGATAGGTGTACTTGCTCTCATTTTCCTGCCAGGGCTCATTGTTCAAAGATCCTGCAGTGCAGCGTACCACCAAATGGGGGCAGTAATGTTCTTCTCATACAGTGACTATTACTTCGTGCCATTCTGAGTTCTTCTCCTCTGTTTTTTTACTCTTCCCCTTCCTCTTTCCTTTTCTCTTATTTCTTCCCACCCATATTTCCCCTCCATTCCTCCTCTCTTTCCCTTCTTTTTCTTTCCCTCTTCTATCCGTTTTTCCATCGTGCCTTACGCCCCTTATTCGGTGTCACTCAACTCCTCTGCTCATTTCTTCCCATCTGTTTCTCTCCATTGGTCATGTTCTGGACCTCTCTCCATTCGGTGCCCTGCGCCAGCTTGGCACACGCCGGCTGGCATGAGTTGGCATCGGGTCGGCGCTCTGGTGTGGACGTGCCCTTCAGCTGCGTGATGATGCCACCCTGGTCCCAGGGCCCGCCACTCAAGTCACCCCTCCCACCCCCCCACCCGCAGTCCCACGCATTGAGCTCCCCACATGCCAATATGTTCTACCCTGAGAAAAGACAGAGAGAGAGGGGGGGGGTGGGGGGATATGAATGTGGCTAAGCTCCTGGCTGATGTACAGTGATAATGTGAAATGAATGGTGGCTGTTATAGCAAGGGCAGCAGCCATTCCATGCTAATGAATATGGCAGTGATACAGAGGAGCCACCATCGCCACCATTGCCACCACCGCCGCAAGATTAGAGATCTGGAGAGCAAGAACGTGTCCAGGGTGTTGTAAGACTGCGAGCAGACTGCTTGGAAGCCCCTTGAGTGTGAGTGTGTGTGTGCCTCTCTCTCTCTCTCTCTCTCTCTCTGTGTGTGTGTGTGCGCATGTGTGTGCGCGAATGTGTGATTGTGCGTGTGAAGGAGCGTACGCACATGGTAATGATTGTGTGTGTGTCAGTGATTGAGTCTCCGTGTGTGTGCGAGCACAATGGGGGGAGACGGGAGGACGTTGGCAAATGAGAAGGAATGAGATAATAAATGAGAGAGAAATGGAGAGGGCTGCACCTGGGACAAAGGAGGAGAGCACAACAGATAGATAAGAGATTGAGAATAGATTGTTTCAGTTTTCATCAGCTGTATTCAGCAACTGCCCATGCTTTCGCTCTGTTTTTGTATTTTGCAATAATAAGTTGTGTTGCTGTGCCAGTGAAACAAACTGAATAGATTTCTAGAATTGGTAGGTGTATGTGTGTGTGTGTATATACGTTTGTGTGTGTGTGTGTGTGTGTGTGTGTGTGTGTGTGTGTGTGTGTGTGTGTGTGTGTGTGTGTGTGTGTGTGTGTGTGTGTCTGTCTGTGTGTGTGTGTGTCTGTGTGTGTGTGTGTGTGTGTGTGTGTGTGTTAGAGAGAGCATGTGTGAGACTAAGACATGGAATGAGAGGTGGAGAGGGAGACAGATGGAGAGGGAAAGAGAGAGCGAGGGAGGGAGAGGCAGACGTAAGGAGCCAGCGAGAGACCATGAAAGAAAGATAGGCGAGGGTTTGGTACTGAAATGAGTTTTCAGGGAAATACACCCCACCAGAGGAGGAGAGGGAGAGATGGAGAGAGAGAGGGAGAGAGAGAGGGAGGGTAGGTGAGAGAGAGGGAGGGAGAGAGAGAGACGGGAGGGAGAGGGGGATGTAAAGGAATAGATTGGTACCCGTGGCTGGATTAGTGTGTGAGTGAGTGCGCACTGATCTGGGCTCTGGAGCAGGTTCATTACTGCCCTGCAGATGGGAGGCATAATTGAATGTGTGACCTGCTAGTGACGACGGACCAAGAGGAGGAAAGAGAAGAATAATAATACAGAATACATCCTTTTCTTTTCTCTCGTGTTCTCTCTCTCTCTCTCTCTCTCTCTCTCTCGTTTCTCTCTCTCTTTTCACACTGCTGCCTCAGCCTCTCTGTCACCCTTTCCCTGTTGGAGGGATCAGGTGAAGTGTGTGAGTGTGCATGTTATGTTTGTGTGTTTGCAAGAGAGAGAGAGATAGAGACACAGAGAGAGAAAGAGAGAGAGAGAGAGGGAGAGAGAGAGATTGTCTGCCATGCCTGTTACAGCTAAGACCCATTCTAATCACACTCAAGGACACATGGATTCACTCATGCACACACAATCGCATCTCTACATCCCGTATACCAAAAAGGACACACACACACACACACACACACACACACACACACACACACACACACACGTGTGTATGGAGGTCAGAGGAGAGTTACACATTCAGCCACTACTCTGTGTGTGGCTGTATCCATAGGAAACTCCTACAGAACAATGCTGCTCCATTTGTCATTGATCGAGCTACCAATAACGCTTCCATCACACTTCAGAGGCCTGCACGTGTTGCACAGGGGTTTACTGATTATGAATCAAAACATCTTAATATTTATATGTGATTCTTAGGGCTGCTCTGAATGCTTCATCCATCATTGTGTGTGTGTGTGTGGGTGGGTGTAGGTGGGTGTGTATGTGTGTGTGTGGGATGGAGAGAGAGAAAAGAAAAAAGATTATGTGAGAATGTGGTAATGGGTTGTTAATATCCAGGTGGCTGTGGGTTAACTGTGAACGTGCTTGAGTGTGTGTGTGTGTGCGTGTGTGTGTGTGTGTGTGTGTCAGGTGTGGGTTTGTACTTCAGGGGAAGCAGGCCAGCCCTCTGTGACCATCTGGCTCAATGCCCTCTGTCTCTCCTAATGATGCTGACCTGGAGGAGCTCCACAAACACAACACATGCTACACGGCCCACCACAACGCCGCGTGGAGAGGACGCGGCCGAGCAGCGAACAACGCCCGTTTGGACAGCATGTGAGGCATGCTCCACTGACCTGTTTTGCCGTGTGTGAGTGTGTGTGCGTGTGTGCGCGCGTGTGTGAGTGTGTGTGTGTGTGTGTGTGTGAGTGTGTGTGTGTGTGTGTATGTGTGTGTGTGTGTGTGAGTGTGCATGTGCACGTACTTCTTCAGTAATGAGTATAGTGTACATCTAGTGGTTTTCTCTCTCTGTCTCTGTGTGTGCGAGAAAAAAAGAGATAGATAGAGAGAGAGTGTGTGTGTGTGTGTGTGTGTGTGCACGTACTTCATCAGTAATGAGAATAGTACATCTAGTGGTTTTCTCTCTATCTCTGTGTGTGTGAGAGAGAGAAAAAGAGATAAAGAGAGAGAGAACGAGTGTGTGTGTGCGTGTGTGCATGTGTGTTTGTGTGAATGAGTTTCTTCTAATCATCTGTGTATCAGTTTGTGAGGGTTCATAGGTTATCCTGATAGTCTCTGTCAGTACAATAGCAAGCCCCCATGATTAACTGCACAGCCCCTCCAGAATCCTTTGTCTTCATCCTCTCTCTTTCCCTCTATCGCTCTCTCTCTCTCTTATTGTCTCACTCTTTCTTCCAGAAAAAAAGACGAGTGTTCAGTCGTTAGACTCTATTGAGAATTAAAGTGCTTTCATTGATTTTTTTGTGTGTGTGTGCACGCACCTTGGATGTCTTCCAAATGTTCTCGATGTGGAATTACTGCCGTGTCCATTTGAGCTGTTCCGGTAAGAATAAAACATGACCACAAGTGGCGAATAGCTTCCGTTGCAGATGACCTGAGTGGCAATCTGTTTATTCTCCATACGAGGTGATTTGTAAACAACACAACACCGACATCGTCCCGCTCTGGAGCTCCCTTGCCGTCCTGGATCTCATTCCGCTAAAGAGATTTGAAAGATTTCACACTGCCACACTCCTACTACTACTACTCTTGCTCCTTCTCATCGCGGTACAAGCGGAGCCGGAGTTCATGTGCTCCTCTGAAGTTGTTTCAAAGACAAAATCCTTCAGCCATTAGGAAAAGTGAAAGTTAGAACGGGTGCAAAGAGCTCGGGATGAAGACGGGGGAAAGTAAAATAATAGTTTTATTACTGGCAAAGGGGAACCGTAGTGTGCGGGGGATAAAACCACCACCTGAATCAATCTCTGTGAGGTTTGCCTGCCACGGGACGGAGCTGGTGATAGATGGGGCCGGCTGGCCATGGCAGGTCCACCTGGGACGACTGCTAATTGGATTCCTTTAGGGTTTAGGCCGCAGCTTCCCTCCCAGTTCCAGAAGCCATCCGGGGGAAACCCATCAGAGCCATCTTCAGCAGCACCAGGAGAGCATCTGATGAGCTATACGCACACACATGCACGCACACACATGCTCGCACACACACACACACACACACACACAGTCACATGTGCACACACACACACACACACACACACACACATACACACACATTGATAAATCTCTCATTAGCAATGAACTGAAGCACACACACACACACACACACACACACACACAGATATCCCTCATTACTGATTAACTGAAGCACACACACACACACACAAACACACAAACACACACTGTGGGAATTGTTATCCCAGCAATGAGAGACAAATTTGCACCAGCTGGTGTTTCAGCCATGCCACTAAAGGGCCGCTGGGCATCCCTCTGTCTGGGTTATGTGCTGGAACTCCTGAGGTGTCCTAGCACAATGCCAGTAAAGAAAGGATCAGGACCACTGCTGCTGCTCTGCTGGGCCGTCAATAAAAAAAAGAGTCTGTCACATAAGCGGAATAAGAGGAAATATGTTTCAATATTGTGGAGCACTGACAAGACGGCGCGCGGACATGTTTCACTCCTACACCGAGAGCCTGTCGTGACCCTGGAGTGAGCAATCAAGCTATATGTTTTCCTCTCACCCACTGCCTTACGTGAAAACAAGGACGCTTATCCTTTGGCAGCAAATTGATCTTATTAAGGAACAATGTATTCAAAGGCACAGAAGGATAGATGTAGCTACAGGTATAATGCAAATGGATTGTGGCTGTTTTCATCAGAAAGGAACAGTCTGTGGATTCTTGCACAGGATTTTTTGAGACTATTTATGTTATTGATTCACTCACTGCCTGCTATTTACTATGAACATGCTGTGTAAATATTCCGTCATCACAATACCGCATGAAAACAAGAGCTAATGATTTATAATGTTGTCATTAGGTGAAAATATGCTGTGAAATGCAAACCCCAAGTCCAGACATTCCAGTCGTTTCATAATGCAAGCAACGCAGAAACAATGCTTTCACTTTAATTAGCTGTGTTTGCTTATTAAGCCCATATGGGGCCGTGGACAATTAGCTGGGTTTATGACTTATGCATATTGTGCACTACCACCTGTGCACAAACACCAAGATATTTATATATTACCCCATTATTCTTTGATGTTACAGTTACTAATTGTATGTACTGTACAATGCTCTGTGATTATAAACTTTCTTGTGATGTTGCATGTCATTTTATTATTTTGTTACTCTGCCTCGCTTTGTCTCAGACTGGGTCCAAAACGTAGTTCAGTGTAGTTAGCTGTGTTCTCAAAGTCCTAAAGTGCATCATCTCCATGATCATAAACACACTGTAAGCATGCTCGTTACAAACAGAGTGAGCAACATGTCACACGATTTTGGTCCGATCTTATCGGACTAATCTGTTGTGACAATCCTCCAAGCAATCGGAACTGGTTGGGAGGCTGTCTTGCTCGGCTGTCTTGGGGGCAATACCAGAAACCTCCATATTCCTGTGCTCCTCTAGCCTGGGTATTCCCATGCGGCCTTGCACACGATTTGATTCACGCTGCTAAGGCAGCCTGGAAACTACCACACTAATTTTTGCCTCAGATAAGGGACCAATTTCAGAACAGGGGGGAAAGCAAGACGATGATGAGCTATGCACATACGCATTTGATAGACATCCGTGGCGCCCAATAAACGGATCTGGGCATTTGTTCAAATACCACGTCTCACCAAAGATAATTAAGGGAGAAGTCACTTCCTGGAACCCGAATCGCAAGAGGGGGGGTCAAAATCCCCCTTTATGCAGAGCAGGGGCAGTGACTGTTCCATTGAAGTCTATGGGCATAAATCAGAATTTCATGTATATGCTAAGATCTTGCTTCTATAGAGTTAGGAATGTGAATTTCGGGCATGGTTTCATGAACCTCAACCACTTCTGACCACTTCAGGTACATTTTTAGCATTTTTGAGCTCTCCAGTCTGGAGAAAATTGACTTTACTGTATATCAGGTGTGCCCCTCTTGTTTATTCTGCTGATGTTGGCCGATTGCTACCTACGCTCTACCTTGACAACACATTAGCCAGCCAGCTGAACCAAATCCTGATTTGTGCTAATGACGATCAGATGGTGCTGGGGTAACTTAATGAGAGCAGTGACATAGCCTACTTCCATTATTCCTTTGATGTTTTTATTAAATTCCTTGAAAGTGTACATGCTTTGTGTGTGTTATTTTCCATATTAGAATTAATAAATGTAGATGGCTTGAAAGAGCAGTAAGATTATTTTGGAACATCATCAAGCAACTGATAGCAATTGCATTGGTAATCGGGTGCTTGATTTTATACACCTGTAGAAAGGGACCTGATGAAACCCATGAATATGTGAATAACCTGGTTTCCATCCAAGGCATTATTGCGAGAAAATATTTTAGCACTTTTATTTTTTACCGATATAGCTGATGGAAACGCTAATTATCGATAGAATTTTGCAAATGTCGACATAATATTTTTCCGTTTAACTTTAGCGCATTAACACAATATCGATTCTTCAAATGTCGCAAAATTTTGATTGGAAACACTTTTTGGGGTGTGTGACGTCGTCACACACAGCATTTTATCAATAAAAAGCCAGTTGGATGGAAATAGGCTGGAGACAGCAAATATCGCACAATTTTTTTTACGTATATTCTGTTTGTCGATAACAAAACGTCACAAAAACTGGATGGAAACTTGGTTATTGACACGCAATGACACGCCTCTTTATGCAGAGGAAGTGATCCCCATTTTGCGCCCATAGACATGACCTACGACGAAGTATCTTGCTCCGCCTTCAGGATCTTTGGTCTCACTGAGAAGTGGTAGGCGCTAGCCTGGCTAGTGCTCCTCCCCAATTCACTAAATTCTGTTATTTAAATTTTTGGGGTTTGGGTTGGTCAAATGGGAGGGACGTTCATGTTCGGGACCTGAAGTCTCCATGCTTTCCTTCTGCACAGTGCACAACTCTGATGTTTACTTGAATGTTTGACTTTTTATGAACACATTTCACTCCCTCTACCCACCAACCAACCTGCCTGCCAAGCTACCACCAACTCTCTGTTTTCCGCTTGTTGGGTTAATCTCCCACGGCTGGCAGGGCTGATCGATCTACTCTAAATGATAGATTTGGGCTTCTCCCAGGGCTTTCGTATGTCTCTCCGTCAGTCTACTTTCCATCATGTTGTGTCTGTTTGGACTTGGTCGACGTGGTGCCCACTATCCCAGTTGCATCTCATGTTTTAGTTTGCATGCGCCGGTGTTCCTCATTTTCCCTTCTCCTCGTCTCCCTGTCCACCTCTCCGATTTGCCTCCATCCCAGCTCAGCTCATTGGCAGGCCTGTCCTGGTGCTCTCTGCCTGCAGGCTATTCTGCCCTAAGTAATGATGAGATTCCATTCTCCTCCTCCCTCTAGGACACGCACACACACCCACACACACACACTGAGCCTCTGTCTTTCATGTGCCTACAGGAAGACAGAGAGAGAAATAAAGGGGGAGAGTGGAGAGAGAGTGGAGAGAGAGAGAGAGAAAAAAAAGAGAGATAGAAAGCGGGGGGAGTTGTGGACATGAGAATCTGTTTATTATTATTATTATTATTTATTTTTGAGTCTTTATCTTTCTGGAGTGATAAGTAAGAGACTGAGAGATGAGTGAGATTCTGAGAGTGAGGAATACCCCATGGTTTTGGGGGAGTCAGTATTCATGTATTTGTTTCAATGCGTAAGGCATAGATATTTACAGCAAAAAAAAGACAAAGTCTAAAGTAACTGATCATACATATACAGTACAAGTCCCTTGTGTTCAATCTGTTTGATCAAAACTTACTGCGATATGTCATCATATGAATTCAATACCATACAACTGCTATAGGATGAACTGTTATAAAGCATTGCCAGCCACCCCAAAGGGACTGCTGCTGTGCAGTACGTCAGCTCCGCTGAGATTCATAGGCTCAGTGATGTGGACTGAGCACCAGAGAGACAGGCAGAGCTGGACTGACGAAATACACAATAACGCCACTTCAAGGGTGTCAAGTGCAATTCTCGTTTTAATGAGCATTTTAATGAACAAAGCCATCAGGAAAATTATGATAGATCGAGCCTCGGGTAATTTCTTAGGCTCCAACCAACAAATATAACTCCTTCAGGAATCAATCACTTCAAGAGAGAATTGCTAAAGAACGAAATAAACACAGCAATGTTTGCGGAGCATTAATACTATATTAATGCCTCTTATCAGAATATGTCTCTATATGCAGTAGTATCACTTTTAAGTCTTGTCTCACCTGTATGAACATGGCAGAGGTATAAGTAAAACTCCAACCATGTATTGGCTCTACCTGTGCACTTAAAGACCAATGTGCAGGTTGAAATCATAACTAGATTAATACATGATCTTGTCTAGAGAGGTCTTATAAAACACATATGTAAAAATAACTATGTTACACAAATTCTAAGACAGGAATTTTGACGAAAATAGGCATTTCAAACTTCAAGCCTTTCCCGCTAGCAATACGTCATATGACGTATGGCGAGGGACATAAGAGTGCACGCTCAGTTCTGTCATTGTGGCTGTAGATGTAGCTAGACAGCAGTCGTGAGAGAGACAGAGCGAACGAGAGATAAAGTTTAGAGATGGTGAATTACTGCGTTTGTGGTGGTTGCACTAATTCCTGCCATTCAGGACATCAAGTCCATCATTTTCCGAGCAAGAAAAGCAAGTCTTTTCGATCTTGGATACGTTTTGTGCAGGTGAAAAGAGGAGACTTCACTGCCGCGTCAGTCAGCACACACTCGGTCGTTTGTGGCGCTCAGTACGCATCTACCTCTCGACAGCACATGCTGTCCACCACCGATGCCATAGCTTCAGTGTCCGCACAAGCACCTAGTCAACAAACCGTTTATCAGCCACCAGAGAAAGTCTTGCTTCTATTAGGCCTACTAACCTGCCCACTCTCCCTGCCACTTGCAGGCCAAACCGCGTAGCCTACCGGATTTTTACACACACTGTGAGATATGACTGATAGACTGTTATTGAAGCTTATTATTTATGTTGTTATGGCAAGGTCATTAACAACGTTAAAATCTTAGGTTGTAGAATATGACAACACAACATTGCTAGCTTAAATTCAAACATGGATGTTTAATGAAGAACAAGGTCGAAAATATGTATGCCAAAGCAGATTTATTTTCATAACACCGAGGTAGCCTACTAGCCGTAGATAAAGCCGCAGCAGCCACCGTGCTACAGTAGGCTAACTCACCAAGTCACTTGCCAGATACGCCAGTTGTTTTCTTGACACCACACTTCTACTTCTCTCCTTTGCCCATTGATCCTTCCCCTGATCTGCCCCCTAATCTCCCCTAGCCTCGATCTCGCCGTGGAGGCTCATAATTATAGGGGGCCTGTTTACCTGTGGGCCATCATAGACATGATCATCGATGTCGGTTTCATCGTCCACATCCATAGCTACTTGAGTTCGAACTTCACCGGACTCCCCCGGGAGTCATCACTTCCAGTCAGGGCTATTATGCGTAAGTTATTTGATCACAATTATCTACAAATATTGTTGTTATATATTTCTCCGGTTCTGAAATTCTAGTTGTTTGGTCATTAGCACTATGCTGTATAGGGGTATCCAACCTGCACATTGGTCTTTAAAGCAACACTAAAGCACTTTTCCTCTGTTGCATGCACGCTATTTGTTTATCCACCAAATAACAATGTCCACAGACAAGGTAGAGTATGTTGCATGATTTTATGTGGTTTCTTAGGTCTCATTTCATCGAACCATAGGTACGCTACCCGATCTGGTAAAGTTACATAGTGCGGTTATAGCCGATAGAGGCCCGCAAAGTCAATGCAGAAGTGCCGTTCACCCTGTTATGAGTTGATGAACCGCTGAAATGATTTTGGAAACATTATGTTAAGGTACGAAAAACTCTTTAGTGTTGCTTTAACACAGGTGAACTCACTAATTAACCGCTCTACCTGAAGAGTTGTGCTAATTACTGTATGTGCTATTATAATGGTTGGCACAGATATGTGGGAGGACTTTTACTTCCTGAATGTGGACTTTTCCACCTCTGGAACATGGTTTACACAGATAATATGAATACCCTGGCACAATTATTTGGTTGTGGCAGGGCCGTGGCATTGTCATCACCGCAATGATTTTCTAGCTTCATAACAGGAGAATACTTTTAAAATTTGAGGGAAAATATGGGAGAGTTGCAGCACAGTGGTAGTCGGCACTCCATACCAAGTATGGGTCTGGCACCCAAAGTCATTTATCAACCACACTCCCCATCTCGCTCCCACTCATTTCCTGTCGTGTCCTCACTGTCCTATCAATAAAGGCTAAAACAAACTTCAACTTAAATTTAACTGAATGACACGGTCAGACCTCACCAAGTGAACGTGCATTTAGACTGTGGGAAGACTGAGAGAAGTAGAGACACATCGGGCTGAATTTAGAGTATAAAATCCCCCTGGCTGAGGTGAACTTAAGATGAACTCAAGATGAACTCACACTAGTTGTGTTTTTCACCTGGCAGTTGGGGAGTTGACACACTCAAACTGAAGTCCATCCATCTGATGCATTTTGCATTTGACATGAAACTTTCCCAGCTTATTGCCAAAAATAGCTTCTGCCTTGTCATGCAATGGCACTAGTGGAACTGGACAGTGCTGTTAGCCTCCTCCTGTACATTTGGTGACCTCTCTTGAGGAAACAACACCACCACTGACTTTCAAGGCTATTTGCGTGTGTATTGAATGATAATTTTTAGCAGTGACATCCAGGGGTGAAGTGGATCGAGGCCCCGTTGGGCGTCAGAGGCATTCAATAGCGGCAGTGTTTTATTGGATTTGCCGCTAATCTTATTTGGCAAACACTGACACGGTCATGAACACGACCTGTGAGCTCGCGGCTCCGGTGTCAGTCACAGCTAATGATAATCCAGCCTTTTTATTTTCCCGCTTACTCTTCCTCCTTTCCCTCTTCTCCTCCCTTCTTTTCCCTTCTTTTTGTCTCCCCCTCTTTGCATCCATTCAGATTTAATAGGATTGCGATGCTGTGACTTGTAGCATTTTTCTCCTCAATCTAGAGCAATGCAACTGGACTATACAGTTAGAGCTGATATATAGGGAATACAGTCCCTACTGGGACATGCTGGGGATTCAGAGTCCTGTTCAAGGACATTTTAGCAAACAGCCAAGAAGACTCTCTCTCTCTCTCTCTCTCTTGCTGTGAATGCTTACTATTCCCAGTGGACGCCTTTTGTCCTGCCAAGCCAGCGTTACAAATGAGGCGACACTTAAACTCAGATCAGGTACCCCTTTGCCTCTATGCGTCTGATCATAGTTGCTCGTTAGGGCAAAAAACAGAACTCTGTCACCAGCCTGGTTTTCCATTAAGTGCCGGGAGAAGAGGAGTTTGCGATATCAGAGTCATGTCGGAATGTCTGATCAGAGCCTGGACCTTCGGATCTGTCTGCTGATGAGCAGATTTTAATTCAGTTTCCGGCTTCTCACTTCCCCAGTGCGGTGGCATGTCCCAGAGGCAAAGGAGCATGCTAATGCCTTATTGAAGATATCTCGGAGCTAGCTTTAAGGCTAACCAATGCTGACTAATTTAAATCCTTTTTCTCACTCAGTGATTGCAAAAACTGGGGCATTAAACTCATGTTTCGCTTTTTTTTTTTTTTTTTCAACCAGAAAGTCTGAGAATGCCAATTCAGCCAGTCTGGGAAAACCTCTGGCAAAAAGAGAGAGAGAGAGAGAGAGAGACAGAGAGACAGAGAGAAGGAGAGAGAGAGAGAGAGAGAGAGAGAGAGGGAGAGGGTTGGGGATCGAGAGAGGAGTGAAGAGAGAATACTAGAAAAAAGAAAAGAAAAAAGAGAGGCACGCTTGAAATGAGAGATCAGCAGGCCTAGCGGTGTTGAGTTGGCCGCGTGGGGAGTATCTGTTCCGCGGGCTAATCTGGTAGTAATGCAGCCGCTCGCTCTGTAAAAAGGCCCGAGATTAGATTTAGCCATTCAGCCCTGTCCCTGGCCTTATTGCTGCTGTCTTCATTTAGCCGGAGTGCGCCTACCGCCTCCAAAGCCCCATTCTCATCTCGTCGGCATCAATGAGGAGCCTGACACTACCGACCCCCCTCTCCTCTACACACACACACACACACACACACACACACACACACACACACACACACACACACACACACACCTACCCATTCCACAACACTGCCACTCTCCTCAACACTTTCTCCTCAGTTCCTAAGTGTATTCAAACTACTGAGAAGTGTCAAGGAATGTGTGAATGAGTGGTTCAGGAGAAAGAATGTGTGTGATGATGTGTGACAATGAGGCAAATGTGTGTGACTGATAAACTGTGTCCTGAGGGTAAGTTTGAGCAAGAGTGTACAGTATGTTGACTGGCTCAGTGGTAGACATTGTCTGTAGGTTTACTGTGTGGAAGTGTGTGTGTTTTTGTTAAAGTTTTGTTACAGGAGAGAGTATAAATTCAGAAGCATGTTTGTTTATTCATTGGAAGTGAAATGTGTGTGTGTGCGTGTGTGTGTGTGTGAGTATGTGTGAGCAAGCTTCATCTCTCAAAAGAGATTATGCATTGTGTAACATTTTACTTGAACCATCCATCATAAGACTAGCATTGTCATATGATGATCTTTTCAAAGCAAAAGCTGTAATATTCATCACAACAACCAGGACTTTACAGTGTCACATCAATATTATCATTGCCACTTCTCATCATGTTAAATGACATGACGATAAAGAAAAGTGTACACTCTTTCTTGCTAATTTAGTGGCTGAGCGCATATCAAAAGACAGACTCCTGAGAGTGCAGATGTTTTTTTTATGATCAAAGTCATCCTTAATTCACACCCAGAGTTTATTATTTAGAGTTGCGCATGCCTACCTCCCCATTTGTGCCACAATGTCACATATATAAGGAATCATCACCGCACAGGCGGTCAGGAGAATGTTACAGTAATTGAGTTGAGAGATAACCATGTTGTGTAACAAGGGTTGGGTTACTTGTTGGATTATTGAATTGAATTTCTCTTGTTTTGAATGGTACGAAGTGGCATGACGGGGCCCCAAAGGCAACATGGTCATAGAAGGTCACAGCTGGTAATCAATCATGACACCCAATTTTCTTGCAACCTTTTTTAAGAGCAAGAGCTAAAGAGTCAATTTTGATGTTGGTGTTGTGAGGTGTATATATACTTTTTTGATCCTGTGAGGGAAATTCAGTCTCTGGATTTAACCGAATTTAACTTAATTAGTGAACACTCACAGCACACAGTGCACACACAGTGAGGTGAATCACACACTAACCCAGAGCAGTGAGCTGCCTGCCCAACCAGCGGCGCTCGGGGAGCAGTATAGTTTGTTAGGCTGGAATTACCAGCAGTTTGGAGAGGTTTAGTCGGAGTTGATGTTCGTTCATCCACGTGGATATGCCAGAGAGACAATCCGAGATCCGCGCTGAGGTTGGTGGGGTCATCAGGCGAGCCATAACATTTACAGTCATAATATTTATCTAATGATAGTGACATGTGACACAACCGGAGATAGTCTACCATAAATATACATTGCAGAGGTATGGCATCTTCACTAACGTATTCGTGTAGTGGTTATGTTGGTCCCATGATGACAGGTTCACATAAGCTGTGACTCTATATACTCTACTATACTGTACTGCAAGTAAGGATATGACAAAGCATGCGTTCAGTGATGCATAAGTATACATGCATACTAAGTGTATGTGAAGTGAATGTTCTGTGCCTTATGGAAGAATGCCTCCACTGGAAGTGGGAAGGGCACCAGCACACGCGAGCGTTTGGCAAAGGTGAGGGGACAGCCAGCCTCTCATGGCTTATACTAGAGAATGTGTGTCGAGTCGACCAGGTCATGGGAGAGTGTGCATTGAATGGTGTGCGAGATTGTGTGTGTGTTTATAGGCTCAGGGGAGAGGGAGAGAGAGAGAAAGAGAAAGAGAGAGCGAGAAAGAGAGTACAGCTGTGTGTACCCTCGTCCAGAAGGGGTAGAGTGTGTGTTCGGGCCCCGTAGGCAGATGGCGTAATGAGAGTTGTTGAGAGCTCAATGCTCTGTCAGTCTGCATCTATCTGCCCATTCATCTCCCCCTAACCTCTCCTGCAAACACACACGGCCCCTCTCCTCCCCCTATCAACCTCTCTTTCTTCCAGTCCCTAGCCGCTCATGACACTACACCCTGCTCCTTGGCTCCCCCACTTGCTCTCTCTATCCCTCCTCTTCTGCTCTGTTCTGTTCTTCTCTCTCTCCGTTTCCCTTTCTCCCTCTCTTTCCTTCTCTCTCTCTCTCTCTCTCCTTCTGGTCTCTCTCGACAGCTGTTTCTCTGGTAAGGTTACAGTGATTGGGTTTAATGGAGTATCAAGGCTCTGCCCAATTAGATTTTGGCATCATGTTCCCCCTTCTACAACAAACACAATTTCCCCCAATTCAACATGCTCACACGCACATTCAACATCCTGTCTGTCATACTAGGACACACACACACACACACACACACACACACGCACACACGTACAGATGCACTGCACACACACTCACTCACGCTGTTCTCTCTCTCTCTCCCTCTCTCTCTCTCTTACATACACACACACACACACACACACACACACACACACATACATACTCTGCATCTCACTCACTTACACTGCTTACACAATACACACACACACACACACACACACACACACACACACACACACACACGCTGCATGCACACCAGCATGAAAGAGGAAAACTGAAACACTGCACAGCAGTGTCCTCATTTGCCCACATCTAAGAACTGGCTCCAAGCTCCACTATGAAATTGGATGCTGTAACCATTTCCCCCCCTGTTTTTTTCTTTGTGCTTGGGCAGAATACAACACACACACACACACACACACACACACACACACACACACACACACACACACACACACACACACACACACACACACACACACACACACACACACACACACACACACACACACACACACACACACAGTTTTCACATTCTGAGATTTCCAGTATGTCATGATTGGTAATTTATGTCTTCGGGAGTCCGACTGGTTTCGTAACATCCCCCCCCCCCCCCCCTTCTCCCCCCCTTGTTTTCCTCCACCCACCTGTCTACGTGTCCCAGTAGCCTTTGGCATTTCCTGTCTCATTTGCATTCCCCGCAGGCAATATTCAAGGACACCCCGCTTCCCACAATGCCTCTTCCTTCCTCTGCCGTGGGTCCCTCAACTGCACTCCCCTTGAAGAAATCACCCAGATATGACTTCCATACAATGCTGTCCCTATTAAACCCATACTCAAAAAACACAAGCATCCCCGTGAGTGTGAGGTGACTCAAGAGCTACAGTATAGCACGTACAAAACTCGCTTCATGCTGGTTCCTTTTAAGTGTGTGTGTGTATGCGTTAGTATATGTGTCTAATGCATACATAGTGTGCATTGTATTGCATTGTCGTTCAAATGGCTGGCGGCTATTTAAAACTCGGCAAAGATCCTTTTTAAGCCCTTGGCATACAAATGTTTACCAAGCCAATACCCAATTAACTCAATTTCCTTCTGCTGTCACTCTTGGAGCGTATGTGTGCTTAGACTAACTGTTTGTGCACATGTACAGTACAGTAGTTAGCTTATTTGTATGGGTGCGATTTGCACACACACACACACACACACACACATACACATACAGTGCACACACACACACACACACACACACACACACACACACACACACACACACACACACACACACAAACAACAACAACAACGTATCACAACAGATTTGGGTCAGTGAGCAAACTTAAGTGACAAAGTTAAGTTTTGCGCACAGCGCAGAGAGACTACTGCTGCTGCTGCTGATGCCTGAGAGCTGTCCATGTCAAACTCTTCACAGCCTTCTGAACTCAGCTCACTCCTCTCCAAGGAGCCGTTGAAACTGGAGGCGGACGAGCTGGTTCTCACTGACGGTGCCGCGTGTACTGCCATGATTTCGTAAGATGTCAGAGATGATTGTGACTCATGCCCAAGACTTAAATGAGTGATGATACAGTTCTAGATTTCAAACAAGTTCGAAATGAATGAGACTTTAGTTGCCATTCCGCAACAGTGATTTTGAAATATAGATATATCCTTCATTGTCTGTGTTTAAACTGCTGTCAATTCTTCATGTAATGTGATTGTCATTCGTTTTCATTTATCCTTCACAATGGAAAAATGTGTGTGTACTCTACCATGTTCTAACAGCAAGCATGATCATAGAGAAAGTACACTAGAACATTTCTTGTGCAAAATCTCTTAAAAAAACACAAATGGAAGTTTGTAAACCTTTTGTAAGCATACATAAGTTAGAATAATACGGGATATTCAACTAAACTAATTTTTTTAGAAATCATAGCATTTTCAATAGAAGAATAAGTTACAAGAGTAGGTTTTGGGATGACATAAGTTTGTTGTTTCTGGACTATTCACTCTGGGTCAAAGATTATGATAGCCCATTCTGTCAAAATATAGGCTGCGTGAGTGAGATTTTTCTTTCTTTTTTTTTTTTTTACAGATTTACGCATACTCCCCAGAATGTCTCCCATTCACATCTGTTATAAAACCAGCCTGTTAATGTTGATGATTAATTAGGTGCAACTTATTTTATCATTGGGCGAGAGATATTTCTTTTCATTTTGTAACGATTGCAGTCCTCTTTCAGTTAACCTTGAAATTACAAATCTTTTCAATCTTTCAATCTTTCATTGTTGCAGTATACAGCATTAATGTAAATACCTAGATGTCATCAATTCCAACTTACACTATCAAGAGTAATGTTGTCCTGAAAAACTAGGATGGAAGCAATAGATCATATCATTTTTGTGACTGTTGGCATGAAAACGGATGGATTTATTTTTTCACGGCCAAAAATCGTGATGAATTATTAAAAGTCTTAAATACAGTCCCAAAGTGAAGTGTTATTCATC
>NC_085007.1:24572967-24577967 GCF_963854185.1 Sardina pilchardus | reverse complement strand
TGTGTGTGTGTGTTCATGGTATAAACACTTGTATAAACACTTTTATCTCAATAGCGTTCCCTCATTAGATTAATTCCTGGCAGTTTTGCAACAGTGACGGCAGAGGGAAACCGTGTTGATTCTGTAACTGCTAGACATCTATTTGCCTAAGATATAAAGGATGTTTGCTGAGTCATAACATGGTGTCTGTTTGAACCAAGCAAACCACCAGAAGTCTGTCAGAGAGTGACACTTTTCAGGATACCGAGTCACTCACTGGTGACGTAGGCCTACACACACACACACACACACACACACACACACACACACACACACACACAGACATGTTTCAGCTACTATCAGTCATATTTCAACATAATGCACTTAGATAGGGACGCCAGCCATCCTGCGGCAACTGGCTGCCGTTGCTGCTGGTGTGTATGTGTGTCGGGCGCGGCGCGGCGGGAGTCTCGGTGGCGCTACAAATCCACACGGACAGCCGGGCGAATCTGGGCCATCTCCTGTCACCGTCTCCCCCGATGACAGATTGTGCTGAGGGATGAGACAGCAAAATGAACGAGCCCGTCTTTCGACCCCTCTCGCCCTCTCTCTCTCTCTCTCTCTCTCGTCCTCTCTCTCTCACCCTCTCTCCCTCTCGCTCTCTCTCTTTCTGTCGCCCTCTCTCTCTCTTTCTCTCTCTCTCGCTTGCTTGCACTGTCTGGGCAGGGTCAAGAGGACGTCTGTGGGAATCCTCTGCCTAAGCTAAACATGGAGCCTCAGAAAATGGAATCGCCCTCGCCCTCATCTTTCATCACTTCTGCTCACACCTCCTTCTCTGTGAGGTGAAACCCAGTCATCGTTTCACCTTGTCTGTATAAACAGTGTGTGTGTGTGTGTGTGTGAGAGATATATAGACAGAGATGGAGAGAGGGGTATAGGACTGTGACTACCTCAGCAACATTTCAGCTCTAATATGACAGATGTGATGTGAATTATAGACAGAGAACTCATTCTCTTCACACACACGCACGCACGCACGTATGCACGCACGCACGCACGCACGCATGCACACACACACACACACACACACACACACACACACACACACACACACAACCTGGTGCTTTGTGCTTTCACCATCAGAACACAGAGACCAAGCCCCAAACTAAATGTTAGCCATTGAACTGTCAGTGCACCTCAGTTGTCATAGACAGGCTGGGACTCATTCCTGTCAAAATGCATCAGTTGTAAATGAAACTTTAATGGCCACAGTCATCCAGCCAATCTTATCCCTTCCTGTAATTTGGACAGCTCACTCGTTAATTCCCTTGACCAATCAAAGCTCCCGTCGTGTTAGTGACATCTCCTCTTAGCCAACTGTGATGCCCACTGTGCCTGTGACAGCTCGCCTTAGCCAATCAGATGGCCTGCTGTGACCGTGACAGCTGCCGTCATGTGCTTACATCACATGCTGTCTGCACCTATTTATGCAACACTGTTTGGAAGTAAGTTCAGAGCAGGAAATGCCAAGAAAATCCCTGAGAAAATAGGTTGTTTTGGAAGACAATATAGCCCAAAATAATATTCGTAAACAAGCATCTCCAGCACTCTGACAGAACTCTTTCCAGCTCTGACAGAACAAAGGCTCCGCTGCCTGCTGTTAAAGTTTTTTAAAAAGTCGGTTAAAAAGTTATTTTTCTGCGCTTGTGAATGACACACAGCCACCGACGTAGCCTATACCCCCGGTGAAAACTTGCCAATCAATAGCCGCGGTGACCTTTGAGTTGATCAGATGAGGAGGCTCTCCCATCTGAAAACATGCTGGGCCTCAGGGCCTCTCAATCAATATCCAATTATTCTCTCCCTTCAACTGCAGACACTACAGTAGGCCAAAGGAGGATCTCAGGGACAATTCCCTATTATCGCTCATACACACATATTATAACCCTCTGCCTGCGGAATAGCTAACGAGGCAACAATCTTTAACGCCGCCTGCATACATTACATGCAATATGTACGCAATACATAAAATACATTATAGCGAAGGTGTTCAGCAAAAGACACTATATATTATGTATGCCGCGTGTAACAGTGAATCAAAATGACGTAAGGCTTTATAAATCTGGTCATGAATAAAAGAGGCAGAGAGGAATGGCAAAGAAAGAGAAATGAATCCTCTGGAGAGGTGCTACCTCAGAGATGAGGTCATGCGATGGTGAAATATAGCTCTGTAACGCTGTCTGAACCTATAAAAAAGGAAGCCCTGGCAAGCCTGCTCCGCAGAGAGCGGCTACAGAGAGGAGTGTGACTGCCACCCTGCCCGTGGAGAATAGGGTTTCTTCTCCAGATTAAAGCTGTCATGGCCGCTCGAGGAAGTCTCCGGCAACAGGGAGTGTGGCGCGCTGTTGATGTAAAGGGCCATTCTTTATTAATGGGCTCAAATAGAGCGTGCTCTCGGCGCGGGGTTTCTATTACTGGCTGCAGTGAGGGGGAAGGAGTCAGGAGGTGGTGCGGCATTCTGTCAAACTTTAAAAGCCATTAATTAGAGGAATGTGTCAAGGACTGGTGGTAAAAGCTGACACGGTATTTGCATTTTTTTTTTCGCATTGCCCTCTCAGGACTTTGTTTGAATTACTATAAATTAGAAAAAACAAAAACTTCATGGAAAACATGTACAAATGTAAATGTGGGTTTATAATTGGGCAGTTATTTTGAAATTGAGAAATATTTATCTTTGTTTAAATGAAATATATAATTCTCATTTAGCAAAACTGCTGCTGTTTATCTTGCGGGATCACACTCTTTTGCAATGTGCTGGGTTTGTTATTGTTACTCATCTCTCTCTCACAATGCTCCCTGCATCTTCAGAGACGTACAGTTCGACTGCTGTCTCCTCCAAGTAGTGTTGTATGTGTGTGTGCGTGCGTGTGTGTGCGCGTGTGTGTGTGTGCGTGTGTGTGTCAGTGCCAGCCAGATGGAATCTTTCCACAGCTGGTAGCGGGGGCACAGGCCAACATGTGGGCATTCAATCACTCATTTGCACCTCTTTCTCTTTCTTTCTCTCTTTCTCTCTCTCTCTCTCCATCTCCTCTCTCTCCCATTTTATTTCTGTTCAGGCATTTTGCACCAGGAGTCTCAAGAGCGAGGGAGTCTTCTGAATTATTCATGAGCTCAAACTCATTTTCTTTTTCGTTCTCCTTCTTTCTCCCGCTCTTTCTCCCTCTCCCACTGTCACACACTGAGGAGAGTACAATGCAGTCAAGGACCGATCTGTGCCTGCTACTGTTTTCTGAGTGTCTGTCTGTGTGTGTGTGTGTGTGTGTGTGTGTATGTATGTGTATGCATTAATGTGTGTACAGAGTTTCAAGTTTTCCTTGTTAGTATGCAGAACGAGAGAGAATTGTTTAATTAGGATAATCCTATGGCTGGACTTCAATAAACTCCATTGGCATGAAAATTCTATCTGATTACCAAAGCATTAAATGACTAGGCCTATACCATGAAGCTGTAAATAAAAACAGAATAATACATGGCATGTCAAAATTACACAACTGAATTTGTAAGTATATTTGTGAGCTTTTTGGCTTTATTCTAGGCCAGTGAAGAGAAGGAGAGAGAAGGACAGAGATGAGATGGTGCTGGGTCAGGACATGGCTATGAGTTGAGATATGGGCACTTGGAGCAGAGTGGCACTTTGGTTATCTGCCACTGTCCTTAATTTGCGTTAAATGGACACTGACATTGATATTGAGAAAATTAGTTGATGTTGAATGTCACTACCCGATTGACTCAAATGTTGTTATTGTTGTTGTCACAGTCGGCTCTGGCTCCGGTTACCATGTCCCAGGTGCACGAGCCCTTGACCACCTGAGGGAGGAGCACAGGTCATCAGGGACCAACGGGAGACTAGTCCAGTCAGAGAGCAAACATGGAGGAGACTGAGGCTGAAGAGGATGTGCAGTCTGGTGAACCAACAAGTAAGGAATTAGCATAGCAATTAGCGCATAGCATAGACATGCAGGTATAGCAACCAACCATCACTGATAAGTTATACGTATACATACAGTTTACCTTCTATTGGATTAGCAAGTACCAAGTACAACTATATTTTCAATGGAGATCTTCACTGAAGTATTTAGAACTAGGTTCCATGCACAGGAAACAAACGATTGACAATAACTAAAATACTTATAAACAGAATTATTCTTTTGTATTATTATAAATAATTACTGTGTTTTTTCATTATCCAGGGTTTACTCAATTTGACTTAATACTGTATTAGTTAAAGGGATATTCCGCCATTTTTGGAAATACGCTCATTTTCCATCTCCCCTCGAGCAAAACAATCGATATTTACCTTGTTCCCATTCATCCAGCCATTCTGTGAGTCTGGCGATACAACTTTTAGCTTCAGCCTAGCATAGATCATTGAATCGGATAAGACCATTAGCTTCTCGCCTGCTAGCTTCATGTTAAAAAGTGACTATGATTTCTGGTAATTTTCCCATTTAAAACGTGTCTCCTCTCAAGTTAGAAAGTGCAATAAGACCAACTGAAAATGAAACCTGGCGTTTTTCTAGGCTGATTTGACATGGAACTACACTCTCATCTGGTCGTAATAATCAAGGCAACTTGCAAACGTACCATAGGCGCAGTGAATCGTACGCAGCATCTGAAAATAGTCCCCATAGACAACAAGCAGTAATAGTGCCAGTAGTTTGCAAGTTGCCTTGATTATTACGCCAGATGAGAGTGTAGTTCCATGACAAATCAGCCTAGAAGAACGCCAGGTTTCTTTTTCAGTTGGTCTTACTGCACTTTCTAACTTGAGAGGAGACACGTTTTAAATGGGAAAATTACCAGAAATCTTAGTCACTTTTAAACATGAAGCTAGTAGGCGAGAAGCTAATGGTCTAATCCGATTCAATGATCTATGCTAGGCTGAAGCTAAAAGTTGTATCACCAGACTCACAGAATGGCTGGATGAATGGGAACAAGGTAAATATCGATTGTTTTGCTCG